>NC_054482.1:96025345-96334806 GCF_017639515.1 Carcharodon carcharias | reverse complement strand
ATTCAGAAATAATGGAATAAATGGTTGATCTCCATTCTCAAAATCAGCAGCTCATTTAAAGTAAGAGGTATCTGTGTAACTTTGTTATTTTCTGTACAGATAAACATCACAACCTGTAACGTCAGATGCCATCACTCTTGAGTTTAACTTTGAGACATCAGCCGCAGCTCAATGGGTAACACTGCCTCCGAGTCAGAAGCTTGTGGGTTCAAGGCCCATGGCAGAGACTTTAACACGGAATCTAGGCTAACAGTTCATCCTGAAGAGGGTCTGCCACGTGTTGGAGGTGTCAGCTTTTAGACGAAAGCTTAAGCTGAGACCCCATCTCCTCTCTCAGGTGGATGCGAAAGATTTAACTGCACTGTTTCAAGGAATAGCAGGAGAGTTCTCCCTCAAGCAACACCATTAAAATCAGATTAGCTATTCATTATCCCATTCCTATTTGTGGGATCTTGCTGTGCTGCAAAGTGGCTGCCACCTTTCATCAGAACATCGGAAGTACGAGCATGAATAGGCCATTTGGCCTTTCAAGCTTACTCTGCCATCCCTTAAGGTCATGGCTGATCCTTAACCTCAACTCCATCTTCCTGCCCTATTCCCCATTTCTCTTAGTATCTAATTTTCTATCGAGCTCTACCTTGAATGTACTGAATATCCACAGTTCTCTGGGTTAATGGATTCCAAAGATTCACAACTCTGAACATTTTTTCTCATTCCAGTCATAAATGGCCAAACCCTTATTCTGAGACAATAGCCTCGAGATCAAGTCTCCTCAGCCAGGGGACACATCTTCTCAGCATCCATCCTGCCAAGCAGCTTATATTTTAAATGTTTCAATGAGATTACGTCTCATTCTTATAAATCTAGGGAATATAGGCCTAACCCACACAATCTATCCTCATATAACAATCCCCTAATCCCGAAAATCAGTCTGTGAACCTTAGTTGAATCCCCTCTTAAGGCAAGTGTATCCTTCCATAAGTAAGGAGACAAAACCTGTAGACATTACTCCAGGTATGGCCTTACCAAGACCCTATGTAAATGCAATAGGAATTTAGTCATATACTACAATCCTTTTGCAATAAAGGGTAACATGCCCTTTGTTTTCCTAATTGTTTGCCGTACCTGCATGTTAACTTTGTGATTCATGAACAAGGACACCCAGATCCCACCTAATACCAACATTTCCCACTTTGTCACCATTTAAAAAATATTCTGCTCTTCTATTTTCACTATCAAAGTAGTTAACTTCACATTTTTCTGCATTCCATTCCATCTTCCACATTCTTTCCAACTCACTTAATTTCTCTATGAACCCCTTGTAGTCTCTGCATTGTCCTTGCAGCTTACTTTCCCACCTAGCTTTGTACCATTAGCAAACTTAAACACATTGGGCAGAATTTTGTCCTTGACGGGCGGGCCCCACCGGCTCGGCAGGTGGGCAGTCGATCACTGCCGCCAAAAGAGGCGCTGCCGCCATTTTGAGTGGGTGGGCAAATTAAGATCCACCCAGCAGGCTGCCCGACGGGAAGTGCTATGTGCTTCCTGTGCCGGTGGGGGGGGGGGGTGGGGGGGGGGGGATTCCCCAACTGTCAAAGGTGCACTCTTTCGCGTAAGCACGTGAAAGAGCGCACAGCTCCCTGAGACTAAGTGCTGTCTCAGGGAGATCGGTGAAAGGTTTATTAACTTCAATAGTAGAAAAACAGAAAAATTATTAACGTGCCCCCTCATGTGACAATGTCACATGAGGTGGGACATTTTAATAAATATGACAAAACTTTATTAAAAATTTTTTAAACAGACATGAAACCTAATCCTGCCAGTAGATGAGGTTTCATGTTTATTCAGAAGCCCGCTGGGGCTCCTTGCCTACCCGCCAACCTTAAGGTCGGACGGGCAGGGCCTTTAAGTGGCTTAATTATGCTGTCAATGGCCTCAATTGGCTGATTTTGCTGATATTACTTTGGGATGGCCTTTGGTCATGAATGACTCTATATAACTGAAAGCCTTTCCCTATTAGTGTACAGTGAACCTTCATGGAACATGAATACAAGTTAGAATGATGCCCTGCCTCTGCAGTATGAATTGTTGCAGTCTAAGTGATTTAACTGCACAAATTTAATCATGTGTAATCAATCCATATTCATAGTCGTTTGGTAGTACAGAACTTGAGCATTGTTGAGAAAAGAGACATGTCTAAGCTTTTCGTCTTGCACTCATCAGGACATTTGCAGGAATACCAATATGCCACTTGCCAACCAATCAACACTCTTTTCATAGAGTAAAAATTGTTGCTTCGCCCCTGAGATTAGCATATATTGGAATAATATTTATTTTGCAGCAACTTGGATTAATACAATGGGTATCGTGGATGTGGCATGTTCAGTGTATTTTTGCTATATTTGGGTGATCTGCTTCTGATTTCACACCACACGATGACTTTGACTGGCATATGGTGAATAATTCATACTACTCAGAAGAGATGTATTCATGCCAAAGGCAGGAACATTGAGACTCCTGTTTGAAAAAATAAACTCTGTAAAGAATATGGCCAGAATTTTTCCGTCGGCGAGCTGGGGGCGGGGCCCACTTGCCGACGCAAAAATGACATGGGATGACGCTGGGGGAAACCCCTGACATCATCCCGCCCCATTTAAATATTCAGGAAGACGGGCGGACAACGAAATAAGCTGTCTGACCGCTGACCTGTCAATGGCCAAATGAGGCCATTGAGAGGATAATTAAGCTGATTAAAGGACCTGCCCGTCCAACCTTAAGGTTGGCGGGCAGGCCAGGAGCCCCAGCGGGCTTCTGAAAAAACATGAAACCTCATCCACTGGCGGGATGAGGTTTCATGTCTGCTTTAAAAAGCTTTAATAAACTCTATGTGATATTTATCAACATGTCCCATCTCGTGTGACATTGTCACATGAGGGGGACATATTAATAATTTTTTTATTTTTCTATTTTTTAAGTTTATAAAACTTTCAGCGCTCTCCCTGAGACAGCACTTAGTCTCAGGGAGACGTGCGCTCTTTCGTGCGCATGAGCACACTTTGACAGTGGGGAATCCCTCCCCCGCCACACAAGAAGCGCACAGCGTTTCCCGTCGGGTGGCCTGCCCACTCAAAATGGCAGCGGGGCCTGTTTTGGCGGCGGCGATTGGCTTCCCACCCGCCACCGAGCTGGTGGAGCCCGCCCGCCCATCAAGGCCAAAATTCTGCCCTATGTTTCCCTCTATCTTTACCATCATAAGTAAAAAATATCAATCTACAAATCTACAAGTTGGAAGAGTAACAGGAAATTGCAGGAGCTTGAGGCTAGTCAGGAGCAGAGAGTAGAGGCAGTGGCACATATGGGCCTGGAATTTCCTCTCAGGTTCGCGAAATGCGGGGCTAGCCCTTCTGCTGCTTCCAAAATGCACGCCCTACTGATGCCTGACTTTGCCTGGGATTTGCATGTTTTCAAGCAAGATTCAGTTTCAACCTACTTTTTGTGGGTCACATTGCAGTGTGGAGGGACTGCTGGTGCATAGGCAGGCTGGCACATCAGTTCTTGGGGACAGCAGCCCAGCTCCCAATATCGTCCTCTAAATTTCAGTCCCCACCCACCCCCAATGCGTCCCCCCATTCCACCTTAAACTCCCCATGCTCCCTCAATGTCCCCTCATTTATCCTCCTTAACCAGTCGCCCAGTATCCACTATATGCAGTTAACAGGAGCTATGCAATAGCAATGGGCGCAAGTGAACAAAATAAATAAACCTGTAACAATGTAATTAAACTCACATTCAAAAATTTGTCATTGATACCACAAAGAGAAAAACTGCAGTCCCATAGAAAAAAAAGTGAATCCCCTAAGGGACCATTACATTGTGTAAATAATTAACCATGTATTCAGGAACCGCACTGACAGATTATGGGCAGCCTTTTCCCCTCATCTGGGGGGGGGGGGGGGGGGGGGTTGTGCAGGTGCAATTGGGGGCGCACCACCATTTTACAAGGGCGGGCTAATTAATGCCCAGATGCGCATGCGCGCAAAAGCGCACTGACCTCCCTGAGGAAAAGTGCTTCCTCAGGGAGCTCGGCTCAATTTAAAAAAATTTATTAAAGGGAGAAAAAAATATTCCTGACATGTACCCTCCTGTGACACAGTCAATTACATTTATTTAAAAATTTTATAAACATTTTAAATCCCTCATGATAGCTCATCCCACCCGTGGATGAGGTTTCATGTTTTTCTGAAGGCCGCCTGGGCTCTTCACCTGCCCGCCAACCTTAAGGTTGGACAGGCAGGTCCATTAATTGGTTTAATTACTTTTTTAAAGGTCTTAACTGGCTGTTGACAGTTTGGCGGGTGCACAGCCGATGCAGCTGCGTGTCCGCCAAACTAAAGATCTAAATGACATGTGGTGATGTTGGGACACATGCTCCCCCATCCCCCACTCGCCAACGTGAAAATGCTGCCCCATGTTACTACAACCTCTTAAAACTGTCAATCACTCCCCTGAGCAGCTATCAACAGAGCCAAGTACTCAACAGATTTTGGAACACAGCCAAGAATTCATAATAGCCAGACTATCAAAACATTAGCTTTAAGCTCCAGTACCTTCTGAAACTGAATGAACAGATAGTGACTTTTCCATTTCAAAGCAAATTGCCTGTCAATCAATGGAGTGGTGCAGGTGGTACCATTCAACATCAGGCAATTTTTTTAAAAGTAAAAGCTCACTGGACATTTTAATCACAGTCGAATACATGACAGGAGTGTTTGCCAGCATAGTTTTCTCAGTTTTGAATGCATTGTGGCACTTTCTCCATTGGGAAAAGTGCTGCAATCCATATCAACATTTACACAATGATGGTAAATGCAATGGTCAACTTACCATTGCAGGACAGAGCCCCGTGATGAACCATTGCATTAAAAACACATTTACATTATGATACAAAATCTAATAGTATTGTTTGAAGGTGTCCAAACATTTAACATGTACCTGTCAGAATATTCCAGGTTCCTCAACAGGCTTCCTGCAGCGGTGACAAACTCTCCAAGGAGGTGCATTTTTTGGGACTTCCAAAACCTGCACCAGCACATAAAAATAGCATGGGCAAGGAAATCCAAACTTCTTAGTGTCCTCACAAAGGCAAGCCTGACTTCAGGAGAGGTGTGTGTACATTTTGCAACCAAGGCCTTCCCTATCCGCAAAAGGCCACACAAAAATGGTGTGGGGTCAGACGGCAGAGGAAAATTGTTTTTTCCAGTAAAAATAAACTAAGTTCAGTGGTTTGCACCTGAATCCCACCTCCACCAGCAGACAAAAATCCAGCCCATGGCCTTTAATCTTGAAGAAATTCATGAATCTTCATGCGGTATTATGTAGTTGAGTGTGGAAGAAGAAGAGGAAAATATTTTCACTGAGAGATGGAGTTGCCCTTGCCTGCCAGGATAATCCTGGAATAATAGCAAGATCTAAATAAAAAGAGTGAAATAATAGAACTTAGTGTGGTTGAACTAGATTGCCTATTAGTATCTAGGTCAAGCTTTCGGTCCTTGGGATTGAAGATTGAATAGACACGAGGGGGAGTTGCCAACTGTTTTGGTGGGAACATTTGCTGTTATTTATACTGTGGTGTCCAAGCACACAGAGCCAGTCACGAATTGCACAAAAACATCCATACGGCACTTATAGACAACAGTCAGGGAAGGATTATTCAACTTAGCAGCGATTCACTGTCCTACAAGCAAACATGTTAGATGACATTAAGGGAAGACAACTTTTTTTTAATTCATTCATGGGATGTAGGCTTCACTGGCTGGGCCAGCACTTATTGCCCTTCCCTAGTTGCCCTTGAGAAGGTGGTGGCAAGCTGCCTTCTTGAACCGCTGCAGTCCATGTGGTGTAGGTACACCCACAATGCTGTTAGGGAGTTCCAGGATTTTGACCTAGTGACAATGAAAGAATGGCGATATATTTCCAAGTCAGGATAGTGAGTGACTTGGAGGGGAGCTTCCAGGTGGTGGTGTTCAAATTCCATCTGCTGCCCTTGCCGTTCTAGATGGCAGTGGTTGTGGGTTTGGAAGGTGCTGTCGAAGGAGCCTTGGTGAATTCCTGCAGTGCATCTTGTAGATGGTACACATTGCTGCTACTGTGCATCGGTGGTGGAGGAAGTGAATGTTTGTGGATGGGGTGCCAATCAAGCTGGCTGCTTTGTCCTGGATGGTGTCAAGCTCCTTGAGTGTTGTGGGAGCTACACTCCCACTGCTGGTGATGGCACACAGGAAAAAGCAAAGAAGCAGCTGAATGACAATAATGTCATTGGCAGTTCTGGGCCACTTCACAGCCTGGCATAAGATACTGTAGGCATTGTATCAGAATACAATGAGCCCAAAGAAAGCACACGACATGGCATTCAATGCATTGATGCTTCAGTGTTAGTGCTGGGCACAAGTATCAGGCTTTCTGAATCACAGGCCACTTATTAGTTGGCTTTATCACACAACACTGCTTAGTAAGGCAATCAGTTATGAAGAGCTTACGCATGCAAAGGAAGTGCAAGAATCACAGCAAGTTCATACCAACACGAGCACAAAGGGCTTATACCACAAGCATTCAGTAAATTAAATTGTCACTTTGAATATATCTGCTGCTCTATCAATTTATTTGCAGAAAAGAGTTTCCAATAGTGTAGTTCTTAGCTAAAATAAATAGGTAAAACAACTGACATTTTTAGTATTATAAATACCCAATATAAATTTATACTAGCCAAGTGTAGAACTCGATAGAAGCATTGAGCAGTAATACCTTCCCTACACTAATCTTCCTGACTGCACTGATTCATCTGCTGCTGGTATCTGCGCCGTCCTCCTGGCCCTTCTCTAAGATCTGAGAAATATTGTGCATCTTTAGCCAGCCAACCTCTTTGGGGCATATGATAAGCTCCCTTCTCCGAAGTCCAATCTGAAACATTGCCCTAACCCTCAATTTGTGCTCTTGATTAGGTAATTGGTTTAAGCATTTACATTTTGTAAACAATCTCTGCGAGTGACAGTTGTTTTGTGCGGGTATCATCAGCCACGATTGAAGCACCTTGTCCCTATTTCCAAGGAGACAGCTCTCAATTCTTCTTTTGCCTTTAAAAAACTCTATCACATCTGGATGTCTCAGAATGCAATCATTTCTCTCCCTCCACCTCACCCAGCAGACTGAGATGCCAGAGATTCATCAAGGGTGTGGTCACAGAACTATGCCACTTCCTTCAACACAACTTGCAGCCTGACACGAGGGCAAGGAGAGAACTGCCAGTGAACATCAAGATCACCGTTGCTTTAAACGTCCCTGTGACCAGATTATTCCAGGCAGGTAGATGGATATTTTTATATGGCATATATTTATATGATCTCAGGATGCCCCTAACCATTTTACAGTCAATGAAGGGTAGTCATGGTGGGCAATTTGACACAGTGGGTGCCTCAAACAGAAATGAAGTTATGCCTGAATAATCTATTTTAATGCTGTTGGTTGAGAGATAAATATTTTCAAAGATACCAGGGCCTGAATCTTTCCGGCGTTGGGCAGGCTCGGTGCGAGCAGGCGGGGGAGGTCGCTGAGCTCACTGCCGCCCGCGATCAGCTCCGCACCGCCATTTTATGCGGGTGGGCCAGTTAAGGCATGCCCGCGAAAGAGCACTTCAATCTCCCTGAGGCAGCTCCGTGCCTTCTGGGAGATTGAAGCGCTTTTGAAGACAATAAATAAAATCAATAAAAATTTAATGAAACGTCCCCTCATGTGACTGTGTCACATGAGATGGCACGTGTTTTTACTTTTCAGAAAAACTTTTTATTTACTTCATAAAAGCTTAAGGAAACCTCACCCCGCTCGTGGATGAGGTTTCCTAAAAAACGTAAAGGCCGCTTGGGTCTTTTCACCTACCTGCCACCCGTAAGGTTGGACGGGCAGCGTCAAGTTGAACTTAATTACTTCTTTAATGGCCTTAATAGTCCTTATAAATATCAGCAGGTGCGCAGCTAACTTTGGCACATGCCCACCAAACGAAACATCACGAGACAGCACGATGATGTCAGGACGCACGCCCGACATCATCGCGCTTCATTTTACACACCAGCGTGTCCGGCCCACCCCCGCACCCAGCTGAAAATTCCTGGCCCAGGAAGAACTCTTTTCAATACAGCGTCACGGGATTTTTTTTTTTTAACAATTCACCCAAGATAGCAGACAAGGATATTCACTGAAGAAAATATTTGGCAAAAAGTTTTACAGAAAATTAGTTTCAAATAAGTTTGAAAAGAAGTATATGTCATTAAAATAATGGAAGGTATAGTTGAAGTAAACAAGTTATTTAACTTGGATTTTTCTGCAGTAGGGGTTAGAAAATGCCTCCTGTGATCAATTATCTAGTTCATGGTTCATGTTAATATTTAAAAAGGTAATGTTTAGTTCTGGGAAGATTAACATTTAACTGTACAAAATAGGATAAATGCAACCAAAGCAGCTAGGAGTCTTTTACACTTAGAAGGTTGGGGCCATGTTGGCTTAAGGATTAACAGCTAAAAAGGTAAGAGCTATAAAACAGCAGGTGAATTTCTTAGCTGGAGGGCTGGGGTCGTGATGTCGACACTGTTTGCAAAGAAGTGCAGCCCAGAGAGATGTTTTGTTTTAGGAGTTAGACCTAAATTAGTTTAAAGGCATTCAGTGAACCCTGAAAGGCTACATCATCATGGAGATAGGTAGAGCTTAAGAAGGTTCTCTGGTTTCAATTTATCTGAGTGTTCTGCAGCAGGCAAAGAGGCTCCATACCTAAAAGGTGCTGCTCTTAGCAGGCTTCAGCTGTTTAGGGCTCAAAAAAGCCCTGGGAGCTGTTCCATGCAGCTGAGGGTTGCAGTTTGGAACTTGTGTGGTTTGCAGCCCACAGGAAAGCCCTGGGAGTTGTTAGCAGGCTCCAGGCAGTTAGGGGTGACAGAAATCCTGGAGAGATGAGAAAGTGGCAGCGGAAGGTCACTGATTCCGTGCTAGGCAGTTAAGGTTCAGAGAAGCCCTGGAAACCATTTTTCGCTCGGTTTGCTGAGAGACTGGAGTTCGGGGAAACCCAGGAACAGTGCCAGTTTAGTGAAACTAGCAGTCTGCAAAAGAGTTGGAATTGTGTTGGTAATAAGAGTGGGAGTACAGCTTTGTGAATCCCATGGAATTCACTCTCAGGAGAAATGACTCAAACATTTGGAAGTGGAGACACTCTTAAGTCAGAATGGATTTTGAGAAATTTCAGAGACTAAATCTTTGAAAATGAAGGACTGGAATCCCTTGTCAGAGACACAAAAAGGTTTTAACAAGATTTTGTGAACCACAGTGGTCACTGATGTCTGGGTGGGTAGCTGAGAAATCCATGGGCTCTGTCTTGGTTGCATCTGCCATTTAACATGTAGTATGGTGTGTTCGACCACAGTTTGCCTATTAATTCCTATTCACCTCATGTGAATTCTGAATGTTAGAGTATAGTATAGATATTATGTTTTACTTTTCTGACTTTGTATAGTAAAGTTTATTTATTTGTTTGTTTGTTTAAAACCATGGAATCTTGTGGCTAATTGGGATTTCAAACTGTATCTACTTTATACAGAAAGTTACTGGTCTCTAAACAGATCATAACGCTTCCAAAAAACAGACTCTACATCTGAAGGCAAGAGTAGGAAATGTCCTAAGAGTTCAGGCCACAAAAAAAACTCGATAGACTGAATTTTCAGACCCCGCCAGGGTTAGGATCAGAGGGAGGCGGAATATGAAAATACCCCTGCAGGTTCCCCGGTTCCATCATGCCTCTGGGCCATTTTTAATCAGTAGCTGACGTGGATTATGAAGAGCCACAAAAGGTGAATTAAAGGGCTCCGACTGGGATCTGCCAGTTAGCCTCCAGGTTACTGCAGACGGTGGGGGTCAGCTTAGTTGCCTGGAAGGCAGTAGGCAAGAGGGTCAATGTTCCAGGCAGACCTATAAACACTCCCTGCCTGCCTGGGTGCAGCAGTAACAGCAGGCCACCCTGTAGAAGTGATTCTCCCCTCCACCACCATACCTACAGTAGTGTCCTGGCTGCAAGATCCATTTTTTAAGCTATATTTAATTTCCAAAATGCATTTGATACAATGCCATAGAAAAGGTTAATATACAATATAAAGGCTCATGGAGTTAGGGTAGTATCTTAGAATGGATGGAGGATTGGTTAATGAACAGAAAGCAGAGTAAGGATTGGCAGGGCATTTTCATGTTAGCAGGCTGTAACTAGTGGAGTGCCGCAAGGATCAGGGTTGGGGCTTCAACTATTTACAATCTACCTTAATGACATAAAGAGACAGTGAGTAATGTATCTAAGTTTGCTGATGATATAAAGCTAGGTGGGAGTAAAAGATATAGACAGGTAAGTGAGTGGGCAACAAGGTGGCAGATGGAATATAATGCAGGGACGTGTGATGTTATTCACTTAGTCTGTAAGAATAGAAAAGCAGAATATTTTGTTAAAAGGCATGAAACTTTCAAATGTTGATGTTCAGCGAAACTTGGATGTACTCTTACAAGGAATACTGAAAGTTAGCATGTAGATACAGCATGCAATTGAGAAGGCATATGGCAATTTGGCCTTTATTGCAAGGGAACTGGAGTACAAGAATAAGGAAGCCTTGCCACAATTGTACAGGGCTTTGGTAGGACCACACCGGGAGCATTGTGCACAGTTTTGGCCTTCAAAGGAAGGACATACTTGTATTAAAGGCAGTACAGAAAAGGTTCACTGGGATGAGAGTGATCTACAATGAATTGGGCCTATATTCTCTGGGGTTTAGAAAAATAAGAGGTGATCTCATTGAAACATACAAGATAATGAAGGGACTTGAAAGGTATATATTGAGAGGTTGGTTCCCCTCACTGGGGAACTTAGGACACAGGGACACAATCTCAGAATAGGGGCTGATCATTTAGGACTAAGCTGAGGTGAAATTTCTTCACTCAGAGGATTGTGAATCTTCAGAATTCGCAACCTTAAAGGATTGAGCCATTATTGAATATATTTAAGGCTGAGAAAGAGAGGTTTTTGATCTCTCAGGGAATCAAGGGATATGAGGAGCAGCAGGAAAATGGAGTTGGGGCTGAAGATCAGCCATAACTGTACTGCATGGCAGAACAACCTTATGAGGCCTATAGTCTACTACTGCTCCTGTTCCAAAGAAAAGTTACTTTTTTTAAGTTACATGCAAACATACATACAAACATATGAATCAGGAGCAGGAATAGGCAATGTGGCTTCTCGAGACTGGTCCGTCATTCAATAAGATCATAGCTGATCTGATTGTAACCTCTGCTCCACATTTCTACCTACCCATGCTAACTTTCACCCCCTTGTTAATCCAGAATCTGTCAAGCTGTGCCTTAAAAATATTCAAAGACTCTGCTTCCACTGCCTTTTGAGGAAGAGAGTTCCAAAGACTCATGACCCTCAGAGAAAAAAAACTCTCCTCATCTCTGTCTTAAATGGGTGACCCCTTATTTTTAAACCATGATCCCTAGTTCCAAATTGTCCCACAAGAGGAAACATCCTCTCCACATCCACCCTGTCAAGACCCCACAGGACATTAAAAATTTCAATCAAGTCACCTTTTGGTTTTCTAAATTCCAATGGATACAAGCCTAACCTGTCCAACATTTCCTCATAAAACAACCCTGGTATTAGTCTAGCAAACCTTCTCTGAACTGCTTCTAATGTATTTACATCTTTCCTTAAGTAAGAGGCCAATACTGTACACAGTACTTCAGATGTGGTCTCACTAGTGCCCTGTACAACTGAAGTATAACCTCCCTACTTTTGTAATCAATTCCCCTCACAATAAACAATAGCAGTATATTAGCTTTCCTAATCACCTGCTGTACCTGCATACTAACCTTTTGTGATTCATGCAGTAGGACACCCAGATCCCTCTGAATCTCAGAGCTCTGCAGTCTCTCACCATTTTGATAATAAGTTTCTTTTTTATCCTTCTGGCCAAAATGAACAATTACACATTTGCCCACATTATACTCCATTTGCCAGATCTTTGCCCTCTCACTTACCCTATCTATGTCACTTTTAGCCTCCTTACATTCTGTTCATAACTTACTTTCCTACCTATCTTTGTGTCGTCAGCAAATTTAGCAACCATACTTTCAATCTCTTCATCCAAGTCATTCATATAAATTGTAAAAAGTTGAGGCCCCAACATTGATTCCTGTGGCACACCACTCATTATATCCCGCCAACCAGAAAAATAACCATTTATGACTACTCCCTGTTTCCTGTTAGCCAGCCAATCTTCTATCCATGCCAATATGTTACCCCCTATACCACGAGCTTTATTTTTCCGCAATAACCTTTGATGTGGCACCTTATCAAATTCCTTCTGGAAACCCAAATACAGTTCCCCTTTATCCACAGTTGGAGAGAGGGTGCCTCTATATTGAAGCACCCTCCCTCTTACTTACATTTCATTGCAGCCACCTGCTCCTTTCAAGCTGGAAGATGTCTTATTGGCCCTCCAGGTTTGAGGGCCCGCCTGCCATCCTTAATTGGGTGGTGAGCCTATCTCTGGGCTAATTAATGGGATGCCCCAGGGAAAATCACAATCAATGACCTTCTGCCCCAGGGGCAGGTTCGTGACTTGGAAACCGTCCAGGCCTCTGGCAGATGAGACTCAGGAAACACGGTAATGATGGACAGGTGGGGGAAACCCTCACAGAAATTCATTCTTTTTCGATGCCAGAATGTAATCTAGACACCTACCATTGGATCACATAACTTTGCATCTCAGAATACCAGTTACATGGGCTCAAACTGCTGACTACACTGGTCTGCCGTACTACCATTCTCCTCAATCAACGTGAATGAATTTGCCCTTCAGACCTCCTCTGAGTCATCTGACAGTTAGCTTGGCATGGTTGCCAGAGCAAGTCAGGTCCTAGTGCCATTCTTTTTGAACATCATTCTCCTCTCCCAGGCAGACTGGAGGAATCACATTTGAATGAGCACCTTGTCCCCAGCGCTTTGATTTAAGTGGCTGGTAAGTTTTCTACAAATATCATGAAGTATCCAGTGTAATGTTAATCTTTTTTTTAAATTGTACAAAAATATTGTTTACTTTTATACTGAATATATTGAATTAAAAGCCAAAATACCATTTCTTTTTTATCAAGGGATTTTATTCTTACATTAATGGGAGAAAAGAGTTTGGCTGGGAATTTAGATTCTTACTGCTTAACTTTTTGGTGCTATGAGCATCATTTTGTCTCCAAAATGGTATCCACAAGATGTGCACATTTGCTGCTAGCTGAACTTGATGCATTTTTTTGATTTACCACAGATTTGACGTCAACGCTGACATTTTGGAGCTCAACACTGCAGCGAGCACCTCCCCCAAGCTGTACCCATGTTCAGGAACAGGAAAGATCACTGACCAGTGCTATTTAAAGTCATCATCAACTACCGTCAGCTTGGTTTCTGATTGATTTCTGCTGGCTCCATCTGCAATTGTTGAAGTGTTTGGCAGATTCCACAGTTAGAAATTACTTAAGTCCACAGGCTGTGGTGTGGCACATGCTGTCGGGTTTTGCCCTGACTTCAAGGATTCAGCACAAACCATTTGTTCCCTGACAAAAGCGCAGTAGCTGCATCCCCCTTGAACTACAGCATGACAAGGAGGATGAGCAGCGGGGGTATTAGAGTAGGATGAGCTGCTGGAAGATGGAGGAAGAAGGATAGAAGCGCTTGCAGCGGGAGGTCATTTGCACCCAGGATTTTCTAGAAACAATTCTCCTCTCTCAAACTCAGCAAAGAACAATCCATCAGATGTCTCCACTTCACTAAGGAGGTCCCCAATGAAATCTGGCATCTGCTGAAGCCACAATTGCAGCCTCAGTGCAGGGTGAGGATGGCATTGTCTGTGCCTGCGAAGGTAACTATTGCAATTAACTTCTATCCATTTGACTCCTTCCAGGCTGAAGTAGGTAATATTTCAATTTCTCCCAGTTTTTTTTTAATTCATCCATGGGATATGGGCATTGCTGGCTAGGCCAACATTTATTGCCCATCCCTAACTGCCCTTGTTCAGAAGACATTTAAAAGTCAACCACATTGCTGTGGGTCTGGAGCCACATGTAGGCCAGACCAAGTAAAGATGGCAGATTTCCTTCCCTAAAGGACATTAGTGAACCAGAAGGGTTTTTTACAACAATCAAATATGGTTTCATTGTCATCATTTTTAATTCTGGGTTTTTATTGAATTCAAATTCCACCATCTGCCATGGTTTGCCATCCACAGTTGCATAATGGAGGTCACTGAAGCTCTGCATTCCAAGAGAGGGGAACACATTTCATTCTTTCTAAGTAAGAGGCAGGAAGAGGGCGTACCTGGCTTTGTAAAGATTGCAGGCTTCCCCATGGTGTCCACTGATTGCATACATAAGCTTTGTGGGCACTTCATGTCAAATCTGAGATATATCACAACTTGAAGATATTCCACTCCCTCAATGTCCAGCTGGTGTGTGACCCACATTCAGTGTATCATGTAGGACAATAAACAGTAGCCTGGCAGCAGTAATGGTAACTGTGCCATCTGCTTTTGTGCCATCTAGACAAACCAAACTAGAGGGTGGCTACTGAGCAACAAGAGCTACCCTTTAACAAAATGGGCTTACGAGTCTAGTGCAAAACCGACACGTGGGCCACATGCATATAACAAAAACCAAGCTGCCACACAAAGTCACTGAGATGTTAAAACAATGGTTCTGCTGCCTGGACCACTCTGGAGGAGCCCTACGTTACTTGGCAGGAAACATGTCAAGGTTCATTGTATTTTTTGCAGGCTGCACAATCTTATCATGAGGACACAACCCTAGCCACTATGACCAGCTAAAGAGGAAGGAAATCTGCCGTCCTTACCTCGTCTGGCCTACATTTGACTTCAGACCCACAGCAATGCGGTCTGAAATGCCCTCCGAAATGGCCAAGCAAGCCACTGAGTTGTATCAAACTGCTATGAAGTCAGAAAAGAATGAAACCGGACAGACCATCCACCATTGGCCTTGACACTGAAAATGACAACAGCAAACTCCTCTGTACAAACATCTGGGCACTTGTGCCAAAATTGACAGTGGTGTCCTGCAGACTAGTCAAGTAACAGCCTGATATAGTCATATTCATGGAATTATGCCTACAGGCAATGTCCCAGGCACCACCATTACTATCCTTGGGTATGTCCTAAAGAGTTCATTCGAGACATTCAAGAGGGCATTAGATGATTATTGTTATGACATGGCAGACGATGATCAAATCCATGAGGGAAACTTGATCACAACGACTTTGCCATTCATCTTTGAGATGAATGCCCTGAATTCAGAAGTAATAAGATTACCACAAGTTCAGAGGTTTTAGAAAACTAAATTAAACATTTATTAGCAAAAGAAAAGGTTTTAAGCACATATATAGATCTACAAATTACTACTATAATAACTCCTAAAACCTCTAATTAATCTGGCTCCCAATTACACCTCCATTAAGGCATCAGTAAAAACAAGCAGATTTAAACAGACCCAGGCAAAGCAACACAATACCCTGGGCAATGATATTCAAAATGAGTTTCTCAGCTTAGGTTCCTGTAGACAGCAACTTGATGCACAGAGGCTGGAGGCTTTTCACACTTGTGTTAGATCTTAGAATTCCTTCGCCCTGACACACAACCTCATCTCCTTTATACATGTTTCTCCCTTTTAATGCAAATTCCATTGTTCCCATATGTTTTTGTAACTTTACTTTTCTCGTAATATAAGTCTTTACAGAGGCAAGAGTTTTTATCTTGTTAGGTGGGCACACGCCCAACCCAAACGAGCATAAAATGATGCGCGATGGCGTCAGGCAAGCATCCAGACATCATCGCGTGATTTTTTGGTTGGCAGGCACATGGGGGAGTCAGCAACGTACCCGCCCATTAAGCCAATTAAAGTCCCAATTCAATGTAATTTTCCACTGCCTGTCCAACCTCACGGTTGGTGGGCAGGCAAAAAGGCCAAGAGGCCTTTGCACTTTTTAGGAAAGCTTTCCAATAGCAATTAAAAATAAAATTTAAATTTTAACATTTCATTAATAATAGATCCCTGATAATGTGACAGAGTCACATGAGGGGACATGTTTTTTAACATTCTACAATTCTTTAGTTTCCATTTTCAAAACTCTTCATCTCTGTGCCTCAGGGAGCTTTTTTGTATGCACCTGCCCGTGTGCGTGAACTTACACGCTCCCCTTCCTCCACACAGGCAGCATCGAGCACTGCAGTGCGCATTTCACACTGGGCGGGTCTTAACTGGCCCGCCAGCGTGAAATCATGGTCGCGGCTCGATCATGGGCAGTGGTCAGCTACCCAACCATCCCCGCTGTGTCCACCCAACGAGCGCAAAATTCTGTCCATTGTACTAATTTTATCAGTAGCCTTTGGGAAGAATAAACACCCTGTTTGGCTTCGCTTCTTTTGGCTAAGTGTAACATCTTACCATCTCTTTGAAATTCCAACTACTCTGGTTTATCTAAAAATGCAAATTTTCCTTACACCTCACATTCTAAAACTTCGGCCAAGTTTGCGTACTTAGCATTTCAAATCTAGTTTTCTTCTTGATAACTCAAAGCTTCCAGACCAGTTGTCTCCAATTCAATTAAATCGCCCCCAACACACACACATTATCCAAACACCACTATTAACCTACCTTTACAGTAGATCACAATATTTGACAACTATTTTATTTTCATGACATTATTTAAATAGAAACAATGGGCAGGGTTACGGGAAATGGGAGAAGAATGGCACTGAGTCATAATATTCATTCGGAAAGCCAGTACAGGCACAATGGGCCAAAAGGCCTCCTTCTTCAACGTGACAGTTCTGTGATTCTCTGATTCTGTCCTGTCCCACTGACAGGACGGAGCCACCAAAGATGGTGGCACGGTGGTATGCAGTAAAGAAGGAAGTGCCCTGGAAGCCCTGAACATCAACTCTCGACCCGATGAAGACTCACGCCATCAGGTCACACATGGACAAGGAAGCCTCCTGCTGATTACTACGTACCATCTCCCCTCAGCTGATGAATCAATACTCCTCTGTGTTGAACAGAGGGTGTCAAAAGCACAGAACGTGCTGTGGATGGGGACTTCCATCTCCATCACCAAGCGTAGCTTGGTAGCAGCACCACAGACCAAGCTGGCCAAGTCTTAAAGGACATAGCTGCTAGACTGGGTTTGTGGCAGGTGGTGAGGGAACCAACAAAGAGGGAAAAACATACTTGACCACATCCTCACCAATCTACCTGTCGCAGATGCATCTATCCATGGCAGTATTGGTAAGCGTGACCACCTTGGGGGGGGCGAAGTCCCATCTTTACATTGAGGCCACCCTCCAGTGTGTTGTGTGGCACGATCACTATGCTAAATGGGATAGACTTTGAACAGATCTAATAACTCAAAACTGGGCATCCATGAGGCACTTTGAGTGATCAGCAGCAGAACTGTACTCAACCACAATTTGTAAGCTCATGGCCCGGCATATTCCCCACTCTACCATTGCCAGCATGCCAGGGGATCAACCCTGGTTTAATGAAGAGTGCAGGAGGGCATGCCAGGAACAACACCCGGCATACCTAAAAATGAGGTGTCAACCTGGTGAAGCTATAACAGAGGACTACGTGCATGCCAAACAGTGGAAGCAGCAAGTGATAGATAGAACTAAGTGATTCCATAACCACCAGATCAGATCTAAGCACTGCAGTCCTGCCACACCCAGCCATGAGCAGTGGTGGACAATTACATGAATAATTGGAGGAGGAGGCTCCACAAATATCCCCATCCTCAATGATGGGGGAGCCCAGCACATCAGCGCAAAACACAAGGTTGAAGCATTTGCAAGAATCTTCAGCCAGAAGTGCCGAGTGGATGATCCATCTTGGCCTCCTCAGGAGGTCCCCAACATCACAGACGCCAATCTTCAGGATTCGATCCACATGATATCAAGAAAAGGCTGAAGGCACAAATATGGGCCCTGACAACATTCCAACAATAGCACTGAAGACTTGTGTCCCAGAAGTAACTCCATCTCTAGCCAAGCTGTTCCAGAGCAGCTACAACACTGGTATTGAGCCAGCAATGTGGAAAATTGCCCAAATATGTCCTGTCCACAAAAAGCAAAACAAATCCAAACTAGCCAATTATGGCCCCATCAGTCTACTCTCGATCAACAGCAAAGTAAAGGAAGAGGTCATTGACATTGCTATCAAGTGGCACTCACTCAGCAATAACCTGCTCACTGACACTCAGTTTGGGTTCCACCAGGGCCTCTTGCCTCCTGTCCTCATTACAGCAATGGTCCAAACATGGACAGAAGAGCTGAACTCAAGGGATGAGCTGAGAGTGACTGCCCTTGAGGTTAAGGCAACATTTGACCGTGTGTGGCTTCAAGGAGCCTTAGTAAACTGGGGAATCGGGGGGAAACTCTTCACTGGTTGGAGTCATACCTAGCACAAAGGAAGATGGTTGCGGTTGTTACAGGTCAATCATCCCAGTTCCAGGACATCACTGCAGGAGTTGCTCAGGGTAGTGTCCTAGGCCCAACCATCTTCAGCTGCTTCATCAATGACTTTCCCTCCATCATAAGGTGAGAACTGAGAATATTCGCTGATGATTGCACAATGTTCAGCACCTTTTGCAACTCCTCAGATATTGAAGCAGTCTATGTCTAAATGCAGCAAGACCTGGACAATATCCAGGCTTGGGCTGATAAGTGGCAAGTAACATTCACGCCACACAAGTGCCAGGCAATGACCATCTCCAACAAGAGAGAATCTAACCATCTCCTCATGACATTCAATGGCATTATCATCACTGAATCCCCCTTATCAACATGCTGGGGGTTACCCTTGACCAGAGCTCAAGCTGTATAAATACTATGGCTACAACAGGTCAGAGGCTGGGAATTCTGCAGCAAATAACTCACCTCCTGACTCCCAAAATCCTGTCCACCATCTACAAGGCACAAGTCAGGAGTGTGACAGAATACTCTCCACTTGCCTGGACCAGTGTAGCTCCAACATCATTCAAGAAGCTCAACATATTCCAAGACAAAGCAGTCCACTTGATTGGCACCCCATCCACCACCTTAAATATTCCACCACCGACACATAGTGGCACAGTGTTTAACATATGCAAGATGCACTGCAGGAATTCACCCACCCTCCTTTGACAGCACTTTCCAAGCACTACCACCTAGAAGTACAAGGACAGCAGATTCACCTGCAAGTTCCTCTCCAAGTCACACACCACCCTGACTTAGAACTATATCGCCATTCCTTCACTCCTGCTGGGTCAAAATCCTTGAATTCCCTTCCTAATAGCACTATGGGTGTACCTACACCATACAAACTGCAGTGAAACAAGAACATGGCTCAGCACCACCTTCTCGAGGGCAATCAGGGACGGGCAATAAATGCTGGCCTAGCCAGCAACGCCCACATCACATGGAAGAATAAAAAAAAGGCTGGCTGGGCTGCCCACGATTGACTTGCCTGGTGGAGATACCAATTAACACAAGCCTAATTATCCATTCACCAACACTTCCACACTTCACCTTTTCTCTGCAACTGACCATCATAGAGTCCACTTTGACCCAATGTAACAATAAAAGCAGCAAAATAAACATTCTAAATCAAATTTATAAATTATATCATGCCATACTGCGTACAAACATCTAATATCATCCAATGCGTTCCCTTAGTGCCTGTCTTCCACACACATTTATCTTTCCTAGTTTCTATGCATTGCTACCCAAATGGTTGCGACATGGTAGTGGAAGGTTGCTGACTTCCAGTGGGGGAGACTGCACGTGACCTTTCAGGGACAACCTCAAGCAGCTCCGGCCCTATGCAGCCCAATGTTGGATTGCACCCTTTCAGCGTGGGCGTTAGCAGTCTGGGCTGGTTGGCTGACAGACAACAGCAAGGACACCGGTGCAGGGGAAAAGTGCTGTCACCCAGTGACAGAGGACAGCAGGTTTGTGCTCCACAGAGTCACTGTCACTTTTCCAGGGCAGTGCCCCAACAATCCTAGTCAAGTGTTGGAGGGCAGATTGCTGAACTGCTATGATCCTGCAAAACCCTTTGAACACTGGTATCCACTGTTATGAGAGGTGAGGTGGGGGAGACAGTGGTGCCGTAGTAATATCACTGGACTAATAATCCAGAGGCCCAGGTTATGCTCGGGGACTAGGGTTCAAATCCCACAACAGCAGCTGGTGGAATCTGAATCTGAATTCAATTGATAAAAAATCTGGACTTGAAAGCTAGCCTCAGTAATGGTGGCCAAGAAGCTACTATTAATTGATATAAAAACTCATCCAGTTCACATGTACCCTTCTGGGAAGGAAATCTGCCATCTTTACCTGGTCTGGCCTACACGTGACTCCAAACCCCCAGCAATGTGGTTGAGTCTTAACTGCACTCTGAAATGGCCTCACAAGCCAATCAGTTCAAGGGAAATTAGAGATGGGCAACAACTGCTGGCCTTGCTAGCGACACCCATATTCCATGAAAGAATAAATAAAAGATGAATGTTAGGAATAAGTTGCGATTGAGAGACTGTTGGTAGATGATTGGGGGTGCGATGCATTGAACAATGCGCGAGGCTATAGGTGGGATATGGCATTTGAAGATATATTCATTGATAGTGACCACTTGTGTGAGATCACTGACTAATTCAGGCCTTCAGGGTAAGATTCCTATTATTGACTGTCATGGCTACCTGGTCTCGCTGCCTTTGCAAAGATTATCTGGAAGGGTTTTCTAGCCCCCTGATGGATAGATGACATCGCTTCTTCACCTCCTACTTCAAAGCCTTCAATGTAGCATTGGAAAATCTTGGACTCCACACTCCACCATGTTGGAGCATTCTTCTGTCTTTCCCAGGTCGGAATCAGTTGTAGAATTTCTTCCAGCACCTGCTCCAGCCAGAATGCAGCCCCCTTTAAGAACCACTGTTTGGCATTAATTACTGTAAACTCGCTTTAACTCATACTACCCTCTCATGATTTTGCAACATTGCTCAGGTTTGCAGGCACACAACAGCATGCTTAGCACTTACTGCACTCTATAGTCATTTAAATTATCAGGCAGCATAACATTTGCACACCAGCTGCTTTGGAAGCAACAGGCACAGGGTAATCCTGCATCATGATCTGTGCTTGTTTTGGGGGTTATCAAATCTTGCGGCCCATCTCTTTCTTTAAAAAAAATGGAAAGCAAAGAACTACTGGTGGTCTTACGCTTTTACTTCTTGGCACCTATAGCAAATTCTCATTTTGAGCCCTTATTTACTCACGATACGCACATACGAAGTTGTGCATCTTGTACCAGGTAATTCATTGACAGTCATTACATTCATGTAAGTTACTTAGGTATACATATATTAACTTTACTCATTATACCCAGATTCTAAACTATATTCTTTAAAAATCTGTGTTTGCAGCATGGTTATTTAGAATTAAATCCAACAATATCAGAAGCTACATCACAAATTTGTTGGCAAGTATTTTTCATAGAGGGAAGCTCTTCAACTCCACCCCAGATGGGCTTGAATAGCACCCTTATTTTGGTGTTAAGCTCATACTGTGCAATATCAGTAATGAATATGTTGAAGCGCTTGTATAACATTCTTGCCTTTGCTATTTTAACACGGGTGTTAACCTTTTCAAAATAAATTAATTACTGTTGTTATTAAAACGGTGGACAAAGGAATTTCATATAAGCATGATAAAGCATTCATTGCAACTCACCCATGGTCAAAAAGGTATGCAAAACAGTAACAACTTTTGAGGTTCCCTGTTCTTTTAATTACATTTCTAGATTTACTGTCCAAGAGATAATTCTCCACCAAGTGCCAATAGAATACAAGTAATATCAACATCCTAGCCCGCAAGTTTAATCATAACAGAGGGTCACATAGAAAGGTTACAATTCAATGGGGATCATCAGTCCAACAACGAAGGAATAACAGAAACAAATAAGTAAATATGAGAAATTAAAAACAAAGTAACATTTACATAGCTCTCCGATATGTCCTCAAGCATCGCAAGGCACTTTGCAGCCACTGAAATACTGCTATTATTTGGCAAACACTGCAGTTAATTTAAGTACAGCAAGGTCCCCAAACAGCTGTTAATTTATTACCATATTTTTTAAATCCACCTATGTTGGCTGGCATTGCCTCCAGCTGAAAGAAGGCATCTGCAAGAATGCAGCACTCAGTTAGTGTCAGCCGAGATTATGTTCTCAAATCTATAGGGATCCGAGCCCAGAATTTCCAAGATCCAGAGGCAAGTGATCTACTAAATAAGTCAAGCTGAAACTTAATCCTTACCAAAGCAGCCACTGCAAACTAGTATTGTGAATGTTAGCAAGTTATTCCAGGTGTACAGGGCATAACAAACTAGGGTAGTTCTGTCCTCACCTGACTTCTAAATAATGTTTCAAATTTGATAGCCTTATTAATACTTCAACAGCTTGAAGTTAAGGAGCTACTGAATTTGAATCATTAGTTTACCAACAATGTGTAAAGCAATCAGTTAAGGACAGAACTTCAACATTTTATATACAGTATCGCCACTTTTTCAGGATTAATTTACACAAGAAGGGATCATTTTGTACCTCATCTTACAGGCACAGTTTTTGATTGCTAGAGACCCCTGTGTTAGGAGCACTGTCCTGTAGTGGGAGCTAGTAACACAACAGGCTGTAGGTGGAACAATGATATTCAAGAGAAGGCCAATTTCAGTTGTTACACTGAGCTAATTGGCACAATAATTTTAGCAGAAATTCAAGCAAATAGCCACAGGTGCATTGTCTTCTTACAGTACTGTGGATTAGATGCTGGTAAACCTTTAAGCACATGTACTCAAATACATGCATTAAGATTTGTTTATGCCCTTTGAAAGCCCCTGAGATTCCCAATGATTGAGGAGAGCTGACAGACTACTCAGCACTGATCAATTATTATAAACAAAATTATGGTAAAGCAAGTTAGTTCCTTCTGAACAAATATTTCACCTTTTTAGCAAGCTTCCCAACAGCTGCAGATAAATGCAAGAAAGGAATGCATTACTAGTTCAAGATTGCTTCTTCCAGGTGGTCTTGCTACAAGTGCCAAAACTCCCACATTGCTGTGAAATCCGCAGCAGTATTACTATACATTTGGCATTGAGACAGAGCAAAAGCAATATGCTGCATCAACACTAAAGGTGCAGTACAACGGGGATAAAATCCAGTTGTCACAAAAATAATGACTGCACAAAGATGGCTCTTAAAATGAGGATTAAAAACTAAGCAGATATGTCTGAAAGATCAAATAGCCTTGCGTCATATTCTCCCTCCTGGGAGAAAGGCTCAGACTAAAGACAGGCTTTAAAACTGCTTTTTGTTTTAAATGAATGTGTGCTTACATTAAGTGCACTTGAAAAGGACAGAACAGATGTGACCATGAATAGAAAATAAAGGTTTATGTTTTATTACAGAGAATGCTCATTTTATTCAAAATACTTTCCATGTTTCCTATAATACAAAGAGATGAAGAATTTCTCCGAGCACATCTTGTTCTTCTGCAGATGTGCACGGAGACATGAATGTTGTTGTAGTCAGACAAAATGTGGCCACATCCATCATGTATAAAACATTATGGCAATGGAAAACATCAGGTTATTGCCACAAAGCAACCAAACAACTTTTTTTTCTATTTTAAAATGATTCATTGTGGAAAACAAAGAAAATATATAAGTTGATAGTTTCCACAGTTTTGTGAATGTAGCCATTTTTGGCTACATACAGCGCCTTGTGCACATGTCTTCAATCATGCAATGACACCCATCAATCACAAATGCCCCTTGCTGCATGCTCTTTTCTAACATTTCTCCAGTCAAGCCAATTGATCTATATGAAAGAGCTTGAATATGCAATATCTGCTTGTCACAATGAAGACATGCAGCAGCATTCATTAGTGGGCCTCTACTGCTGGTAATAGTAGATTGATGACCTATTCTTGAGAACAGTGCTGTTAGACTACAATCACAGCTACCCATTTTGTCCTGTGATGCTGAGGTCAGGTATTCTCTGAAGCCACTGATGGAACGTTTCTTATTTATTTCATGCATTTCTATGGCCAGGATTTTCCGGTCATCGGGTGGGTTCAGTGGGGGCTAGCAGGAGCGGCCACGAAACGGACCGCCAACTGTGATCAACCCCCTTCCGTGATTTCACGCTGGCTGGCCAATTAACGGAGGGCGGGCGTGGAAGTATGGGCAGTAAAAGCTCCCTGGGGCACAGAGCTGCCTCAGGGAGCTGAAGATTTTCCAAATAAGCAAAATAAGCAACAAAAAATTTGAGTATGTTAAAAGACGTGCCCCTTCACGTGACTCTGTCACATGAACAGGGACATGTTAGAGATGAGTGCAAGAAGTTTTTTTTTAAATCGCTGGTCGAAACCTCATCTCACCCATGGATGAGGTTTCGTACAAAAATCCAAAGGCCACATGGCCAACCGAACAGTTGGGCAGGCAGCAAAAAAGTTTGATCAACTAGTTCATTAAGGGCCTTAATAGGCTGCTTAATTGTCAGTGGATGAGCTGCAGACTCCCACGTGCACCCGCCAATTGAAATATCACGCGGGTGCGAATGACATTGGGACGCTCAGGCGTCATTTTGCACTCATTCGGATCGGGCGCACACCTGCCCAACGAGCGCAATATTCCGCCCTATGTGTAAAGCACATAAAGATTCTGGAACGTTTTGATACATTTTAACATGAAAGAATTTCCATTCAATTTTAGCAATATATGATGTGTCCCACTTTTGGTTTAGAAACACTATAAGTCAGCCATCTAATTTTTGGGTTTGATTCTTTTGTTGAATTCTGGTCAATGAAAATTGGGCGAAGCCAGTCATAAGCAAATACATTCTTTCTTTGGTCACAAATAAAGCAAAAAGTTGGTAATCAGCAAACTTCGGTTTACTTGTGAAAGTATTCCTTCAGCAACACCATCAATGACTGAAGTCACTGTCCTCCCAACTCATGTGATGCAACCAATTTTATTGTTCCCTTCAGCTTCAACAGGAAAGTTGCAGGCAACTGCTCTTTAAGAGTGCGTAGCAGCCCTTCAAGAGCAACTGGCTCACCCAATTTTTCAACATTCAGCCAAGCAGCCTTCAGGCGAGATTCCTTGTGCATGTTAACCATGAACAGCCTACTCAAATGAGGGGGAATACATTGTTCATTACATGCTGCTGAGCTCCTTTCGAAAAGCACCATGGGCCTGGAGTGCTTCTACATTTGTGCCCAGGTTAAACCTGTAACTTAGGGGTACACAACTCATGTGTCTTAAAAGGTTGCAGGGAATAAATGAATTGTGTGTGTAACTACAATACACACACACCTCCTTGTTCGTTTACATCTAGCTGTCAAGACCACGAACTAACTGCAACTCCACTCACAAAACTGGCCATGGTCCCAGACTCTGAAAGATGAGTAATCCTCCAATGGTGCTTGTACTGGAGAGGAGCAGGGTGGAGTTCCCACATTGTAACTGGAGCTTCAGTCGCAGCAGAAAACAAAGTACTTACACAATTACGTAGGATTACACAAAGTACTTGCACAGAAACAGACCATTCAGCCCAACCAGTCCATGCCAGTGTTTAAGCTCTATTCAAGCTTCCTCCTATTTTTCCTCATCTAAATCTATCATCGTATCCCTCTATTCCTTTTTCTCTCATATGCTTGTCTGATTTCCCCTTAAATGCATCCAAACTATTCGCTTCAACCACTCGGTGTGGTAGCGAATTCCACATTCTCACCTTCTTTGGGTAAAGAAGTTTTTTTCTATTTGGGCTTCTTGGTGACTGTCTTGTATTGATGGCCTCTAGTTATCCTCTACCCCATGAGAGGAAACATTCTTTCTATAGTCACTCTAACAAAAACTTTCATAATTTTAAAGACCTCTACTTAGGTCACCCCAGCCTTCTTCTATCAAGAGAAAAGTGACCTAGCCTGTTGATCCTTTTTTAATTTGTATAGCTACGCAATGCTGGTATCATCCTTTTAAATCTTCTCTGCACCCTTTCCAGTGCCACTATATCTGTTTTATAAAAGAGTGACCAGAACAGCACACATTACTCTTGAATGTGGCCTAACGGAGGTTCGGTACAAGTTTAGCATATCTTCCCTGCTTTTCAATTCTGTCTCCCTATAAATAAAGCCTAGTGCTTGGTTTACTTTTTTTTTTAATTATTTTGCTTTCTTGTAGTGCAGCTTTTAGTGATTGATGTATTTGTCTACAGATATCCCTTTGCTCCACTACCCTAGCCAGACTCAATGTAATAAGTGATCTCCCTGTTCTTCCTCATGAAACGTACTACCTCACAGTTATCGGGACTGAGCTACATCTGTCAATATTTTCCCCTCTGCAAGTTTATTATCCTGTCATTTGTTGCAGTCTTCCTCAGTATTGACTATCTCATCCAATCTGGTGTCATCCACAAATTTTAAAATTGTATTTTGGTTCCAAAGTCCATCATTAATGTAAACTGTGAATGGCAGCGGTCCTGGCACTAATCCTTGTGAACACCACTTCCTAACTTCTGCCACTCTGAATAGCTACCCATTACTCCCACTCTCTGCTTTCTAGCTTGAAGGCAGCTCACAATCCATTCTGCCACTTGTCCCCTGACTCTGTATTTTCTGACCTTATTCGTTAACCTATTATGGGGTACCTTATAAAAGACCTTTTGAAAATCCAAATAAATTACATTACTATTGCCTACGCTCTCTGTTACCTCCTCAAAACATTCAATAGCGATGGTCAAGAAAGATGTTCCCCTTTGGAATTCAGGCTGACTATTTATTTTTTTTTTCTTTTCTAGATGTTCCTCTATCCTCTCTAGTAGGAATTCCATTATTTTTCCTACTACCAATGTTAAGCTGACTAGTATATTATTTCCTCAGTATGCTCTGTCTCTATTAAGTATAGAAATTACATTAGCTATTCAGCAGCCCTCTGGCATTATACCTTTTTCTAAAGAATTAGCAAATATGTGTAGTTAAAGCCTCTGCTATCTCTTCCCTAGATTCCTTTACAATGTGCAATCTAATCAGACTGGGAACTTTATTCTCTGTAGGCAAAAAAAACCCTTCAAAACAAATTCAGGTTAATGATTGACAACATATCCCATCACACTTTGCAGTGAAATGATCTGGACTGAGAAAGCAACTTCTGTGCAACTTCTTTCTAAAATAAGGCTCGGCAAGCCAAGCGGCGTCAACAAATGTTATCAAGGAAAACAAGAGAGATTGTAACAGGCCAACCAAATACACTAGTGTTTTAGTTATGAAGACTAGGCCTTGAATAGAGATAACGTGAAGTCATGTGTTCCAACACAATATAAACATCTTTTCCTGGCAAATTGAAAGATGGACAACTTTCTGGGTAGATGCAAGTCATGGTTTAAACAAAAGCCACGGAATATAACTGGATATTGTGCTTTTAAAAGAAGCTTCATAGGACAGCATGGCGTGTCAATATAACAATCTAACCCCAACCTCATCCCCCCAAAATAGCTATAAAAGGTTGAACACTTCAGAGACCTGCACTGCAACTGAAGGAAGAAGACCCCGCTAATCATTGGAGGGAGATGTGAGAGAGAAAGAAAGCAAGAGAGAGAGAGAGACCCTGACTAATCACTACATGGGAGAAAAATCTACGGCCACAGAAGAAGGCCACTGCTAGTGATTGTATGACCACAGATAATAATATACTTGAGCTAGATATGGGCAAAATGTTGACTTGCTGGAAGTAAAGTAACATATTTGAGCATTCTGATGCTGGATATCAGTGAAGAGTTGAATTGCTGGGAATAAAGTAACAAAGCAGCTGCTGTTTTTATTATTATTTTCTTTTCACAACCTGTTAAATCTGTAATTATTCCCTGTAACCATTTCAAATCTATGTCCATGTTAAATCTATAATTATGGGTACAAACAAACCTGATTAAGTATAACATTTTGAGTGAGTCAGTTTATTTTTTTGTAATTCGTGGGTCAAAAGAACTTCAAGTAAGGTGTTTGATAAAAGATAGTAACTCTTAATCTCTTTGAGTTTGATTAGTTTATTCAATGCATCTCCTTTTTTAATTAAATGCACTTATCTCATTACTCATCTCATCATTCAATGTCATGCACACCTGTTCTATCTCCCTGGTAAATATCAAAGCAAAGTAATTTTTTTTAATATTCCTGCCATCTCTGTTGCTGCCTGTGGTATTATCTTCCCTATCGCTTAATGGTCCTATTCCCATATCCAGCCTTCCTTTTTTTATTGGTGTGCCTGTAAAATATTTTGTTTCATTTTAATTGATGATTTAATTTCATAGCTCCTCTACACCCTCCTAGTTTTTTTTACTTCTCTCTTAATCTCTTCATATTCGACCATATCATGCACTCCTCCGCTGTCTATGTACTTAATGCACACCTCTTTCCTAACCTTCAATTGTTCCCTTCTGCCTTATGTCTATTTTCTATTTCTTTTGATTTTTTTTATAGAGTAAGTATAAGTCATGTTAAAAATTGAAAAGCTTTCCCAATTGTACATTCATAAGCAACTGATGTACATGAACAATGATTAATTAAAATAAAGCTTAAGTTTAAAGACTGAAAGGAGAAATGTAGTGATGTGGGTTCAGCCTATCCCTGGGCCCTGATTATATATCCTGACATATGACCATTTACACCCATTTTAAGTTCCAGAATATTGTACTGCATTTGGAATGATAGTGGGGTATAACATTAACTAAATGGGCATGGCTTCATGTACGAATTTGGGTTGCATTCAAGAAATAACCTCAATACCCTTAGCTCAGATTCACTGTGAGCAATGGTAGAGAGGGTCAAATAGCAGCGAGATTCTATCAATACAAACACCTACAATATTTCTCTTTGATCGTTGTCGATGATTTGATAGCCAGCTCCCCCAACATTCAATATATTCAGGATCGCAACATGAACTGCATATCATTGAGGAATAATTTTTTTCCAGTGAATAATTATCTATAATGTCATGGTCAATGAGCAGATCAATCAACCACACAAGACACACTTAACTAAATTTGTTTCAGATAAAGACTTTGCTCTTTAAACAGCAGCAAAATATTACAATTTAAAAACAAATCATGTGTGGAACGACCAGTAAAAATAAAAATATTTCTCCGCATCTGGATTAATGGAGCCAGGAAAATCAGGATGGCTCCTCCTGGGTCCACGTTAAAACTGCAGGCCATTGTCAGCCACATATCATCCCCTCTCATTCTCACCTCCACCACCCTTTCACCAGACTTGCCATTAGCCCTCAGCCAGTATCCATATCTGCATAAGTTTGCTCCCTCTGTGACTGGGGAAGTGCCTCTTAGGTCGGAATCGTCCATGCCCGCTGGCATCGGGCGTGCTTGGCAACGTGAGTAGACAATACGGCAAGAATGCTAAAAATCGGTTTCACAATGTCGTGAAACCAGTTTGCAATCGTCCACTCAGCCCATCGATGGCACGCCGCATTTCCCACCATCGGATGTCAGGAACCTCATTGCAACACATCAGCATATCATTTTAAAGCTAGTCGGCCAGACTCATTCCCCGTCCCCCCCACTCTCCCACTGCCGGCTGAATCATCCGCCCACTTTGACGTGATTGCATGTTTCATTACTTCACAACAGCATATAAAAGGCGTGCAGTTGGCGGGCCGTAGTTTGAGGGGAACTCGGAGGTGAGTACACAGTAACATTGCAGAACGCTCGTGAGGGACGCCTGTTGGACTTCAAGGTTGAGGTGCATTGGGAGGGTGGCCGTGGTAATTATGGTTTTATGTATTGTGTAGTATACCTTTAAGAAGGATGGTATAAAGGAAGATCACATGATCTTATGTAACCAATCGAGGAGTAGCACGGGCTACCTTTGAGTCAGTAGTCTGTAGTTAGTAGTCAGTAGCATTGTGATAGGGTTTGATGTGAAAGCAAACAAGTGTGGCTACTGTGTACATTTGTAAATGAACAGAATGTGTTCCACCTAAGAAGTGTCTGCAGACCAACACGGCCATCCCACAACAAGCTGGTGACTAGGGTCCAACAAACTGGCAATGAGGTAAAAGCAAGAAAAAGGTGAGGATAAAGCGAAGGTACAATAAACTGGCTTCAAGAATAAAACAATCTAATGGAAGAAATCATGAGAAATGAAACTGGGCTTTTCCTCACATGGTAATTGTAAGTAGAATTTCTGTCCTAATTATTGAAACAATCACCTCACAGAATGCCACAATTCAGAAGAATTGATCCTTTTGAACCAGCTGCAGATGATTCATCTCATTATATTGAACACCTCACATTCTTTTTGGAAGTGAATGACCTTAAGGGGGAAGAGAAGAGGCGAGCAATCCTCTTATCTACATGTGTGAATAATTCCTTGATTCGAAGTCTGATAGCACCCAGTGCCCCAGATTCAAAAGGTTTTGATGAATTGGTAGACCTTATGAAGGGTCACTACCAACCAAAGCCCTCGGTAATGATGCAATGGTTCAAACTTAACTCAACAAATAGTGCCCCAGGGGAGGCAAGTTTGACACAGGTAACAGAACATTGCAAGTTTGGTACATCTTTTAATGACATGCTCAGAGATCGTTTAGTGTGTAGTATGAATGAGGACATGATTCAGAAGAGATTGCTATCTGAAACAAATTTGGATTTTAAGAAGGCGCTAGAGATACACTGGCCATGAAAAGTGCAGTAAGGGATTCAAAAGCCATACAGGGAGTGCAAAATGGTGCCGTACTCCATATTGGGCAAGAAGCCCCAGCCAAAATGGACGTAAAAATGCAAGACTCTGCCGAGAAGCAGGAAACAGCCACCGCTAGCAGAAAAATAAAAATAAATGACTTAGCAGCGAAAACAAGTAATAATTGCAACAGTGGTAGAAACAAGCAACTGTATAACATTTGGCAGTTTTAAAAAATCAAATGTTTTTATTGTCATCAAAATGGACACGTAATGAGACAGTGCAAGGAAAGAATTAGATAGCCTTTCAAACAAAAGAAAAACCCTGTGAGATCTACAATGTAGAAGAGCCTGAACTAACAAATTTAGAATATGTATTCTTTATTTAATTTGAAGGCTGGAGAGATAGAACCAATATATGTAACAGTGAAGATAAAAGGCAGACCTATTAGAATGGAAGTAGACACAGGAACTTCCACTACATAATTGGTGAACACACCTTCAAATATTTGAATTATGATGAATATAAATTAAATTTGGAAGAAACTGATGCCAAATTAAAAACTTACATGGGCGAAGACATCCAAGACAAAGGCATTAGCAGAGTTACTGTCCATTACGGAAGCCAATTGGTAAGCCTACCCTTGATGGTGGTGGCAGGTGAGGGGCCAAGCCTCCTTGGATGAAACTGGCTAAAGGAGATTAATTTAGAATGGGCTGAAAATTTCCAGCTGAGAGCAAGTGGGTTACCAGAACTATTACAAAAGTACGCCTCAGTCTTCAAGGATGAACTTGGGATGATCCAGTAGCTGCAAGCAAAAATTCATGTGGATCCAGAGGCAACCCCACAATTCATGAAGACCTGTACCTTATGCACTCTGGGAAAAGATCAACACTGAACTGGACAGATTAGAGAAACTGGGTGTTATACAACATGTGCAGTTCTCAGAATTAGCAGCACCAATAATCCCCGCCCTTAAACCCAGCCAAAGCATTCAAATTCATGGAGACTACAAATTGACAGCTAACAAAGTTGCTAAACTGGACATGCATCCCATACCAAAAATCGAAGACTTGTATGCTAAGCTGGCAGGTGAAACAGCCTTGATATGAAGCTTGATATGAGTCATGCTTATCAACAATTAGAGTTTGGGATGGCCTCCCGGGAATTTGTCACAATTAATACACACAAAGGGTTGTGCCAATATATCCGTTTGCCTTCCAGCATCTCCTCAGCCTGCACCATATTCCAGAGAACAATGGAAAGTTTACTGCAGGGACTGCCCCATGTTGTAGTTGATTTAGATGATGTTCTAGTGACGGGACTCACTGAAAAGGAGCATTTGGAGAACTTAGAAGAAGCCTTGGAATATTTCTTGCAGGCTGGAGTGTGTTTAAAAAAAGAAAAGTGTGCATTCCAAGCGAGGGAGGTTATCTATTTGGGTCACCGGGTAGATTCAATGGCCTCCACCCGGTTGAGCAAAAGTTGAGAGCCATAAGTGAGGCACCTGCGCCAAAGAACACCTCTGAGCTCAAATCATTCTTAGGAATGATCATTTATTATGGGTGGTTCTTACACAATGTGTCTACACAACTGGCACCCCAGCATTCTCTGCTTAAGAAGAACAAACGTTGGTCTTGGAAGACACCACAGAAAGAAGCTTTCATGAAGGTGAAACAATTGTTGCACTTGACCAACCTATTAGTATATTATGACCAGAAGAAAGAATTAGTATTGACATGTGATGCATCCTCTACAGAGTGGGAGCAGTGCTCTCCCATAGAATGGATGATGGCACGTAACGGCCTATAGGATATGTCTCAAGAATGCTCACCACAGTGGAAAAGGGATGCTCACAGATAGAAAAAGAAGGCCTATCAATCATCTTCCCATCAAGAAATTTCACCAGTATGTACACGGTCATCATTTTACTATCGTTTCAGACTACAAGCCATTGCTGAGACTGTTCAGCGAGGACAAGGCTTTTTTACCCATAGCCTTAGCAAGAATACAACGATGGGCATTGATCCTGGCAGCATACGAGTATACTTTTGTACATCGGCCTGGAAACCAAATTGCAAATGCTGATGCATTGAGTCGTTTGCCTTTACAAGAAAAAGCTGAGGACATTCCAGTTCCATAAGAACTAGTTTCATTGTTAAATTTCTTAGATGCATCACCAGTATATGCTGGACAGATCAGAGACTGGACAAGTCAAGACCCAGTCGTATCCAAAGTACAAGAACAAGCACTTCATGGTTGGTCACAAGAGCACGTATCTGACAAAATGAAACCGTACTTTAACAGAAGACATGAAATAACCAGCCAGGATGGTATCTTATTGTGGGGAGCTAGAGTGATTGTTCCTCCAAAAGGAAAAAGACATTGTTAATTGAACTACATAGTGCACAGTCAGGAATTTCCCGAATGAAGATCATGGCACGCAGCCATCTATGGTGGCCTGGATGGAGAAATAGAGAGTTTAGTGAAGAATTGTGTACAGTGTCAGCAATTGCCAAAGTTATCTTCAACAGCTCTGTTACACCCTTTGGAGTGGCCAGGAAGGCCATGGGTGCGGTTACACATTGTCTATGTGAGTCCTTTCATGGGAACAGCGCTTCTGCTCAATTTGATGCCCACTTAAAATGGATGGACAAAAAGAGGTGAAGTCACCAGCGTCTTCTGCCACAATTGAAAAGCTACATTAAAGTTTTGCAATTATTGCATTACCAGAAGTAGACGTATCTGATAATGGCATTTTATGGGTACTGAGTTTCAACGGTTTATCAGCCTCAACGGTATTACTCATGTAAACATTGCACCGTACCACCCTTCCTCAAATGGACAGGCTTCAAACGTTCAAGTCAGGCATGGAAAAGTTAACTAGAGATTCCTTGGCAACCAAGCTAGCACGCTTTCTTTTCCATTAGAGGGTCACACCTCAAACAACAACAGGTGTCACATCTGCGGAATTATTGATGAAACACCGTCGCAGGATGAGACTGAACTTAATAATGCCAAATTTAGCAAGGAAGGTGGAAAGGAGTCAGGGAAGTCGGAAAACTAGATATGACTGGCATAGTTACAACAGAAAGTTTACCATGGGAGAGACGGTATATGTGAAGAACTTTGGAGAAGGACCAAAGTGGTTACTGGGTGAAATAAGTGCAGTGACTATCTTATCACATGAAGGTGGAAGGCCAAGTCATACAGAGACATGTGGATCATCTAAGGAACAGAGAAACAAATCACCAAGAAATTATTCCACCAGTATTCATGGCCAGGTCAACGTTTCCTTATGAGAGAACTCAACCAGTACAGATGTATCAGATGTGCCTGTTGTACCTGCAAGAGTTGAGGAAACAGATTTGCAAGTGCCCACTGAAGAAGCTTATGCTCAGACAACTCCAGAAAAGGAGGTTCCTGACAAAGCATCTGAAGCTGTAGAGCTGAGACATTCTACACACATAGGGAAACCCCCAGAAAGACTGAATTTGTAAATTACTTGCCTGTGTAAATAATTTGCTATTTTGAGAAAATTGTACTTGTGAATATAAAATGCTTTTCTGAGTAAAGGGGGAGGGATGTCGTAATTATGGTTTTATGTAATGTGTAGTATACCTTTAAGAAGGATGTTATAAAGGAAGATCACATGATCTTATGTAACCAATAGAGGAGTAGCGTGGGCTACCTCTGAGTCAGTAGTCTGTAGTTAGTGGTCAGTAATATGGAGACAGGGTTTGATGTGAAAGTACACAAGTGTAGCTGCTGAGTACCTTTGTAAATAAACAGAATGTGTTTCATCTAATAAGTGTCTGCTGATCAACGCTGCCTATTGTACCAACTCAGTCACGCATTAGGGACACCTTACATAAAGTGATCATTTCTCTGCAGCTGAGACAGTTCAGGCGCAGCCACATTGTTATGCATGGAGTCTGGCCTCTAGCTTATCTGCCCACTCAAGGAATACAGGTATACCAAAGTCACCTTAAATGCTCCAGAGCTTTCACCCCTCAGGCACAGACTGCAAACTAATGAGCGTTTGAGGAGTGCAGGACAGTTGGACAACTGGGCACATTGTACAATCTCCTTGCTAATGCTGGCTGTGGAGCAGTCACTTGTTGAGGTGTTCACAGCCCCTTGAAATGTCATCAATCCGGTTTGAACCAATCTCCCCAATGGTCCAAGCTAACAGTGCAGCCACACAGTGCGGGTTAGGAGAATGCCTGTGCCTGAGCTGAGAGCACAGCATGCAGTCCAATGGGCAAAGCTGCCAACAATTGGTCAGGTGGAGTGGAACAGAGGGAAGTGGGGATTCGGGCAGCCATGCAGCGCATTAATCTCTGGCCACCCAAGAGGAGTGCAGGAGGAGTACATCAGAATCATGGAGCTTGGTGAACTAGCTGTATGCCTCATGGTGTGCAGATGGCGAAGATGACAGAGAAGGGAGCAACTTAGGCATCTGGCTGCGCAGAGTGAGGAGCAGCACCCTCTGGAAGAAGGGGAGGCCGGGGCTCCTGCACATGCTGCCGAAGATCCACAGCGAGCCAATGTTGGTCAGTGCCTAACTAGACCCAGGATCTATGGATGCCGCCTTTCATTCCTGATGACCAAGAACCAGTGTTACCGAAGACTGCGCTGTCTAGGGAAATGGTCAGTCACATCTGCCAACTACTGCAGGATTAGGCGCCACGTGGACATAGAGGGCATACACTGCCAGTGGCCGTGAAAGTGAGAGCGCCGCTCAATTTCTACACCAGTGGCTCCTTTCACGGCTCCACAGGTGACCTCTGTGGGATATCACAAGCCTCCGCCCACAAATACATCCATGAGGTAATGGATGCCATCTTCGTGAGGGCACACAATTTTGTGTATTTTGCCTGGGACCAGGAAAACCAGGATGCAAGAGTATTTGGATTTACCTAGATCTCAGGTTTCCTACAGGTGCAGGATGCCATCAACTGCACTCACATGGCGCTCAGATCTCTGTCGCAACAAGCGGTCAACCATGTCAACTGCAAGGGATTCCATTTGCTGAATATGAAGCTGGTGTGCAACCACCACAAACACATTCTACAGATCTGTGCACAGTTTCCAGGGACTGTGCACAACTTCTACATTCTCAGTTGGTCTCAGATCCCTGACGTCTTCCAGGGTCCACAGAGGCTGCAGGGATGGCTTCTCAGGGACAAGGGCTACCCGCAGAGCCTGTGTCAGATGACACCCGTGCGGAGGCCTCAGACTGCAGCAGAGCGACGCTATAATGAGGGTCATGCTGCAACTCACAACTTGGTGGAGCAAACTGTCGGGATGCTGAGAATGAGGTTCCAGCGCCTGGACCAGTATGGTGGAGCCCTGCAATACAGACTGCAGAGTGTGTCACGCATCGTCGTTGTCTGCTGCACCCTTCACAATCTGGCGCTGGCAACTGGGAGAGCAGCTGGCTGAAGAGGAGCTGGAATTCTCCTCAATGAGGATGGTGTCAACGGTGATGTGTGTGAGGAGGCAACTACAACGGCGATGAGGTCCTCGCACTGACGAGGCAGTCAAGCTCGGGAGCCCCTCATAGCTGCTAGATTTGTGGAGGATAATGATGACATGCACTGAGTAGACACCATAAGATCCTCATATGGCACCTGTGAATATTTGACTACAGTCTGGTTTATGGCAGCCCACATACCCTCTGTGATAATGCTCCAGTCATGGAGTTGCAGTGGAGGCCCTAATAGTCGCTCAATTGTAGGAGGATGATGACAACATGCAGTGAGGACACTCCATAGATCTTCATATAGCCTCTGAGAAAGTCTGACTCCTGTCTGGACGTGGGCAGCTCGCTTGCGTTCTGTGCTCAGGGTCATATCATAGAGTCACAGCCATGAAACATTAAAAACATCTGATCCTTTGTCGGCCTTCAGCACCTGACCCCTTTAGCAGCACAGCATCACTGGTCACAGATGCTGAAGAGATGGGAGCCAGCCCCACCTTAAAGGTGCTGAGAGCACGCAGAGAGAATGACGGAACTCTGTGATGCCTATCCACAACATTCTGGCAGCAATGACAAGCACCATCGAGGTGCAGGTATCAGTAATGTGTTCAGAGAGTGTGAGGCCAGACCATCATTTTGGTTTAAAGGGCTGCACAAAGCACAGGGAAGAGGCCCTGGACTGTGACATCTGCCTTTATCATGTGCAGAAAGTTTTCATATCTGAGTGACAAGAACACTGCTCATCAGAACAAGGAGCCATAGGCAGGGAGACATTCTTGGAAATTAATTGACAATAGTGAACATTATGTACAAGTGATGAACACCCGTGTCCTGGCTGTGCAACTACATCTATCTGCTTGGCCTAAATAGCCAAGTGGTTATGGTACTGGGCTTGTAACTGCAAGATCAAGAGTTCAAATCTCACAATGGCAAACTATGAAACAATGTAACTTCATCTGAAACAGATGGAAACGTGTTTGTACTCGAAAGAGTTACATCTATCTGCTTGGCCTAAATAGCCAAGTGGTTATGGTACTGGGTTTGTAACCCCAAGATCAAGAGTTCAAATCTCACCATGGCAAACTATGAAACAATGTAACTTCATCTGAATAGGAACAGATGGAAACGTGTTTGTACTCGAAAGAGTTACATCTATTTAACCTTCCTATCCCTGCTGCTACATCTTGGTGCTCCCCGGACATTCACAGCGGAGTTGGAGGCAGCCTGCTAACTGCTATGCCCTGTCTGTGATGACCTTGACAGGTGTACTCTGCAGGGCCGAGACCTGGAGGGCCCCGGCCTGTTTTCGGGGACCTGCTGTATGGCAGTAGCATCTTCCTTGAGCTGTGGAGCAGGAGCTGCTGGCGTCAAAGGAAGAGGGGATTTGGATGGGCCAGACACTCCCGGAGTCACTAGTGGATGGCCCCAGAGTGTGCACCTGCTGATCCTCCTCCCTCTGGATGCCCAAGGGGCCCTGGCCGACTCCATGAGGAGAAGGGGTAGCTGGAGTGAGATCGAGCTGCCCCTCACCCCTCTCGTGTACACACTGCTGGAGGCTAACTATGGCATCAGTGATGGAGTTCAGCCCCTGCAGTAGTGCAGGAGCGACATCCTGGACCAAGGTCTCCACGGTGGCCGTCATCCTACCAGTGTTGCCCTTGGTGAGTTTGCACTATCACCTCAGGGTGAAGGTGAACAGACTCCTCCATCGTGCCTTGCAATCTGAGGAGTGTAGCGGACAACCTTCCTGATGTTCTCGAGCTTGCCTTTGCAGCTCCAGCAACTGTGACATGACCGAGTCCAGAGACTCATCATTTGACTCAGACTCAGCAAAATTCTGGCCTCCAACAGTCCTCCGAATGCCAGCACCTGGGAAGTCTCTGCCGCCATCTGCTGTGGATCACAGTGTGGTGTGCTCATCAGATTGTGATCCCAAGACTACTCTAAAGCTAGGTCCCACTGAGGTGTGTGTCTCTGCGCTGGTGGAGGGTGTGGGTGTGCGCTGTGATGGGACTTCATTGAGGGCGCCTTCAGATTCCTCGTCAGAGGTTTCTCAGGGCTTGTTGGAGGCCCTGGGTCATGGACTCCTTTGGCTGTTTGGCAGATGTGCCTGCAAAAGCAAGGAAAGATAATTAGTGCATGGCAGTGACCTGTGAAAGCGGACGCATCACTCACAGCATGGTTGTCTAATGGATGTTGCACTGCTGGATCCTCACTTGGTAGAGCACTGACGACCTTATCATCAGCACAGGAACGTTCTAGGCCCTTGCCGGCCAGCTGGATGGCTCTATTTTCAAAGCCCATGAGGACTTTGATTTCAGGCATTCTCCCACCAGTCTGCGACTTTTCTCTCTTGTTGTGTGCCAGCTTGTCCTGCGTGAATACAGATGGAGAGAATGTAAGCAGGACGCCTGCCAGGCCAGATGATAAGTATGCCTGTCATTTGTGGGTGGTGATTGGTCCCATGGATGGGATGAGGACAATGAAGGCGTGTGTGAGAGAATGAATGGTGATGTCCCTTGAACTGGCAGTGAGTGAGGGCCCCGTGGATGTGTGATGGGTTTGTGAGTGCATGAGTTTAGAGTGAGGAGAAGAGTGACTTACCCTGGCGGAACGAAGATCATTTATCCTCTCGTGGAACTGGGTGGCGGTCCTCTTTTGCAGGGCGTTGGCACTGACCACTGGTGCCACTGCCTCCCAAGCCGGATTAGTGAGGTTGCTGACCATCTTACAGCCTGAGTGGGGGTAGAGGACATCACGGCGAGCCTCCACTGCATCCAATAGCGCTTGAGGAATGCGTCATTGAACCTGGGGACTGCAGTCTTTTTGCCTTTCAGGGCCATGTCTTCTTTGCAGCAGTTGGGGGGCTGGGAGCATCAGAGGTGTGCGCACGGCTGCACCTTAAATATGGCGCCCGGCATGATGAAGCGGTCAGATGATGGCATGGCGGACGAATGAGAGCCTGTCCGACATGGAAACAGCATGTTTTCTAGGAATGCAAAATTAACGCAGTAGATTTGGGACGATACAGCATGAAAAGCCACCATTGTGGCTGGCAGGTAAAACCTCGCTTTACCTGCCCGCTACCACACTTAGTGCAAACCTTAGACCATTTCACCCTTTGTGTTACATTACTGACAGCAAGTTGGTGAAGGAAGAAACCAGAGCCAGTCTTCATTTGGAATAGATTTTTTCACAGAGTGGAACATCACAGGTAAATAATCTCCAGACTCTACTCTACTCCTGTGTCAGTAAGTATCTCTTTATATTTGCACAAGTACTATTCAATCAATGTCCTCCAGCTGTATGTACTTAACTTCAATTGACACACTTGGGCCTGGATTTTCATTCTCGAGACAGTTAGCGGGAGTTGGGAAAATTTCTGGCTCTGCTCAGCCCCCTCAGGGAAAAGTGCCCACAAGGATTGGGATTTTCATTGTCGGGGAGGGGCAGGTACAGACAGCAGTCGGGCCAACCGACCCAGGAAAAAGTTTGGAGTTGGCGACAAGGGCAGCTGGATTCCAAGGTGGGCTTTGTCAAAGGCCCGCTTCTGTGCTGCGGGGCTTCATCCCAGTTAAAATCAAAACAGAGAGGCTCTTCAGCCCTCATCCCTCAAACTCCCTCACCATCCCCATACCCCATCCATGCCAACTCATGCCCCTCCTCCCACTCCCATGGCCCCTCATGCCCCCCTACACCAAGCTATGCCCGCTACCCACTCGTCATGGTCTCTCATGGCCCCTATGCCAAGCTATGCACTTCTACCCATCCCCATGTCCCCTCATGCCCCCTATGCCAAGCTGTGGCACTTCCATGTCCATTGAGCCACGATACACTATCGAACCAATGTGCCCTGTAGCGACAAAAGGATGTGTAAAAAAATCTTTATAAAATCATTCATTTATAACTTTCCACTCTGTTAAAAAGTCCTTTTACTATATAGTAGTAAAAGTGTCAATCATCTAGACACTTTAAAGATTCAATGGCTGAAATTGCAGACACCTGAAGTCTCTTCACCTTGTGTAAATACACATGGTGAAATCAGAGATCAGAGAGCTTAAATTGTCATTCAAGCAATGTTTTATCTGCAGCTCAGGTGTTTTAGTACTCTAATGGATGTCTGGTCTCTTGGCATAGATTGGCCTAGGGGACATGAGGGGCCATGGGGGGGTGGATGGGTGTGTGATGGGTGTCATAGGGGGCTAGAAGGATTGCTGGGGGATGGGATACGGTGGCATGAGAGGCATGAGGATGGCCGTTTGAACTTACCTTTTAAAGTTCCCTCATGCAGACTATGGTTCATGACACCTCTGGGATGCCATGAACCATGACTCACTTAAAACCTGGCTCGACTCCATGAACATTGTGGAAGACTAGGTAGGACATGGTTATCTCTGCAATGGAGACAGCTAGATCAGGAGTGCAGCATGCGGGTTTCTGGCCCAAACAAATGTGCACTCTTAAAAGGCACCCCTGAAAATTGGGAACCTCAGGAATGGGGTCAGGAAGCCCAGAATCAGGCCCCAGCCGCCATTTTTAAAGGGTTCCTCAGTCATTCGGACTTGGTGAAAATCCAGCTCTTGGTGTCTGACTGGTTCTCACAGAAGAATGGTTGCTTTCTCATTACTCAAGATCCAATATCATGTGGTCCACTCACTCATCAGCTTGACCATGGCAGTTGTTGGCTTAGTTCCTGCCTGAAAATGAGCGTAAACAAATTTCTAGGCCAATATCACCATTTTATGATACAACCATTTTATTAGTGCAATTTTCATTGCTACCTACTACTGGCTGACATCCACAAATAGAAGGTGGCAAAACCTATCTAAACAGAAGATGTAGTCAAGCCACTTTATGGGTGTGTTGCATGACGGTTCGAAATTTGCACAAAATCTGCCTTTATCACTCACAGAGAACAAATGGCAAAGAGTTAACTCCATTCACATCTACAATTCATCTCTAATTACTATATGCATGTCTTTAGCTATTTTTAGAACTCTTGAAAGCCTCTGTTGCAGATCCCTTAAAGGGGGTTATACCATAACAGAGTTAAGTACTTTGTTGTATATTGTTTCCGCTGGAAAGATTAGTGCAACAAGCTCTCTCCTCCCTAGCAGTTATAATCCTATTCGTTCCAACCCAAAAGCTGCCTCTGCATTAGGCCTATGCAGCCTGAACAGCAAAACCACTTTGTTGGTTGTAAAACGCTTTGGGATATTCTGAGGGCAGAATACTGCTGTATAAATGCAATTTCTTCTCTTTCTCATCTGCTCAATGGCATGTCTGATGGTCACCTTTCATTTAACAGTCATTGACATGGACTAGGATTTGAGTCCCAGCAGTTCGTACAGTCCCGAGTTACATTTGCAGCATATTGGATTGGGAAAGCTGCTGATCCCTCTTAGGGACATTTTGAAGAATAGCCACTTGGGAGCAGTACCAGAATGTAGATGGAAATGTGCAGGAGCACAAGCTAACATCTTCAGAAAACAGAAAGCTAAGGTGCTATTATATCCATGCTTAAACGTGCAAGTCTAGCTTAAACATTAACAACAGTGTCATAATTTTTCAGAGGACTTGCATATGTCACAGCTCAATATTAAAGAAGATGGATTCTAGCATGAACGGTGCAACCACATCTACTCCATTGGTCCTGGTGGTTTCAGACTGAAATGAGTTGAGCTGAATTAATAAACAACCTATGCCAAAGAAGATTTTAAAATTCCATTGGATATATATAGGGATACCAAGTTCAATATGGAGTCTTTGCTTTAAAACTTTTCATTTCCCTGCCTGTTTCTATAGTTACCTTTAACATTTCTTTGTTTTAGAATAACACAGATGTGATTAAGAAGCCAAAGAGGGAGAAATACAGACAAATAGAGTGAGCTAACGATGAGAGGGGGTGTGTCTATAAGATTAAAAAGATAGTACACAAAGAAAGACAGTGCAAGAAAGAGACAGAAGGGCTAAATTTTACACAGAGACAGTGGCCCCACCCATGGGGCTGCAAAGTCAGAGATCATAAGACATAGGAGCAGAAGTAGGCCATTTGGCCCATTATGTCTGCTCTGCCATTCAATGAGATCATGGCTGATCTGATAATCCTCAACTCCACTTTCCTGCCTTGTCCCCATAACCTTTGATTCCCTTACTGATTAAAAATCTGTCTATCACAGCCTTGAATATACTTAACGACCCAGCCTCCACAGCCCTCTGTGGTAAAGAATTCCACAGATTACTTACTCTCTGAGAGAAGAAATTCCTCCTCATCTCTGTCTTAAATGGGCGATTCCTTACTCTGAGTTTACGCCCTGTGGTCCTAGGCTCTCCCACAAGGGGAAACAATCTCTCAGCATCTACCCTGTCAAGCCCCCTTAGAATCTTATCTGATTCAATAAGGTCACCTCTCATTCTTCTAAACTCCAATGAGAACAGGCCCAACCTACTCGCTCTCTCCTCATAAGAAAACCCCTTCATACACGGGATCAACCTAGTGAACCTTTTCTGGACTGCCTCCACTGCCAGTATATCTTTCCTTAGATAAGGGGACCAAAAATGTTCACAGTATTCTAGGTGTGGTCTAGCTAGTGCCTTGTATAGTTTTAGTAAGACTTCCCTATTTTTATACTCCATTCACTTTGAAATAAAAGCCAACATTCCATTTGCCTTCCCTATTACCTGTTGAACTTGTATGCTAGCTTTTTGGGATTGATGCATGAGGACCCTCCAAATCTCTCTATGCTGCAGCTTTCTGCAGTCTTTCTCCATTTAAATTATATTCAGCTCTTCTATTCTTCCTGCCAAAGTGCATAACCTCACATTTTCCCACATTATATTCCATCTGCCAAGTTTACTCACTTAACCTGTCTATATCCCTCTGTTATTCTTTGTGTCATCCTCACCACTTGCCTTCCCACCTATTTTTGTAACATCCCAGGAAACCATGGCCTGATTTTACTGTCATGCATGAGGTCATGGCTTCTGTCCCACACCCCTCCTGAGGCAGCATGTTCCACCTCCAAGAGCTGGTGGCCAATCAGAGGTCTAGCAGCTCTCCAGTCCTAACAGCGCCACTGGCCAGTCCTTAAGGAGGAGTGTTGCTGGAGGTCAAAGTTCAAGGTAAGTGGGGCAGCCTCACCAGGCCAGAGAAGAGGGGAAGTGGTGACCAGAAGGCCAGAGGGGATAATGGGCGGACATTCAAGCAGGGGTGGCAGCCCTCATGCCCTCATCACAAGGTGTGGGCACAACTTACCACATCACTGGTAAGTTGGCAGAGGGAAGAGACCCTTAAATGGCCATGAATTGACAATTTAAGTGCTTCAACAGGCCCAAGGGTGGGCAGGGCACCCAACAACTCCTCCACCGTTGGTGGAATACCAGCATGGGGAAGGTCATTTAGGGCACGGCTTTCGTTGGTATCCCAACCCACTGTGCTTCCTGACACACTCCCAGGAGTGTAGTGGAGGTGTAAAACTTTGGCTAGGGTAGGATACAATGATCAAGGCACACAGAAGAAGAGAAGGAAATACACATGCAAGAGAAACTGGGGAAGAGGCGAAAGGAAGAGAAAGAAATAAAATGGTGCAATCATGTAAGGATTAACAAAGGCAAAGGAAGAAAGAAATTAGAAGCACGAGTGAGAGCAAGTGATGGTGGTGTGTGAGAAATTGAGCGTTGGACAGGTAGGAAGTGGGAAAGAAGGCCAAGCAAGAAGCACACAGAGACAGAGAGAACAGATGAGAGCTGGGGAGGGAGAGGAAGTAGATCACAAGATAGAAGCAATGAAAGAGAGGCAAAGTAAATAAAAGAAGCAAATGGATACAGGAGAGAATGTAAAAAAGAGAGAGGAAGAAAAGTAAGAGAGGAAGGGGATGGTCTAAGAAAAGAGGGAGAAAGGGACACAGGAGAGGAAGCGAGGCAATGGGAGAAAGAGAGAGCAAGAGAAAATATGAATGCCAGAGGGAGAAAAGGGCAAAATGAGAAAGAGAAATTGAGAAAGATGATCACAAGAGGTGCAGAGACAGAAAAATGCGATAAACAGACAGGAGGAAAGTGGGAAAGACAAAGCAGTAAGTGACGAGGAATCATATCAATTTGATTTTACAGGGAAAATATTTTTCTCCAATACAATACTAGAGCTATTAAACAGGAAATATTTAAGCAAAAAAGTACATTTTTAAAAATGACACTATTAGCAATATGCTCACATTTTATAGCTCTGATTATTAGTTTTCTCTTTAATAAACCAGCCAAAAGGAGGCAAATTAAGTTTTTGCTCCAACAACACTATAGTTTGTATGTTGGATAAAATACATTATCTAAGAAAAACATTATAGTTCCTGCTGTGCTTTTCTTATTAGATCAAATAGTAAACTGCATTATGGTCTTGTGCTGATTAGTATATCACTGCAAGACTGCAGGGACCACAGATAATTCCAATTATAGGGAAAAAAACAGCTGTCTTTAATCAAGCGATTCATGTCAACTTCACCACTACAATACAAGTCAAATTGATGATGCTAACCAAAATGTTATTCTTGAATCAACTGTAAAATACTTTCAATGTATTTTTTAAAAGTTGCTTTTTGCCATTTGGTTGTTAACCAGATACACAAAGGACATGAAATCTTCTGCATTTTTACTTCTATTTTAGTTTTTTGTATTTACAGTCCCTCAAATACCTATAAATAGACTTTATGATGCATAAAATACACCTACTAGATATATGAAATTCCATTTAAATGACTAGAGTGCTTTCAAATTCATAGCCATTTAGAGACAAATGCAATTTGTATATAGTACAGATTAATGTTAGATTAGAATAAACACTCGTAGCGCTAGGTATCCAATTTAAACATGTTTCTGAGATTTGAGTTCTAAGAATTCTTTGTTTTTCTGGCTTGCAACACATTTTCATGATGTTCCAGTTTACAATGGAGCTGAGTATTACTTTAAAATAGTACATGCAGTAGCAGCTGGTGATCTTTTTAAACAGGTGTTGGACACATCAGCCATGTGTACAAATATACATAGGATTAGTATTTCGTTTAATGTCATACTTTTTATTTATAATTGGCTTGTGAATTTGTATTATAGCTACAACTAATGAAATAGTTAAAGTTGTTAATTGGCAGGATGCTTTAGGGTTTAATGTGTTCGGGTACATTTTAGCAGACTGTGATGTTTAGCTTCTGCCGATTTTGTGTTGTTGACAAGTCTTGAGATTAGAAGAGGGAGAAAATAGGCCAGGATAGTAAACATGATGGCATCTAGGGCCGGGATTTTCCGGCCCCATCACAGGTGGGACCCGCTGCGGGCAAGGCGGCGCCCCAGCCAGAAGATCGCAGCGGCAGGCAGGTGCAGAAAATCCCGCCGGTAAAATCCAAAGAGCAAGTGGGTTTGGGAGGGAGCGGGTGGTTTAAAGCACTGAAATTGGCAGCATTTTGAGAAGTTCCAGCCCATTAACTTAAACATTTAACTGCAGCACATTCGGCTGTGTGCCACAAACCCTCCAAAGTTGTGGGTTGCCATTAAACGATGTCGAGCAGTAATTAACAGCAATTATAACAGGAGTTTTCAGCTTTAACTGTGGATGCATGGGTTTCCTGGGCTTTCTGGAACTCATCAGCAAAAGAAAGTTGAGAACACAGTAGCAATTAAGGAGGCTGAACAAATGGCTGGGAAATAAATCTCTGAAGTACTCAGACCTCACACCTGCTTCCTTGCCTAAGTGAAAGATTTTTAAATTCATTCTTTCACAGAATGCGAATGTCAATGGCAAGGCCTGCATTTGTTGCCCACCCCTAATTTCCCTCGAACTGAGTGGCTTGCTCAGCCATTTCAGAGGGCGGTTAACAAGTCAACCACATTTGTTGTGGATCTGAAGTCACACATACATGTGAATTAGGAGCAGGAGTTGGCCACTAGGCCCCTTAAGCCTCCCCCGCCAATCAGTAAGATCATGGCTGATCTGAATGCAACCTCAGCTCCAATTCCTGTCAACTCCCGATAACCTGACCAGGTAAGAACAGCAGATTTCCTTCCCTAAAGGGCATTAGTAAACCAAATGGGTTTTTATGACAATCAACGAAAGCCGTCATGATCACCATAACTGAAACCAGCTTTCATTTCCAGCTTTTTATTAACTCAATTTAAATTCCACCAGCTACCATGGTGGGATTTGAACCCATGCCCCTACAGCATTAGCCTGGGTCTTTGAATTACTAGTCCAGTGACATTACCACTACATCACCAACTTTCCAATCTATCTCTCCAATCTCCCCAATTTACCTACAGTCCTTGTTCTGAGCGTTTACTTTGACTACTTTGGAACCGAAACAGAGGTTTGTGCATTTGATCTCCATTTTTCATCTGTCCTTTTTCAGATCAACATGCAGCCCACTTATGCTCCTCTCATCTTGGACCTGAGATAGGGACCAAGATGAGAGCAGCAACAACATGTGCAGCAGCAGGGATGCCCATCAGCAGGAGCAGCAGCATATTCGACTGAAAGATTTACAGCCCCACAAGAGCGGATGTGCACAAAGGAGCAGCTTAGAATGGGCGGAATTTCATGGAGGTAGCGACACATTTTGCTCACTCACCTCCCCTGTTGCATGGCAGCTGATAGGCACAAAAAAAGCCCGTCCCTCAGCAATAATGCACTGCCGGCAGTTTAAACTGGTTGACAGTGGGACTTCACACGTTGAGAGGAAGTCCCGCCCTCAAGACCTGCTGGCCAATCTGATTGATTGATCTTGGGGGAGTGCCTCTGATGTGCAAAAGGCACTTCACAAATGCTGTGCCCCCCCCCCTCCCCACACCCCCAACTGTCCCACCTTTAGAATTTTTTTCAAAGGTGGGATCCCCACTCCCACTACCCTGCTCATGCCAACCATTTTATGGCATGAAGCAGCATGAAATATGGGTCAATTGGCTTGATAACAAGCTCAATTGCCTGTTAATTATTTATTTAAAAGTAGGACAGGTTGCCAATTTCGGCACCCACCCACTTACCATATTATGGGGCTGGGTCGGGATGGGCAGGAGGGTGGTGGGCCTGCCACCCCTCATATTTTACATGCCCTCTCATCGAAAACACACGTGGCAAATAGTGGGGCAGGGGGTAGGTATAAAATACAGCCCATGGAATCATAGAACGATTCCGGAACAGAAGTAGGCCATTTAGCCCATCTTGTCCATTCTGGCTCTCGGTAAGAGCCAGTCAGCTGGTTCCACCCTACTTTTTCCCCGTAGCCCTGCAATATTTTTCTCTTCAAATACTTATCAAATTCCCTTTTGAAAGCCACAATTGTAGCTGCCTCCCCTCTCAGACAGTCCAATCAAAATCCTAACCACTTGCTGCATAAAAAAGTTTTCCCTCATGACGCCCCAGGTTCTTTTGCCAATCAGCTCAAATCAGTGTCCTCTGCTTCTCGACCCTTCTGCCAATGGGAATACTTTCTCCCTATTTACTCTGTCCAAGCCTCTCATGATTTCTAACGCCTCTATCGTATCTCCTCTCTACATTCCCAGCTTCACCAATATATCCACATAACTGAAGTCTCTCATCTCTGGAACCATTCTTGTCAATCATTTCTGCATCCTCTTCAAAGGTTATACATCTTTCCTGAAGTCCAGTGCCCACAATTGGACACAATACTCCAGTTGGCGCTGTATTAGTCTTTTAGAAATGATCACCATAACTTCCGTGTTCTTGAATTCCAGGCTTCTATTTATAAAGCTCAGATTCCCACATTCTTATTAACCACTTTCTCGACCTGCCATACCACCTTCAAAGATTCTTGGACAAATACTCTCAGGTCCCTCTGCTCCTACAGCTATTTTGGAGTTGCACCCTTTAGTTTATATTACCTTTCCTCGTATCAAAATGGATCACTTCAACTTCTCTGCCCTAAATTTCATCTATCATGTCTCCCCCCATTCCACTGGCCTATGTTCTCCAGCTTGCAGGAGGCGATACCCACAACATAGGGCATACAGGCAGAGGATCAGCTGCCTGCTCATGCCAGAACACCAGTGCCTCAGGAGGTTCAGAGTGCCAGTCAGGTTATCATAGACATTGGCAGCCTATTGGAAGAAGACTTGCTGCAACCAGACCTGGTAGCCACACCCTTGCCTTTGGCTGCCAATGTGACCACTGCCCTCAACTTCATTGCCTCAGGCTCCTTCCAGGGATCTGCAAGAGGCATTGGAAGGATCTTGCAGTCAAACTTCCACAAAGGCATCACATAGGTAATTGATGCTATGTTTACCAGGGCAGGCAATTATGTTTGCTTTACAGCCAATGATGCCAGTCAGAATGAGCAGGTGCTCAGGTCTGTGGCTCTGGTTGATTTCCCACAGGACGTCACCGGCTCAGGCATGTAGTAATCAAGATGCCCCCAGCTCACCTAGGAGTGCTCATGAACTGTAACTTCAACAATGTATATCTCATCTGTGACTACAGAAGGGTAATTATGCAGATGTATGCATAAAGATGTCTAGCGAGCTGCCATGATGCATTCATCCTGCACACAATTCACCTCTCCTGAGCTCCTCGCACCTTGGAACAGGCTTACTGGCTAAAGCATGGCTGATGACACTGTGAGGAGCCCAAGCAATGTGGCCCAAAAGCATCACAATCGAAGCAATGTGATGATGAGAAATCTCATTGAGCAAACAATTGGGGCGCTGAGGGTGAGATTCAGGCACCTGACTGATCTGGAGGTGCCCTTTCATGCACCCCAACCAAGGTCTCAAGAATTAGTGTGTTGTGCGGTGCTCTGCACAATGCAGCACAGCATCAAGAATTGGAGCTGCAGGAGGAGCAAAACACATTGTGCAGTGTCTCTTCAGAGGGTGCGGAAGAAGAGGAGAATATGATGTTGCCATGGCACCACCGCACATTGCTGCCTGGGAATGCACCAACTCAAACATCCGCATTCTGAACCCACTTGCTGCCCCACCCACACCCTCCACCTCGCTTCCCCCCATTCAAAGCAATTCCCCCGATTAGGGACTGATACCTGACAAGATACATCTCCTACAAAGCTACAGGCAAGATTTCCATGTCAGGCCCTTCCTGCCTCCAACTTAACTGGGGAAAAATCCCCCCCACTCCAATCCCCCCTCCCCTCCCCCCTCTCCTTCCCCCCCCACCCCCCACCACCACCACCGCCGCCACATTCCACCCAATGTGCATATCAAACGTGCTGCAATCAGTTTTGCTTTGTCAGATTCAAATTAGCTTACACAGGTGAGACACAGCTAAACGTTGCCAGCATGTTATCATGGTGACAGGACCTCCTGTTGAACCACACCACTAACTTGATAAACAATATGGTTTACAGCAATTAAGTTAGTCAAGGGGAAACAAATGAACATTAGTCAGATAAAGAAACAGTAGCATTGGCAAGACCGGTGAAGGCATCATGAACACACCAATGATTTAACCTTACTGGGGCAGCCAATGAGAAATGTATCCTCACCTGTTTTCGTTTGTGAATACCACACCTTTTCCTCGGCATTCCCCATCAGTACATTCCCACTCCACATCACAATGTGACAGCTCGCCACATCTCCTCTTGCTCACTATCTCACACTTCCCAACTGTGACTGCCTTCGGAACTGACATAAATAACATTCTGCTTTTATTTGGTTAGAATTGGAATGCACTTCGCTGCTCTGCAGTCTCCACACTTCCCAATGCATGCATATTCTGGCAGACAATCACTTGTACCTCTTGTTTACAACTTGCTGCTTCTCCCTCTCAGTGTGCACATTATATGAAGCTGCTTCACAATTATTTCATGGGCCATACTCTAAACCACGCCCATCCTTCTTGCAGGACAAGCTGGCAAGCAACAGAAGGCAGTAAACCATAACTGGGGGAGGTGCAGTCATAATCGATATCTTTATTCTGATGGTGGGCACTGCCATTGGTTCTATAGGCAAAGGGAAGGTATGGAACTGTAGGTGTCAATGTCATGTATATCAATATTGATCTTTGGTTTGAAGTAAGAATTGGGAGAGAAGTTGCTCAATATTATTAATGTGGGAAGGGGGTGGAGGAGAAGAAATCAATAAAAGCTCAGCTGAAGTATTAGATAATTAGCAACTGCAAAAGAAGTTTAGTTATTTGCTGGACTTAGTGCCCTTCCACTGCTGTTAATCGGATCTTCCTCATTATGAGGTTTAAGGTTTACATCCAATAGTGCATGTCTCTATGTGTTATTCCAGATCGAGCAGAGTTGTGAAGAGTGCAGCAATCGTAAACTTTAACACACTCTTTGGGCTGTATTACAAAATATTACACATAGGTACTGGACTTATCTAGGCAGCAGAAACATAACTCAAGTACTCCAACAGTCTGCTTGATGATGGTTCTAGCGGACCACAGATCCTGTTGTCTCACTGTGCAGCCCATGAGCATGGGTTTTGGAGGAATGTCATAAGCCAGGTATGGAGAGGCCAGCCCTTGAGCTTATGCAGACCGCCTCTGACTTGCTGTGTAGCCTCAGAGAATGTAGGTGATGGAGGACTGGTCGAGTATGAACATAACAGCTGCCAGGACAGCAGGCTCAGACCTGCATGATGCACTGGGGACAATCACACAGCAGCTGTAAATAATCTATGTTGCTGCCTGGAAGAATTCAGAGGCAAAAATGTTGCAGGTTAATTGATATTTTGATTGCAACAGGCAAATGCATTGTCGGCTGTGACAGTGGGATATATCTTGTTGAGAGAGATGACACAGATCTGTGACAGCCTCCCTGGAGAAGCACCGTCTCCTTTCATACTGGAGTTCAGTAAACTGGAGATTGATGACTCTGAGCCATAAGGGTAGCATAGGGACATCTGCAAACTGCTTGCCTCCTCCATCAACTCCCTACAGCTCCATGAGATTCTCCGACTCGCTTCTCTTCCACCATTCAAAATTATTCCTAATTTCTGCAGTAGCCAATAACACCTTGAGCTTCTTAAAAGTGTTGCGGGAACCACAAACTATAAAAAGAAACTACAAACAATTTTCAAGCAACAAAAAAGCAAGATGTCTCCCACATGTTGCTTGATGCTGTATGTGCCTGCATGCCACTGTAATGTAAAGGTGCTCGGCAGAGCAGAGAGTCACATGGTAATAGACTGAGAGAACATTCTAGAGAGAACATTCTGGAGCCAGACTGCATGGAGATAACTGCACCAAGCATAACAGCAACCTGGGATTTATAAATAGTGAAAGGTTAACAATAAAAGGCTCATAGTTAAATATACAATTCTCAAGACTTCATCACTGAGGCAACACCACAAACCATACTACAACATGGTTGGTAGTGGGGAGCTTCTACAAGATGTCACATCAGAGATAGAAACGTAATCCAACATGGTGATCTGTGGTAAATGCATGAACCCAGAAGAACAACCAAAAGTATGAAACACTCAAAGCAACTGAAGCCCAACTAGAGAGATGCACACCTAAGAAGAAAACGTGAAGAAAAGGTTCAAGACTCTTCACTACAGACTTGGAAGTGAGGAATCCACCAGAGTGAGGTGGAAGTCCATTGCGAGACCCCCAAGTGACTCTGAGTTAAGACACTTAGTTAGCAACATAACAAAAATTGCAAGACCTGGAATGGTGCAGAGTCAAGGAACCTGATCCGTCCACAACACGGTGGGCAAGAATACAAAAAAAAAGCTGTACGCACATCATAGAATAGGTGGCAGTCCCAGGGTTCAGTGACCAGAGGACAGCTGATAGAGAGCTGCAAGTAAAAAACGAAGGTTTCAAAGAAAATCCCGTAAAAATCGGCTGGCAGAGTTAAAGGTTTAAGAAGAAAACCTGCAGAGTAAAGAAGAAGCTGCTGGAAAAAAAAGTCACCTAAAAAAAAAGGGCAGTGTAGAGGAGAAAAGTGCTGTGGCTTTAAGTTAACAAAAAAGACTGATCGCCGAATGGCTGTCTCCCAAAACGCACAGTTCAAAAAAGTGACCCTGCTGAGTCTCCCAGAGTGCGGGACATTCAAAAAAGAGAAAAGTTCAAAGGACCTGCAGAGTTTAAAAAAAAAAAGAATCACCCAGAAAAGAGTTGCTGCAGTTCCAGAAGTTTTAGAAAGTTTTTTTTTAAAAACGAGTCATGATTGCCACGGAGCCCTCCAAACTCATAAAAGCAAGGGAAAATCACAGACAGAGAAACCGGCTGCTGCAGAAACAGCCTAAATATAAAAACGGTTAATGCACTGACAGCTCTTAAAGAGGCAACACAACTTAAAGCTGTAACTACAAGAAAAGAAAACAGCCATGGACAGAAAATTGGAAGACACCCCAGAGAGGGCAACTCCACCGAGGGCAACAAGAGACCCCAGAGAGAGGGCCTCAAAAGACTTCAGAATGACAGCAAGCAGAGACCCCCCCAGAGGGCGGGCACCAAATCACCCCAGAGAGAGGACAACAAAAGACCACAGAGGAAGGGCAACAGAAGACCCCAGAGCGTGTTGGATAACTCAAAAGATGTAAAACCTGCAAGGAGTAAATGAAGCTGTTCTACAAGGAAATGCTTGCATCAAAGCTAGTTCAGCCAGTTCGGAAGACGTTAAGCGCAAGACTCAAGCTGATTATATACCTTTGAAAATGCACAATTAAACTGAAGTCTTCAATAAACCAAGCTGTTCAAGATCTGAATAAACACATTTCAGAGATGATATAAAGATATCAGGAGGGACTAATGAACAATTGGCAAATCAAAGCAAGGGTTGGGGAAACTCAACCAGATGTATAGCTACGCAAAACAGCAGGCAAAAAAGGCACACAAAGAAGTTGCAGACCTGAAAGACTCCTTGAATAATCAATATGTAGCCAAGGGAAAACATGAGCAGAAAAGGATGTTGAATATTATTTCAGAAAAAGCTGCATTAGAAATATCAGTAGCAATGAAACAATGCACTGAAGCGCAGAGTGATTTAGCAAGGGGTCAACAAGAAAATGAACAGCTGAAATAACAACTGATTGTCCTTCAAGATCAAATACAAAAGGCATGCATAACCATTCAGAAACAGGAAGAAATGAAGACTGTCTTAAACTACATTCAATTACGTGAAAGCTCAAGATGAAACAAGTGAGCTTTGCAAAGAAAAGGAAACCCTGTTAAAAGACCTTCACATGTTACAAGAATCCCCTAGATCAAAGTTTATTCTTCCGGAAAATTACGAAGAGAAAAAAAGTAAATTTAACGTCACTCTGAAGAAACTGAAGAACCAGTTGGCAGAGAAGACCCAGCAATGTACATTATTCCATGAGGAAGCTAAAAGCTACAAGACACAGACTGAAGAGCTAAAGAAGCAGTTGAATGGAAAAGAGGAGACATTGAATGGAAAAACCTTCCAAGCTACGAGCGGATAATAAAGCCATGAATTGCACAATAACAGAACTGAAACAAGTTAAGACTTTGCCAGAGACAGACCTGGCCAACAGTGAAACCAAAATGCAGGACAAGGACAAAGTTCTGTTGCAGGCAGAGAAAGGAAGGACAGAAATAAGATCAGAAAACATAAATCCGACACTGAAGTTCAAGGCACTAGAAGGAGGAAAAGCTGAGCTGAATGAAAAGATTCATAAGTTTGCAAAATGATTTGAAAATAAAACAGCAAACAAATGTTTGGCTAAAATCGTGAAACAAGTGGAAATGAAGGTTCCATTTGCGGAACTTATACGTTGCGCAAGAATATGGCGGCCACCATAGAAAAAGAAAATTTGAGTACACTGTAGGGATGAACGGAGTGCACATTCCCCTCTGAAAGAATAGGACAAACCCCGAGAAAAGCAGACGAGTTGTTAATAACGAGAAACGCAACTCGAAGGAGCACAAAAAGTGAATCAAAAGGTGATAGCCAAGTACCAGAAATACAGGACACTGCTACTATTCCTCCAAATGTGACAGACTGAGATGTGGAAGAACTGCCAAGCCTGCAGAGGTTCAAGAAGGCAGCTGACCACCACCTTCTCAAGGGCAACTAGGGATGGGCAATAAATGCTGGCCTAGCCTGCAAAGCCCAAATCCCATGAATTAATTTTAAAAAAGGACTGTCTGAATTTATAAAGTCAGAGACTTGAGATGGGGGAGCGGGATAGCAAGCAAAGATTGTGTTACAAATAGTTATACTCTGTTGGAAAGGAAAGTTTTCTTTGGTGAAGAAAGGGGGGTTGTTGTATGTACTTGCATGCCACTATATTGTAAAGGTGCTCAGCAGAGCAAGGGTTAATGTGGGACTGGAGAATAGCCCCACCCATAGTATGATGTATAGAGTTACATGGTAATAGACTGAGAGAACAGTCTAGCAAGAACACTCTGGAATCAGCCTGCATGGAGGTAACAGCACCATGCATGACAGTAATCTGGGATCTGTAAATAGTTAAAGGTTAAGGTTCATGTTTAAATATACAAGTCTCAAGATCTTATCATGGAGATATCTAAAGAACCATATTACAACACCACGTAACTAATTATAGTGCTCCATTGATTGGGCTGGACTGGCCATTTTTGACAGTTGCTGATTGGGGGCCTTAAATGCAACAAAGGATTTGCAGAACACCAAGCCCATTTCCAGCTGGAACACTAACGACCCACATGGACTGGTTGGGCCAAATGGCCTGTTTCTGTGCCATATTTCCTATGTAATCGTACAGAGGCCCATTCAACAATTGAATTTGATAGACCTTGGGCAGGAAGCCAGGGGCAACTTTATTTTTGCAATTTTCATCTCACAATTGTCCCGTTTGCACTGAACGATGGGGCTGTAGAGAGATGAAAAATGTCTCTTGTGTAAAATCTGCGCCATCTTGGGTTTCACCAATTTATGTAATCTCCTGAGGGAAGTGACAAGCCATGCATTAAAAATTCCCAAAGCAACAAATTAATTTACAGTTAAATGGCACTTCTCACTTGCTCAGGATGTCCCAAAGCACTTTACAAGCAATTAAGTAACTTTTGCCATCATCGCTGTTGCTAGGTAGGAAAGCAGGGTCCCACAAACAGCTGTTTGTGTTTTTTGTAAAGATGGTTGTGAGATAAATATTAGCCAGGACACTGGGAGAACTGCTCTAGTTTTATCAATTTATTACCACTTTTTTTTTACCTAACCTGATTTCAATCCAACTAGCTCATTTTGCAATTAATTCACGAGCCTTAAATTTCTCTAAAAGCCTCTTACAGGTAATTTTACCAGATGTCTTCTTAAAGTTCAATTAGTTGTATGCAATGAAAACTCTTATGTGCCAGTTTAATTGCCTCCACATTCCACCAGATCAGGGAGCTAAAGTCTGTTGTTTTTCAATGCATGTTGACTTATCTTTATGGCCTCTGTTCTCTTACAACCAATGCTCATCTCATGTTATCAAACATCTTCCCCTGGATATATATTAAGTTGACTGGTTTCTTACCCGATTCCCCTTTGAATATTGTGATAACATATGGTAATTCTCAAGTGCAGCTCCTAACAACACTAATCATAGCCTCTCCATCATTCTTAGAGAGGTCCAGCGTAAATTCTCTCAGTGGAAGAAAACTATTTTTTTCAGATGTTAATATCCATTGTCTAATCAGGTGGCTGGTAACCATTTTCTCACCACTGAATTTGTGATACAGAAATTTGTTTAAAATTAATGGTAGAAAATGAGTGCATATACCTGTAGTTTTTCACAATTCTAATGCAAATAATAAACCAACTAACCAGTCTTAAACCTAAATGTGTTATTGATCAGCAGCAGAATGGTTGCAGTATCCACATCTAATGTGGTTATGAAATGTGTGGAAATTATATTTGCAGTCAAAACATGGAAGGCTTCTAAATTAGTAATGTTGCACTCACACTGACAAATGAATGCATTTCCATGACTAGCAAATAACCATTTTTTTCTGCATACAGAGATAAGGGCCATATATGGACATGCAATTAAATGTTTGTCGTTCACAAGATTTAAGAAAAGCATCAGTTTTCTTGCCAGTGATTCTTTTCTAACCAAATTCATTATATTCTTAAATTCCCCAAGTGCCATTTTAAACATCTGTGCTGGGGAAGACAAGTGGGAACACTCAAGACCTAAACAGGTAAGTTCTTTAAGAAAAACTTCCTAGTCAAGCGGACTGGAACAGCAATTCATATCCAGGCGAAAAATTCAGTTATCAAATGAAATATATCACTGTAATTCAATGAAGACTTCAAGTAGGACAAATATATGAATTCATAGCACATTTCTCTCAATATTTGACATGCAGAAATAATGCAGCATATTTGACAATGCAAAGCATATTTGTTCATAATCTTTGTTATTTGCACTGAGATTGCAGGATACCTCCTTCAAACATACTCTAAAAGGATAGAAAGAATAGTGTTCTAATGAAATTCAGATGTAAGTTAACTGATTAATTTATCATAATTAATCTACTTTCTTCAAAGTTTGATTACCTACTTGATGACGTTTTCTTCATTCTTCAAATTAATACCAAGTTGGTTGCTTTGACCTCATGTGATTTTCTGCATAGGCATATCACACATGTCCACTGGAAACTGTTTGAAACCTAATTCTAATAGGGTTCACGTTAAATCTTCAATAGTTCAATCTTCCACAATCAATAACAACAAAATACTTGCATTTTCGTTGCACTATTAACATAATAAAACATTCCAAGGTACTTCACAGGAACTTAGTTAGACAAAAATTCTCAGCAAGTCGAAGGAGACATTAGGGGCAGAATTTTCCCATCGGTGAGCAGGAGGCGGGGCCCGCTCGCCGACGCATAAAATGACGCGTGATGATGTCGGGCGGAACCCCTGACGTCATCCCGTCCCATTTAAATTTTCAGGAAGGCGGGGGCGCAGCAAAATCAGCTGCGGGCCCGCCGACCTGTCAGTGGCCAATTGAGGCCATTGACAGGATCATTCAAACAATTAAAGAACCTGCCCGTCCAGCCTTTAGGTTGGCGGGCAGGCCAGGAGCCCCAGCGGGCAAATAGAGAAAACACGAAACCTCATCCAGCGGCGGGATGAGGTTTCATGCAGGGTTTTAAAATTTTAATTAAGTTATTATGTAAATTATGAACATGTCCCATCTCATGTGACATTGTCACATGAGGGGGACATGTTGGGGAATTTCTTTTTCTATTTTTAATATTTTTCAAAGTGGAAGCGATCTCCCTGAGGCAGCACTTAGCCTCAGGGAGATAAGCACTCTTTCCTGCGCATGCGCAAAAGAGCGCACTCTCGCTTTTGGGGAATCCCCCCGCCCGCACAGGAAGCACATAGCGCTTCCTGCCACACGTCACGCTGGGGGCCCGCCCACATAAAATGGCGGCGCAGCCCACTTCTCCGGCGGGGATCAGCTCCCTGCCTGCCAGAGATTGGGTCGGGCCACGCCCACCCAGCAGGCAGAAAATTCTGCCCTAAAACACGTGACCAATAGCTTCATCAAAAAGTATAGGAGGAGGATAGAAAGTTGAAGAGGTTTAGGGAGGGAATTCCAGAACTTTGAGTCTCAACAGTGACAACACGACCGTTATGGGTGGGGTAAACCGAAATGGGGGAGCCACAAGGATTGTATCATGCTGTTAAGGGATCATCCACAGAGTGTACCACTTTACACAAACTATTTAGAAACCCCTCCTCCACATTTTCCCTGGCCCTATCATGGAATCATCGAATGGTTACAGCACAGAAGTCAGCCATTTGGCCCATCGAGCCGGTGCTCTGCAAGACTAATTTAGTTAGTCCCATTCCCCCACCCTTTCCCACTAGCCCGGTAAATGTTTTCCTTTCAGGTGATATCCAGTTCTCTTTAGAAGGTGACTATTGAATCTGCATTCACCCTCTTCACCATGGAACTCCAATCCCTCTGCATCATCATTCTCCACCAGGACAGCCTGAGGGCTCTCCACCTCTTCCTTGAATGAAGGCCCATCTTTTGACTGGCTGAAACAGTTCTTACATTGAACAACTACTTCTTTGACACCCCTCACCTCCTCAGTCCATGGCCAAATGCAGCAAGACCTGGACAATATCCGGGATTGGGCTGACAACTGGAAGTAACATTTGCGTCACACAAGTGCCAGGCAATGACCATCTCCAGCAAAAGAGAATCTAACCATTGCCCCTTGACATTCAATGGCATTACAATTGCTGAATCCCCCACTATCAACATTCTGGGGGCCACCATTGACCAGAAACTGAACTGGACTAGCCATATAAATACTGTGCCTACAACAGCAGATCAGAGGCTAGGAATCCTGCAGTGAGCAACTCACCTCTTGACTCCCCAAAGCCTGGCCAACATCTACAAGGCACAAGTCAGGAGTGTGATGGAATATCCTCTGCTTTCCTGGATGAGAGCAGCTCCCACAACTCTCAAGAAGCTTGACATCTTCCAGGACAAAGCAGCGTACTTGATTGAAACCCCTTCCATAAACATTCACTTGCTCCATCACCGATGCACAGTAGCAGCAGTGTGTACCATCTACAAGACACACTGCAGGAATTCGTCAAGGCTCCTTAGACAGCACCTTCCAAACCCACAACCATTACCATCTAGAAGGACAAGGGCAGCAGACACAGGGGAACACAGCCACCTGGAAGTTCTCCTCCAAGCCACTCACCATCCTGACTTGGAAAAATATCGCCATTTCTTCACTGTCGCTGGATCAAAATCTTGAAACTCCCTCCCTAACATCACTGTGGGTGTACCTATAGCACATGGGCCGCAGCAGTTTAAGAAGGCAGCTCACCACCACCTTCTCAAGGGCAATTAGCGATGGATGATATATGCTGGCCCAGCCAGTGATGCAGACATCCTGTAAATGAGTAAAAAGAAAAAAAATAAAGGGCTTACTATTTAAACCTTTATACGCTTGCATTTTTTGTGGGATATGTGGAACATTCTTTGTTCCAGTCCAATCAGGTCACCTCCCTCACTTATTTTTTCAGTAACTGATGACTGTATCAGTGCCATGTTTTGCTCTCATCCCATACAAGAAAATGTCATCAACTTTGCTTTCAATTTCCACTCTTCATCTCCATGGTTCATCTCCAACTCTTCCCTTCCTTTCTTCAACTTTTCTGTCTCATGTCTATAGTCTATTGACAAATATCCACTATCAGCTCACTGACTCCCACAGCTACCTTGACTACACTTCCTCAAAGCAAATGTGTCCCACTGTTTGAAACCTCTGAATATGAGAGTTTAAGAAAAAAAACTACACAATTGTCAGTAGTTTCAATTCGCTGAATTAGTGAATTATGATCAATAATTCATAGATGGTGGGTAGGCCGATAAACAGCGGGCACAATTTTAAGCTAATCCGCAAAAGAACCAGAGGGGATAGAAGGTGAATATAAAATGTGCAAGGGGTTGGTGTGGTCTGCAATGCACTGCTGAAAGGGCAGTGGGAGCAGATTCAGTAGTAATGTTCAAAAGCGAATTGGATACATACCCGAAAAAAAGAATGTGCAGGGCTTTAAAGGAAGAGCTATTTGGATTGACCCATCAAAGCGCTGGCATAAGAACAATAAGCCAAATGGATTCCTTCTGTGCTGTGAGATTCTACGACTTGGCATTCTGACAAGGCAGTCCTGAGGATTCACTTGGAATTTTGTAACCTAAGGTCAGTTTCCCAGTTTCAGTTGTGGTAAAGAAATTGTTGTTCCTTTTGGTATTTTGCTGACAAATGTCAGAACCAGAATGTCCTTTCTACTCTGTAGATATTTACAGAGAAGAAAATTTCTTACAAAGTCTTGATAGTCATTCGGTTCCGATAGCGCAAAGACTCGAGGCAAACCAGCAAGAAAGCAATGGAAATCCAAATGGAGGATTAAACAATCTGACAATATATCTGACAGGTAAGGAGTCGAAGGAAAAAGGCAACAGTCACTTCTTCCCATTCCATGATTGCTTCTTAGATATCTCTCCTCTGGTTCCAACTGATAACATATGCAAGATTGCCAGATGGAACTATTTTCACATATTTACTAAACATTATTGCCCAGGTTTAACTGTCGCATACAATGCCTTTGGCAGGTTGTTCCCGACAGCTGGTGTATGGCTTGTGCAGTGGTCTTTTTCTCCTTGCGTACCACCCCCTTCTCCACAGCGCTTCCCAACCCTGCCTGCCCGCACCAAAAAAAAATCCCTCAAAACTCTAATATCTGAAGGATATCAAGTTATGAAGATAAGTTCAGGCACAGACATAAGGACATTGTCTGCCTTCCTCTGTCAGCACAGGACTGGAGAACATAGGGTTCAACTTCTGCAAAACTATAGGCTTAGCCTTACTTTGGGCAGATCAAATGCAGTTTAGCTTCCAGTGTTAGTCCCTTTGAAAAAGATGATGTTGTTAAAAGAATGAAAGCAGAAAGTACTTGCATTTATATAGAACCTTTTATGACTTCTTGACATCCCAAAGCCAATATGGAACTTTTGGCCTGTATTCACTGTTGTGACATAGGGAACACAAACTCCACAAAAACAGAGAGATAATGACAAGATCACCCATCTTAGGGATAAATATTGGCCAGGACACTGGGAGAATTAAGTGTGAGCTTTTTCACTTTGTAATAAAAACAGAAAAGCAGAACAGCTTTTAAAAAGTGTGCTGCATCTAAACATTGATAAAAGCAAAATACTGCGGATGCTGGAAATTTGAAACAAAAACAGAAAATGCTGGAAAAACTCAGGAGGTCAGGCAGCATCTGTGGAGAGAGAAACAGGGTTAACATTTTGAGTCTGTATGACCCTTCTTTAAAGCTGAAGTGGAAATGTGATGAAATTCATGCTGCTTAAGTTGGGGGGGGGGGGGGGCAGGTGGAGCTGGATAGAAGGCCAGTGGGGCAAAGGAGGGACTGACAAAGATGTCATGAACTAAAGGACAAAGGGAGTGTAAATGGTTATGGTAAGGGCTAAAAAAGGTGCTGATAGCGGCATAAAGGTAAGGAAGCAGAATGTGATAATAGCAGAACAAGGGTAGCATTGTATGAAAGAACAACATGGAACAAGTAACAGATGGCCCTGTAGGGGATGGGGTGGGGGAAGGGGTCGGTGGTGGGAAAGAAGGATAGAAAATGGGATAGAAGGGGGATAAAAAAGGGGATAAAACCACAGATAAATGAATAAAAATAATAATAAGTGGATAAAAAAAAAATAAAAATGAATGTAGAAAAAAGGAGATAAAAATATCAGGGTGAGGATGGAAGAGAGAGTTCTTGGTCTGAAGTTGTTGAACTCAATGTTAAGTCTGGAAGGCTGTAACGTAGCTCGTTGGAAGATGAGGTTCTATTCTTCCAGTTTACGTTGGGCTTCAATGGAACATTGCAGCAGGCCAAGGATGATCATATGGGCATGAGAGCAGGATGGAATGTTGAAATGGCAAACAACAGGAAGGTCTGGGTCATGCTTGCAGACAGACCGGAGGTGTTTCGCAAAGTGGTCACCCAGTCTGTGTTTGGTCTCTCCAATGTAGAGGAAACTGCATTGGGAGCAGCGAATGCAGTAGACTAAATTGAAGGAGATACAAGTGAAGCACTGCTTCACCTGAAAGAAGTGTTTGGGCCCTTGGATGGTGAGGAGGGAGGAGGTAAAGGGCAGGTGTTGCACCTTCTATGATTGCATGGGAAAGTGCTGTGGGAAGGGGATGAGGTGCTGCAGGTGATGAAGGGGTGGACCAGGGTGTCCCGGAAGGAATGGTCCCTACAGAATGCTGATGGTGAGGGGAAGGTATGTATGCTGGTGGCATCATGCTGGAATTGGCGGAAATGGCGGAGGATGATCCCTTGAATGCGAAAAGAGTCATGATAAGGGGCCTGAGTAGGACTGGAACAAAGAATGTACCACATGCCCCATAAAGTGACAGGTATAATTTGGACCCATCTTCTTAATTTGCATAAAAATCAGAACTTTAATGAAGCATGCATGTAAATTTGCAAGACAGTGATTTAGTCTGGTTTAGAGGCTGCCTAGAAATCTGGATCCCAGCCCAAGTTTGCAGTCCTTACATTCCCTTTCCACATCAGCAGTACAGACCCCACTAGCCAGAAAATCAACACCACTGTCTTCTGAAGTACATTTTTCCCATATTACTGGAGAATTGACTCATGAACAGGGATCATCGCTTCACAACTAATACATAATCAGAGATTACTTGCACCTACAGATTTCATATAACGAGAAAGGTTGTGAAAGTCCTTTCATGACAGAGTGTTCAAATCTAAAAGGTATGCTCTATCCAATTAACAAGTTAAAGTATCTGTAATAGGACCTGTAAAATTACCTGGTGCCTATATTCAAAAATAGAATGATGCTGTAAATATAGGGGCGATGTTTTTAGTTATAATTAAACTTGCAAAAAATCCTGAAAATTAAAATGGACCAAAATTAGCATAGCTTTGTGACCGAGCACTAGAATGTTAATACTTGGTACCACATTGTCAAAGAAGATAGGGTCTTCACAACACTTTAATTGGGATTTTCCGGCCCCACCCACAGGGGGGGGAGGGGCGGGGTCATCCAGTCTCGCCGAAAGTCAATGGACTTTTGGCTGGGCCGCTGAATCTCCCGCAGCAGGTCCCTGCCTACGACGGGGCTGGAAAATCCCAGCCTTGGAACCTAAGCCGAGAGATGCTAACATGTAGTCAGCTCTATCCAAATTTAATTCCTCATACTTATGTACAAGCTACGTTGTGAGAAGAAGTAGGGACAAAATGAGCTGGAAGATTCAAGGTCATAAGAATAGGTACAGGCATAGATGATTAAATACTCTACAGAATAAGACTGCAGCCCTGTTGAGAAGAAGGAAAATACCATCTGACGAACACAATTTGGGTTGAATAATGTGCATTGTGCTGTCGGACTAATACTCAGTAATTTTCACCGAATTATTTTAAAGGTGTAGGCACCAGGTACAGCATCACATTGGAAGTTTTACTTGTGGATATTACACTCAGACAGGATTTTTGATAAATTGGGAGGAATCCAAAACAATGCCTAATGCACATGGTCTGTGTAATGGAGTTGGCTTTCCTCTTTCCATATCTCTGTAAACTTGATTTTCATCAACGGCCATTCACAGAAAACAAAGATCTTGCAGAAACTTAAATTACTTTCCTTTTAATCCCTGGTGCCTGATATTTTTTTCCTGCTTGTTTTGGCAATGTAAACATGACATGGGGACACACAAATAATATGGCAAAATAAATAAGTAAAAAATAAAAGGTCTATTTTGCAAATAACTTTTATTGAGACGGGGAGGTTTTTTTAAAGTTATGAGTATTTTCATGGTTAAAAAAAATCCTCCCTGCAGATATAGGGGAGATGTTTTAGTCATAATCAAACATGCATAAGATCCTGAAAATGAAAACGGACCAAATTCACGCACCATCCTGACTGAGCACTAGAATATTAATACCTAGCACCACATCATCAAAGAACATAGGTTCTTCCCAACTCTTAGAACCTAGTCCGAGAGATGCAAACTGTGCGCTTCAGTTTTCTCCTGAGAGTGGTGATATAATTTATTTATTTTTAAAACAAAAAAAAAATCAGACAATATACAAACTCTAGTGGTAATCTTGGGGAAAAAATGATGGAAGTCTTGGAGTGGAATCTTATGAAGCTCGAAGGAGTGGGAAGTGAGGTGGGCACAGGCACTTCATTGTGCAGCAGGCCAAATGTCAGCTTCCTGATAGTGGGATTAAACTATGCAAGTAAATTGGCAGTGGATTGATGACGGATCGAGTTTCTTGACAGCAAGCGTGAGAACATCTTTTTAATACATCTTAATGTCATGCATGCTCATTAAAAGTCAACATTGCCAGAATTAAGAGTATCTTTCCAATGAAGTAATCAGCAAACGAGAAACACTTGCCTTTAGATTCACAACCACCTAACTGTGATATGCAGCAGGTGAGATAGTCTTCCTGATGAACTTGGAGTGCACAGGAGCTGCTATTTCCCTCTGGGGAGCTTTGTTCAACTGCTAAAGAGGAGGCATTGATGATTAAGATCAAGGTCTGGCTGTTAAAGGGGGATGGATCATGGCTGACCGAGGGAGGGAGAGAGGGAGAGAGACAGATGCCAGCTCTACAAAGTCTCATGAGGGACAGAGGAAGTTGGAATATACAGGGAAGGTCAATTTGAAAGATAGTAAGTCAAACATGATTGTGTAGTGATCATGGGTTATACAGGGAAGGTTACTGCTGAAGTCCTGAGGGCTGAGGGTAACAGAGGGAAGGTCAAGGATGGTAGAGGAAGGGTCGAGAATGATGGGTGGTGGATCAAGGGTAACCAGGGGCAGTTCCACTGTGCGGGGGGGGGGGGGGGAGCTCAAGGATCAATGATAGCTGGTCAGGTGTGATGGACGTGGGTCAAAGGTCAATGAAGGCAGGGCAAGAATGATGAAGTGAGAGTCAAGGGTGATTGAGGGAAATGTGATTGAAGGAGGGTGCAGGTTGATGACTTCCAGCTCCAGAGTCACTGTGCAAACATCCACAGACATTGCTGCGTCAACAAGAGAGTTCTCTGCTGTGAACCTGGAGGATGAAGCTGATCACAGTGGGGTGGGTGGAGACCACGGTGTGGTCGATGTTAGGTATAGGGCTTCCCATGGGTTAAAAGTATTCAGGACAGGAGGGTGGGCCTCCTGATGCCATCCCTGAGAAACAGAACTGCCCGGAAGGCCTTGGGGGGAAACTGCAGGGAGGCATTTCTGAACTGTGGGGCCACTTTTTGTCTGCATTCAGACATTTGCCCGTTTTTGTATGGGGTGGCAGCAGCTCCAGGGATCAACAGATGGCAGGAGATGGAGAGGGGGCGGCAGCAGTTATAGGGATCCAGGTGGCAGGTGGAGAGGGGATGGCTGCAGCTATAATTCCTAAATCCTCCTCTTAGGCAGCAATAATAATGCTCCTGGCTTGCAGGGAATGAATTCCAGTCCAGGTGCCCTTTAAATATGGTACCCAGACCTTTGACCCCCGTGAGGTAACAGTGGAGGTGTCGCCTGTCCCCACCTCATGAGTCCCTATGCTCCTCGCGCATGAATGCCTAATTTGGGCAGCCACATAACCTCATGAGGCCAGACATTCTGCCTACAAGAGGAAGTGCCTCGCACGTCCAGTTCCGCCACCAACAGCCTCGCTGCACCCGCTAAGTTGCTGACCCTCCCAGTATCAGGGAAGGGAGTAGAGAAAGACATGCAAATGTGATGAAATACAAATCTGACCCCCGTATCGCAAAATGGTTACTAACGAATAGCAATCTGTTTTACGTCCTACCAAATTTTCTTGACCATTGATGACAGGGTACAGTGGAAAAAGGGCTGCCCATTCATTATTATCTATTGTGCTCACTGCTGAATTTGGATTTCACCCCTAAGGCTAAAAATATCAGATACAGATTTACAATCTTTGTTAAAAAAGAAAGACAAAAGTGATTAACAATTAGAAAATTAAAAAGATGAACAAATCTTAGATACACATATTAATATTATAAATATTGTCATTTACAGATGTATTTTTATCATTAACATAACATTTTATAGATTGAGTTATTTTCAATGCTATAAAATTTAACTCAAGTCTATGCTGAGCTTTTAAATATCGCACCTTACCTACCCTATTAATCTTATGGGCCAATTATACCATAATTGTTGTGCGAATGCAATGAGTCACATCAACAGTAAAAAAAAGATGATATAAGTGACTTGCTGCAATGTGTTTGGGTAAGTGGTGTGAATGCTTTCAAAGTTCTGTAATGTGACACTGCTTTAAATTTACATTGCACCTCTAGCAATTATACCACAACCAAAGAGAACTTTTAAAAGAAAAACTTTTTGGTGTTAGCACAGAGATAAATGGTTCCTCACACCTCAGCTAACATTATAACTTAACCAGTAGATGTACATGAATTAATTAAACTCAATATATGTGCAGACCTCTGCTTCCCTGACAAGAGAGGAATGCAGAACAATCAGTATTACTCCTCACTGGAGACTGTGCATTGGCTCGACTGAATTTTGTCTCAAACTAATATCTGCAGTTTAGTAAAAGCTTGAGGAAAAAAGTGACAACAGACTGATTATTAAACATCAACCTATGCATGAAAGCACTGAATATCACTTTCACTAAGTAACTGAATGACCTATGAATCACACATCACTTTGGCGTTTGAGTTATAATATGATCCACACATATATAAGTTTAATAAAAATGGTATATTGTGGCTTAAACGTGAATAATCCTCTTTTTATGAAATTTACGATTCAGAGCACTGGAATTGATAAAATTTGCGACAAAATTACTTTAGACTAGAATATTTCTAAGGACATAAAGAATTCCCAGGGTGAAGAAAATGTCATAATACCCATCAGCTGTTGGGCTAAAATGATTGAGTTCCTTTTAAGTGGCAGAAGACCAGCAAAAAAAAAGCTTTTTTGTCTTGTGGAGGCAGGGAGCTGAAGTGAAAACATTATTTAAATTCTGATTGCACACACAAGCTGAACTAGCTGCATCCTTGCAACCTAAGCACAACCCCAAGGGAAGATACTCTACTGACAAATTAATACCTTAGAGAAAAGATCAGAATGGTGGCAATGAACTCATTTCTTCCTCCCAATAATAAAGAATGGCTTTTTCCTTTACCAATCGGTGATTGTTGCCATGGCAACTTGGACTTACCTCATTGCTTCATGAAGTGCTCCTCGCTCACTGAGAGTGGTGTGTTTGATGTCATCAAAATTATTCTCCAGTTTCTCATAGCCCTGGAATAAACCAGGTAAAGACATTTTTCTTGTAAGTGTTTACTTTCATACTCACACATTAAAACAGATCCTTTTGCAAGCAACATATTCTGTCAAGTGCTTCCGTTGCATAATCAAAATTGACATTATAAACCTGCCAAAAGTCAATCTTATTCACAATGTGGTTGTCATGGAAATCTTATCACTAACTCGCCATGTATGAGAGGGATGCACACAAGAAGCGAGCCACAGATATCTGATTGCAAATACCCCATTCTAATACAAACCTTAATGTGTGAAACATAAAAACCATTTATGCTATGCTTACTTTTCATTTAAATAGTTTGTCTTCCCTGAGGCATTTGTCTGGTAACTTGGAAAGACTAGCTGCTTCAGAATAAGTATTTGTACTCTGGTTAAGATGTAAATATCCTTAGGACCAGATAAATCACAGAAATCTAAAAGATATTGTAAACAGAAACACCCATACATAACCATGATTATACTCTTGTCTTGCACACTGTTTTGAGTTTCAGGATAAAAGAGAGTTACCTTTAAAAATATTGGGTGAATATAAATCCCCATATAAATGCTGCTTTACTCATCCTTGAATGAAGTTTTTTTTAAAAAAAGAGAGAAAATAGAAACAGAAGAAAATTAGAAAAAATTTGTAAAAGCAGAGCCCAAAAAGGAGAAGCAGAATCAAGGTATGGTGCACAAATTGTAAACCATGTAAGTAACTGAACAGAGAGGGTAAAGAAAAGACAGCAAGAGAAAGAAACAGCACATTTAACAAAAACATTTCACAGCAGAAGAAAGTAAAACATGCGAGGTTACAGCTAGGTCACAGTGAATTCAGGATATTTTGAGGATTATTCAGATTTACTGCACCTTGTTGCACCTTCTCCACCTCCTCATCCTCCACAACTGCTTGGGCAGCACTGGATGAATTGTTGCATTTATTTGTATATTGCTGAATCATGACTTCCCATGAATTGTACACAGCAATCACAATGACCTGCAGCATCTGGCTTATCACTATATTCATAATAGAAATTGCTTCCAATCTTACTTTCTTCATCTTTACTAGAACATAAACTTGACTTGCATTAACCCAAGAAACCACCAAACAAAAATAGAAGCATGTTTGCCATCTCTTCCTTCATTATTCACTGAAGGTCAGATACGGCAGAAGGTTTTTATTCGCAAGCAGCAGGAATTTGGAATTCAGTAAGGGTTCTGGTACAGTTCCCTGGGCACGCTTTTAGGAAAAATAAAGAAAGTGAGAATCAATAAAAATATTTTATCATGGTTACAATTGGTATCCAGAGGATGATTATATAGTTATTGTCATTAGACTGGTAGAAAGTTACATGTGACCCCACAGATTTGGATTAGTATCTGCGTTGACCAAACCATTTTGCTCCAACACCTCTTTACCATCATCCAGTTGGATGGGTCTGCACTCGCCTGATTCCATCCTTATCTATCCAATCATAGCTAGAGAATCTGCTGCAATCTCTTCCTGCTCCTGCACTGTTACCTCAAGTGTCACCCAGGATCCATCCTTCACCCCCTCTTATTTCTCACTTATATGCTGCCTCTTGGGGACATCATCCAAAAACAGCCAACACCCAGCTCTACCTTACCACCATCTCTCTCGATTTCTCCATTATCTCTACATTACAGGCTGGCTTTGTTTCACATCCAGTACTGAATTAGCAAGAATCTTCTCAAAATAAACATTGGAAGGCTGAAGCTATTGTCTTCACCCAGCTACAAACTCCATTTCCTAGCCTCCAGCTTCATCCCTTTTTAGGGAACTTTCTGAGGCTAGATCAGACTATTCCCAAACCCTGAGAGGAGCTTCTGAACACATATCCAGTCAGTAAGACAACCTATCTTTACCTCTATAATATTGTCTGACTCTACCCCCATCTCAGCTCATCTCCTGTTAAAACCCTCAGTCGTTACCTCTAACTTTTGACTATTCTAACAGTCCTGGCTGGACTTCCACATTCTACCCTCCATAAGCTTGAGGTCATCCAAAACTCTGCTCCCCATGTCATTACTCACACCTAGGGTGGAATTTAATAAGGATGGTGGGAGGCCCGAAGTCCAAACCCAAAATTGGCGACACCCCCACCAACCCAATCTCTGGGAACCACAGGGGAATTACTTCCTGAATTGGCAGCAGGAATCTGCCCACTTGAGGGGCTCAATTGGTGCCTGAGCAGGAACATTGTTTTCAAGCCTTCCTGCCCCTGAATTAATTGGGGGAGATGGCAGGATCCCTCCTGCCCGATCAAATGGCCCCCCTGTCTCTTAACTCACATCTGGTGGGGCATTAAATTCCACCCCAAGTCCTGTTCACCCATCAACCCATGCTCATTGACCTACTCTGGTTCCTGGTCAAGCAAAGTCTTGATTTTAAAATTTTCATCCTTGTTTTCAAATCTCTCCATAGTCTCACCACCACCACCCCACCCCGCCCCACCTCATCTCTGTAATCACTTCCTGCCATACAACTGTCAGATATGTGCGCTCATCTAATTATGGCTTCTTGAGCATCCTTGATTTTAATCACTCCATCATTGGTGTTCGGCTGCCAATGTCCTATGATCTGGAATTCCTTTCTTAAATCTTGCTGCCTCTCTTTTACTCTTACCTCCTTTAAGATGCTCCTTAAAAGCTACCAGTTTGACCAAGCCTTTGGTCAGCTGCTCCAATACCTCCTTATGTTGCTCGATGTTAAATTTTGACACAAAGCCAGTGAAGGTGGTAGACTGCAAAGCTGAACAGGATACACTACAGGAGATTTTGAGAATGCTTGGGGAGTAGGCAGACGGAAGGCAAATGGAATTAAATGTGGATAAATGCAAAGTTCTTCACACTGGGGCCAAAAATATTTGGAATACATGTTCATCTGTTGGGGGGAAGCAATGAGTTTTACTGAGCGGATCATCAAGGAAACAACCAAATTAGAGAAACGCAATGGAGATTTAAAGCTAAAGGTATGTAGTAATTATTATTTGCAAGTTGGATATTCTGAGCTAAGAATTACAATGCTCATTTATTTTAAAGTACTAAAAATCACTATTAAGACATAAAGGAACTCTAATAATGCTGAGGTCAATGGGACCCGAAGGGGGAGGAGTATGGATGGGGGGTTGGTCAAAGTAACTGGAAGTGTACCAAGGATGGTTACTGTGATTTTTAGTGACTGGAGGTGTATCAAAGATGGTTACTGTGATTTTTAGAGTCAATCATCATAGTCCGAAGGTAGCATTGGACTACTCTCAGCCAAGAATACATAACGAAGCTCGGCTGAGAGCCCAGAATTCCATTCGCCTGTTGAAACACCTGAGCCCCGGGGAACACATTGCTTGGTTGACAGTTCTGGCTCTCTGGTCTCTTCTGTCAATTCCACAATGTTTACGCAAGACAAAGAGGTTTCAAGCGGTTGCAGATTCAGCTATTGAAACTTTAAAGAGTCTGGATGAATGACATTTTTATTCCCCTCCAGTAAATAGGAGTTTTTTTTTGAAGGAAGTGTAGTTACCAATGAATGATTGTGTTTAAAGCATTTTGTTTAGCACATCATAAAGTCACGATAGCGTTCATGGGCTCTGTAAAATGTACAGTGGGTGAATGGGAATGCAAGTGCCATAGTTTGGCATTGGGGGTACAAGGGCCATAAGGGTGAGAGGGGGACAGGAGGTGGCATGGGTAGGGCATAGGGAGGGTGTAGGGGGGTTGAGAGGGTGTGAGTGGTGAGGGCAGGGGGCCCTTCTGTTTTTATTTTAACTGGGATAACGGCCCACAGCTCTGAGATGGGCCTTTTAACAGCCCCTCTCTGCACCCAGCAGCACATGTGGCTGCCTCCAAATTTTTTCCCAGATCAGCCCGCTCGTGGATGAGGTTTCATGAAAAACGCGAAAGCCGCTTGGGCTCTTCACCTGCCCGTCAACCTTAAGGTTGGACAGGCAGCATTCATTAATTGGTTTTTAAATGGCCTTAACAGGCCTTTGACAGTTCAGCGGGTGCGCAGCCGAGTCCAGCGCGCGCCTGCCGAATGGAAGATCTGAATGATGCACGATAACGTCGGGACACACGCCCAACATCACTGCGGGCCCCACACGCCGACGTGGAGACTCTCCCCATTATGTGTCATGGTCTGAATGCACTTCATGTCTTTCATAGATGCTGGGCATGGGTGTGGCTCCTGACAGACTGGAAGGGCTGCAAACTTTACTTCAGAGGTCGTTATTTGATATAAAGGTCACAGGGTGGCCTTATCAAGCACGTTCAGTAAGGTGGCATCACCCATGCCTTCACTTTCAAGCCATACATTGCATGCCTACCTGAATGAATGGAGAATCAAGGCCTCCCTGCTCTCAATGCCTCCCATAAGGCTCCTCACTTCCGCATCCAGGTCCTCACCCCGGGCCTCCTCCGGCTCCTCCTCATACCCATTACTTGAGTCTTCCTCTGCGGCTTGGGGAGCTGCCTCGCTGTCTTCATCCTCCAATGGGTCCCCCCCCTTGACAGAGCCAGAGTGTGCAGTGGGCAGCACACAATGACAATAAGCAAGACGCACACTGGAGGATATTGCAGTGCTCCCCCGATCGGTCCAGGCAGTGGAGCCTCATCTTGAGCAGGCCAATGGTCCTCTCAATTACCGCCCTTGTAGAGCCATGACTTCTATTTTACCTCTCCTCCGCTTCTGTCCTTGGGCGTCCGAGTGGTTTCATCCCCTTTTCAGGGGATAGCCTTTGTCACTCAGGAGCCAACCATTCAAACGAGCTGCAGCAACAAAGAGTATTGGCACCTGTGAGTTTCTCAGGATGTACGCTTCATGGCAGCTTCCAGGGTACCTGGCACAGACCTGCAAAATCTGTGTCTTGTGGTCGCAAGCAAGCTGGGAGCTCATGGAGTGGAACATCTTTCTGTTGCTGAAGGCACCCAACTCACCTGCTGGCACATTTATGGTCACATGCTTGCAATCTATGGCACCTTGGACGCAGGGAAACCCAGCAATTACAGCATAGCCCCTGGCTCGGTAGGCCTGGCTGGCTTCGTCAGTCCCGAAATGAATGAAGTTCACGACCCGTTAGAACAGAGCATCAGTGACCAGCTTGATGTAGCTGTGGCCAGCAGATTGGTTCAGGGCCACTGTCACCTTCAGAGCCACTGGCATAGGGTGGCCACCTACACAATTTGAGGCAATTTCTGGCCAATCATCTAGCAAATGAAGACCACCGTGTCTCTGGAGAGTCCTTCAGCATTGGGCCTCCGACATGTCTGGGTAGCTGCAGCGTTGCTTGTAGACTCTCACTGCAGGATAATGGACCCTTCTGCCTTGCACTTCCTGCTGGCCCTTCACCCACTCTGGCCATGCCTCTCTTCCCACAGATCGCTCTCTAGGATGCTGCCTGCGGACTTGTGACCTCCTGTCCCTTCTGGCTCTCTCCTCCTCTTCAGAGGAGATCCCTCCAGCACAGCAGACAATACCCATTTGCTGAAATACAGGTGGCACATGCAATGAACTGAAGGAGGCACTCAACAGAAAGCCTTTAAGAAAACTTTGTAAGCCAAAAAATCCTCCAGAAAACACAGAAAATGCGATGAACTGTCTGAAACCACCTCCAACCAACTCACGCCTAAACTCGCACATACTCAAATTGCAATGGCTCTGGTGGACGTTTATCCCACCCTGAATTGAGTTTCAATTAAAAATGGGAAGACTGCCTGGCCGAGTGGCCTGTGGCCAACCGCTAAATTGCACGGGCCACGTAAAATTGCTGATGATTGCCTTTTTAGGGAATTGCAAAGTCAAAGACTTTTGTGACAAAGGTGGACTGCTCAAACCCGCTACAATGTCACCCACCTTATCACAGGCGGTCATAAATGTAAGTTGATGTGGACACAATTGGCATTGAAAACGTCAGAAGGAAATGTTAACAAGCGACAATGTCTACTGATCTAATTATTTATATTTACTCGTATGTAGAATATATCTCCTCCAAAATGCTCAAATATGGCAAAACTCAAAAGTTTTCTGAGGGATTTGAAACCAGATTCCAACATCCATCTCCCAGGAAATAAATTCCTTCTCTAACATTTAGTTTGCCAAATTTGTACAAATTGTTACTGTGCCCTTTGCCAAAGCCGCCTATTGTAAACTATGACTCTTTCCAACTACATCTTTGCATCTCAGTGGTACAATTGCTGGTTCTCCTAAAGGAAGAATAATCTTTTAGATTTCCTTCTCTTTGAAAAACCTAACCTTGACTATCTTGGTAAAGAATCATCTCTCACAACATCATTATGTCCTACCATTATTTCCAGCTTTTTCTCCTTCGGCTCTCTCATTCTTCAGAAAATACATTAAAACCAAAGCCTGGCTGCCTGTTCCAGTGAATTTTTTTTTAAATGCCTTAACACCAAGGCATTGATAATCCTTAATCCGGATTATCAGTTAAATATTCTAGTCTACAATGTATTAAGAAAGTATTAAATGTATTAAGGGAAGAAACAAGTCTCTTTTATGCAAACAATGGTTAGGATTTGGAATGCGCTGCCTGATAGGTTGGCAGATACAGATTCAATAGTAGCTTTCAAAAGGGGACGGAATAGAACAAACTGCAGGGCTACAGGGAAAAAGCCAAGCAGCGGGACTAACTGGATTGCTCTTTGAAAGAGGCAGCAGAAACTCAATGTGCCATATAGTCCCCTGTGCTGTACTGTTCAATGTTTCCATAAGAAAGGGTAGCTGGTTGCTGTGTTAATCAGAAATAGCATAACGAAAGCAAGAAAGGACATAACTGAAATAGAAACAGAATCCATCTAGATCATTAAAAGGCAGTCACAAAACAATAAACTGGTAGGAGTCAAGGGAAATTTTTTGGACTGGCAGAAAACACCCAAAATATATAAAGACATAAACAAGCTTCAGTGGGCGGATACATGACAAATGAAATTCAATATAGGAGAAATAAGGAAGCCATTTAATCTTAGGAAGGCATTGAAGTAAAAGGAGCAGAGAGATCTGGGAATATAGATATTAATAAATTGTTGAATGTAGCAACCGAAAATAGTTAAGGCCAGTAACTATGCAAACTTCCACTCTGGCCTCCTGTGCATTCCCCATGCCCTTTGACCTACCAGTGGCAGCCATGATTTCAACCATCTGGGCCCAAAGCTTTAGAATTCTCTATAACTCTCTAGTGGAGCATTTTCAAATATCTTCTTACATTAAAGGTGTTGTATACAATGTAAGTTATTGCTAACGGTATACATTATAAAACACTAATTCTGGCTGCATTGACCTGACATCATCTTCATTTTGCTACAGTACAAGTGTAACACAGTCTATCTGAAAATTGTCAGTAGTCAATCATGATCCCTGGATTAATTTCTTTTACACAATTATATTCACATTGGGTATCAGCAAACTCAACCAGTTCAATATAATGCTCACAGTTTGAGCAGAAAATCACTTGCGTGGGGGGGATAAAGCAGCTAGGAAATAAAGGAAGGTTCTCGAAAGAGATAGCATTTATTAAAACTTGGGGAACATTATGTACCATATGTGGAATAATTTCTTCCAATTACATTTCAATTGTCCCAAGTTTACTTTTATGAAAAGGTGAAAGAAGAAAATTGATGACAATTTTGTATACAGATGCAAGTTTTGTGACTGCAACATTTCCACATGAATATGCATATGCAAAATTTCAAGAGCCCTACTTTGATTTCATAATGTAAAGTGAGCAGCCACAGATGTTACATAATCTGTCAGCATTATGAGAACACAACATGGCTGCATTATACATCTTCATTTTCCTTCAATGTGCAGGATATGTTTTGCATCTTTTCTACCCTTCCCACTCTAGACTTTTTTTGTTCCCAAATCTTTCACAATACATAAAATTACTTAGAATTTACAGCACAGAAACTAACTATTCATCCAACAGGTCTGTGTTGGTGTTATTGCTCCACATGAACCTCCTCCTACTTTAACTTGTTTGACCCTTTCAACACATCCTTTTAGTGAGGGATCATGTACTTACTTTGCCCGTAAATGTATCTGAGTGATTCCATCACAAGCACTGCTTGTGGTAGCAAATTTTATATTCTCACCTCTCTAAGTAAAAAAGTTTCTCCTGAAGTCCTTACTGGATTTATTGGCTCTGACCTTCCAGTCTCCAAATCATTGGAGACTGGACACACGACCCAAGATGCACGTCAGGACCCCGAGGAAGTTTCAATGCATCGACCTCCGTGGGAATTGCCCGGGAAGTCTGAATTTCCTATGGACAATTCCTTATGCCCTGGGACCCTCCTTGAATGTCTCCGACTGTGAGCCAGAGTCGGAGATTTCAGACAGTTCTGTGGGACTTACCTCAATAGTTACCCAGGAAATGGTAGACAGAAAAATCCTAGTCTAGCTTCCAGGTAACTATAGATCTGGCTGCCCTCTCCCAGCCCAATATGCCTCCCCACCCCTCCCACTGCCACCTCTGACTTCCCCATGATCGACTACCCTCTCAACACGACCAACCCCCCCAACTCACTTACCCACCTGCCACCCTACCCAATAGTCGCCCTACCCACATGCTGCCTTACCCACATGGCAACTCACCCACATATCCACTTACCTCACCCACATGTCCACTTACCTCACTCACCTATCCATCCTACCACCTTAGCCATTCGACCATTCATTGACTCACTCATTTGCCCATCCACTGACATTCATCCATTCAACCAAATTCACACTGGACATTTAAACTTACCATATAGCAGGTAGTACCGTAAAAAAAAGGGGATATGTCCAGTCATTCCCCTGAGACACTACAGCAACGCGATGGATGCTGCACTCCGCATTTCTGGAGAAGCCGGGCTCTGAAGATATAGCAAGAAATACGGAGCAGCATTGGGGTGAGGAAACATTTGAGTGGAGCAGCAATCCAATGGTGACTATCCTATATTTATGGGGCTTATTTTTGGACTCCCCAACAGTGGAACCTTCCCTAGCTCTCTCCTCTCAAACCACTTCATAATTTTAAAGGCTTTGTTTCTAAACAGCAGAGCCTCAACCTGTTCAGTCACTTCTGCTAGCTGTTCCCTCTCAGTTTCTGGTATAATTCTTGTAAACCATTTTGTCCTTGAGCCTGTGTATATCTTTTTGTAATATGGGTCAGGCCTAGTCCCAGATCCCAATGTCTTCAAATATATGTTCACTAACTTTGATATTTTGGCATGCTTTTATTAACATGCCCAGGATAGTGAACACATCAACCTTTCTTATAATTAGTTTAGTTACTGGAATTACCTTATATCCCTGCAGGATCTCTCCAGTCTATGGTAAGTGTTATGGACCAGACGTGGTTTAATTTAAACAGCCCTGAATTTTCCTCTCACCACCTGTCCGTAAACAGAAAGATGTTTTGCTTTTGATTTCCCCCTTTATAAACGGTGACATATTTTCAAACCCCTCAGTTTTGGTGTGATCCGAATTCTATTAATAACCCCACAGCAAACTGGAGATAGGGTGAACTCAGAGGATTAGATTATTCGCACGCACTCAAAATGCAGGATTGGGTATCACAATGTAGCCGCCTATGCTTTCGTACAAAAATGAGGGATAGAGAAAGAAAAATTTACAGGGGAAAGACCACAGAGCAAAGAATTATTGAACCCAGAACCCAGAATCAAGTCCCAGGGTGTATTCCTTCACAGAGTTGGCAGGTTGAAAACTGATGCTGGATAATTCACTTTTCCCATAGATTGCCACGATGAAATAGGCACGCAGAGATGAATTAGTCTTTCAGGCTTGTAAAACTCACCCCCTTGTTTCAAATATAGTAGCAATAAATATAGTTCCTTATAAGGAAAACAATAAACAGTTGCATCCTAAATGCAAGTAATTTTTGTAAATAACTTGGTTATACTATGCTTATTTTCTTTGTTGTAATTTTTATTACTCCAACAGCAGCACCCAGGTAGCATGAAATTCCAAATGCGTAGAGCAATTACTGTTCCTTAAATATCCTCAGAAACAGTTAACAGAACTTGCTGGATTTGAATAACTATTGATCACATTCAAAATTAACTTGCTGTCAGACACTCCACTGAACAATTCAAACACTGTGTATTTGTTCAAAAGTAGAGCGAGTCCTCTCATTAGCTTTCCAGACAACCAACTCAATTTGCTAAATGTTGGCTTGAGACAAGATTGTGACTCTGCAATTTCCTCACCGATGTCTTTCAATACTCTATTAGGTGCTGAAGCTTCATTTATTCTATGTACTATTGTTTTCTCCATTACCAATATTAAAATTTATATTGAGTGCAGTAAGTTCTACCCCTTCAATCATTTTCAGTCTTCTGTCTTTCAGTGGGGTTTTATATTCTTCTGCTGTGAAGATAAGTACAAAATGCTTCTTTTAAAAATGTCTTTACCCTGTTTTCTATTACAATATTTCATGTATATTTTCCTCCAATAGAATTAGGGGAATATGGGCTTGATTTTCAAATTGGAGTCGGGACCCTCATTGGGCCAGCAGCCTCATGGCTCACAGGAGTGACCAACTAGCCAACGAGAAGGTACTACATCCACTTTGACACAACAACCCTTTTTAGCAAAATATTTTCTTCAGCAAATCAGGGTTGTGATGGAATACTCTCCACTTGCCTGGATGATTGCGGCTCCCACAACACTCAAGAAGCTTGACACCACCCAGGAAAAAACAGCCCACTTAATTAGCACCACATCCACTAACATTCACTCCCTCCACCACCGACACACAGTAGCAGCAGTGTGTACCATCTATAAGATGCACTGCAGGCATTCACCAAGGCTCCTTTGACAGCACCTTCCAAACGCACAACCACTGCCATCTAGAAGGACAAGGGCAACAGGTAGATGGGAACACCACCCTCTGGAAGTTCCCCTCCAAGTCACTCACCATCCTGACTTGGAAATGTATCGCCGTTCCTTCACTGTCGCTGGGTCAAAATTCTGGAACTCCCTTCCGAACAGCAATGTGGGTGTATCTAAACCACGTGGGCTGCAGCGGTTTAAGGAGGCAAAACACCACCACCTTTTCAAGGGCAACTTGGGATGGGCAATAAATGCTGGCTCAGCCAGTGAAGTCCATATCCCGTGAATGCATTTTTTAAAAAGTATTAACATGACTGGGTAACTCCCCATGTTGTACCAGACTGCGATTTCAAAATGATCTTCTAGCCCTGCCCATGCTGTTAACAAACTCCTCATGGAGTTTAACAGGCAGTTAATTGGAGGCAAGTAGATTTTGGCTCCCGCCCCTTGCATTGAAAATAACAGCGTGTCCCAGAAGCGTCAGGATACTGACATGCCATCCGCGCGTGCAATTTTCAAAACATGTCCAAACCAATCTCACCTCACGGGCTGTTGAAAATCCTGGCCATGGAGTACACCTGCAACCTAATTTACAAGCCAACTTTGAATGTAATTACTTGCTTTCACTTGGCTTTTATCTGGGAACAATTATAAGTTATGATTTTTTTTAAGCAGTGGTTGGTTAACTTTTTCTCGCCTTTGCATTGGCATCTATGCTTAGTAAGGAAAGTAAAGATGAATTTCAGGCTTCTGTCAATGTCACTGGTCAAAAGTTTGCAATGAGAATAATGTTGAGGCAATCTAGAAGTTGCCTACAGAGATGCCCTGCCCCTGCACATGGTGGGCAATTACAGTCCTCATTGATAGACTCAGCATTTAACTGACTGCAATGACGTAAACTTGCTGTATTTGCCCATTGGCTCTGCAAGAAGAATATAAGAAAACATTGAGGCTGATGCATTTAGGAGTGACTGAGTGATAATTACCTCTGAACAACCTCCCCGGTTGTGGAAAAAGTCAATTTAATAAGTGTGCAGTCTCAGTCTCTCAGAGGAAAAAAATAGTTTTGGAGATATAAAAGAAATACAAATTAACATATTTAAAACTTTTCTAGTCTGTCTCATTTATTTCACTCCCTTAATTTCATCTGCATTTCTCAATCTTTATTTCATTTTCTGTATATCATTTAAATCCACTTTATATCTCCTGAAATATATTTGAAATCAGCTCAGTGAGGATACTTCAATTTTATTAGTTGAAGAGTCTCATTGTCACTTTCCCTGATCACAAATGCCATAGATCCCCTGTAGGAGACATTGTGCTGGAACAGACACTGGATTGGAGGAAATCTTAACTGACAAGCCTGCAAAAAGTCCATGGGTCTCTGCCAGGCTGATGGGACTGTGAGTGTCATTCCTTTGCCACTGAGAAAAAAACCTGGGAATTGTTTAAACAATTGGTCGGATGTGCATGAAAATGGTACTTTCTCCCACTGGAAAAGAGTTTTCTCTCCTTGTAATGTCTGCCCTGAAAACCAAGTTAATTGTTGGGATACCTGCCGGCATGAACTTGCATCTGAACTGTACTGTATGCACTTCCTTACAGTTTACCAGAATGTTCTACACTTGTTCTTGGCACTTTTTCATAAAGGATTAGAAGAAATTGTCTCAGATGAATTGATAGCACAGCCTCCAGTCATAAAGCTTCAAAGCTCTGTCTGGAAACCAATTAAACTCTTCTAAAAAGTGAAATGGTGTGCTTCACTCAGTTTAAGCTACTAAAAAGATTTTGGGGCAACAGTTCTTTCTGCGAAGTATGCAGTTCCCTTCAGCTCATGTTCCAACTTGAAAAAAAAACAGGCAATGTGTTTGATCTGGATAGCCCTTCAACTGCTTCAAAATAAAGAATACAAAGCTGATTTCTGACTGTATCTTAATTCATCGTACTTTAATGTTTGGCCAAGTCTGTATCCATGTATCTGTACATTTCCCAGCACAAACCTCACGTGGGATACTATACTTTATGAGCAAGTGATGGTTGTATGGGGCACTCAAATGAAAGAAGTCACAATCTGTGAAGGACTTCCACCATTTTGTGTGTACCATGTGGTTGCTGCACCACTTAAGCTACAAAACAAGTATTACTTTTATAAGAAGGGCCTGATTACTCTGGCAAACTAAATTAGAACCAGCCTATTCCATTTCTTCCCCTAGAGTAAGTATCTAAAAAAAAAAAATTACCAAACTGGCAAACACCTTCAATAAGCATTGAAGTTTTGTTTTGTTAGGACAATAGTAATTTCCCATGATGTTATAACTTTTGCCAGTTTTCATGGCTAATCCTAAAACAATTTATTTTTTTAATCCTCAGTCAATTTCTAAGGAGCATGGCTGTTGCTTTTTCTTATAGTCTGCTTGAACTAAGACACATTCAGAAGTAATCGTTTTCCTTAATAATGGAATACTTGCCAGGAGGTAAAATGTTCTAACAGCTGAAACAGGTCACATCCAGTTTTAACTAGCGTTCTGAGCACTAATTAGAAGTGGCTGTTCCAGAATTACCCACAGAATCAACAGGAAAAATTTTAACCTCCCGAAATTGTTGGGATTTGGTTCAGATGGTAAGTTAAAAAGTGAGGGGCAGAATTTTTGGATGAGGACAGAGACAGACGGATGTATAACTTTGCGTTGCGGACTGGCATGCCAGCTTGGCGGCATCATGCCACCCCAGGCCATATTCCCAGTGTTGGATTGTGGGCGGAAGGGCTGCCCATCCACTGGCAGCAGGTGGTCAATTAAGGTAAGTTTAAGGCCTATTATCAGAGGTAGATTGGAATCTTCCAGTCAGCCTGCAGGCTCCTTGTGGCCAGGCCAGATGCCTCCAGCGGCCTCCTAGTGGCAAACCAGGGTGGAGCTGGGGCATCACTCCAAACAGGCTTGAAGGCACTCTCCGCCTTTCTGGCCACAGCTACGGTACGAAGCTGCCCGATGTGGGGGGGCTTACCCCTCCACATCAGTAGCCTCGCAGTAGTGGTCATTTTTTAATTCAAAATTTTTAACAGTTTTTGGGAGGGCGCCTCAAAATGAAGATGTCCTCTCCCTCCTTTAGCTAAAATTGGTAGGCTGCAGCTCCTCCACTAGTGGAAGGCTTTCTATTGGCTCCCTAGTTCCGACAGCCCATGCACCGACCTTAATTAAATGGTGAGCGCACCCTCCGGCCAATAATTGGCCAATTTAGGTGAAGTCAGCACTGGGACCCCATTTGACCATGACCCAAAACCCTGCCCCAGAAATCTTAAACAAGAACCCAACTCACTTGAAAACCACCCATCTGGTTTTAACGGAGCCAGGACAAGGGACAGGTGACAAATATGCTCGCAAGATGGGGGTTTGGTGATTTAAAAACATTTATGAGGCTGCATGCCTTCATTTTGACAGCAATTCTATTTTTAACCACAAGAGGTCGAATTTTCCTGGCCTTGGGAAATGCAAGGGTGGTAGAAAGCATTGAGTCCATGAGGGAAATGTCTTCACAGTGCTGCTTATGGGCCAGGAGGAACAGGAGTGTTTCCCTTTGGACCACTGAACTTCTCATATAACACTAGTCCCAACCCCTCCACAACCACAATCTCTCTGACGCTCAGGTTGGCTTCTGCCGGTGTCACTCAGCTCCAGACCTTATTATAGCCTTGGTTCAAACAGGGACAAATGAGTTGAAGTCCTGAGATGAGGTGAGAGTGACTGTTCTTAACATCAAGACAGCATTTGACCAAGTGTGGCGTCACAGAGCCCTAACAAAACTGGAGTTAATAGGAATCAGGGGGAAAGCACTCCACTGGTTGGACTCATACCTAGCATGAAGGAAGATGGTTGTAGCTGGTGGAGGTTAATCATCTCAGTTCCAGAACATCACTGCAGGAGTTCCTCAGGGTAGTGTCCTAGGCCCAACCATCTTCAGCTGCTTCATCAAGGGCCTTCCTTCCATCATAAGGTCAGAACTGGGTATGTTCATTGAAGATTGCACAATGCTCAGCACAATCACAACTCCTCAGACACTGAAGCAGTCCATGTCCAAATTCAGCAAAACCTGGACAATATTCAGACATGGGTTGACAAGTGGCAAGTAATATTTGTGCCACACAAGCGCAAGGCAATGACCATCTCCACCAAGACTGAATCTAACTATCACCCCTCGACATTCAATGGCACAACCATGGCTGAATTCCCCACTATCAACATCTTGGGGGTTACCATTGACCAGAAACCGAACTGGGCCAGCCATATAAATACTGTTGTTACAAGAGCAGGTCAGAGGCTAGGAATCCTGCGGTGAGTGACTCACCTTCTGACTCACCAAAGCTTGTCTACAATCTACAAGGCACAAGTCAGCAATGTGATGGAATACTCTCCACTTGCCTGGATCAGTGCAGCTCCAACAACACTCAAGAAGCTCGGCACCATCGAGGACAAAGCAACTTGCTTGATTGGCACCCCATCCACAAACATTCACTCCCTCCACCACCAACATACAGTGGCAGCAGTATGTACCATCTACAAGATACACTGCAGGAATTCACCAAGGCTCCTTAGGCAGCACCTTCCAAACCCCTGGCCACTACCATCTAGAAGGTCAAGGGCAGCAGGTAGATTGGAACACCACCACCTGGAAGTTCCCCTTCAAGACACTCACCACCCTGTTTTGGAAATATATCGAGGTTGCTTCAATGTCACTGGTTCAAAATCCTGGAACATACAAATACGAACATACGAATTAGGAGCAGGAGTAGGCCACTGGGCCCCTCGAACCTGCTCCACCAACCGCCTCCCTAGCTCCCTCCACACCTCTCCCTAACTCCCTCCCTAACAGCACTGTGGGTGTACCTATGCTTTGAGGACTGCAGCAGTTCAAGAAGGCAGTTCACCACCACCTTCTCAAAGACAATTAGGGAAGGTCATTAAATGTTGGCCCAGCCAGCGATGCCCACAACCCAGAAATGAATTCTTAAAAATCAGCTCTCCCACCCAATGACCTGATCCCTATTATCCGTTCCCTCTCTGGTTAGACACCACCCTCCCAACCATCACCCCTTCCCTACGATCTCTCAATCAGGTTTTCGTACAGAAAATAAATTTAAACATTAATACTGGGGAACACACTGTGTGTTTCACAGCAACCCCTGCTGCTGCCTTCCTACCTCTGAACTAATATCCACACTAACGTTATAGGCTTGGTTCAACAGTCCAATCTTACGCACCTTTGAAATCGGCCAGAAAATGTTAGCTTGCAAAGCACTTCCACAACATACAAGATCTAGGGTAGGTTTTACCAGTCAGTTGGCCCACTCGCCAACACCCCCTGATTCCTATTAACTCCAGAATGCAACCCGATGTCACACCGCATCATTTAGACTTTCAGTTCGGCGGACACGCAGCCGAATCGGCTGCGCGCCCGCTGAACTGTCAACAGCCGACTAAGGTCATTAAAAAACGAATGAACTTGATTGGTGGACCTGCCCGTCCTGCCTTAGGGTTGGTTGCCTTCCATGCCCGGTGGGCACCACGAGGATTGGGGCGCTTTATCGACCCTCTTAATCACATTTTGATTTAATGTTTGCAAGTTTTCCTTAAACTTTGTCTTTGGTTTTACAGCTAACCTGACTTAGGGGCTGTGTTTCCTTTATCCCTCATTTTGTTGATTTAGTTTATTAGGTTGGCTTAAAAGAGCTGCCTTAGGGTTGGCGGCGGGCCTCGGAAAATGCATGAAATCTCATCCATGGGAGGGATGAGGTTTCATGAGGGCTTTTAAATATTTATCAAATTTTTAAATAAAAGTTAAAGACATGTCCCAACTCATGTGACAGTGTCACATGATGGGACATGTCAGGGAATTTTTTTAATTACCTTTCTATCAACTTTTTATTCGGAGCCGATCTCCCTGAGGCAGCACTTTGCCTCAGGGAGATGTGTGTGCTGTTTTGTGTGCATGCAAAATTGGCGCACCCATGTAAAATGACAGCGCCCCACCCCCACCTGACCGGGGGCGCCGATCGGAATGCCGGCCACCGGGGCCCGCTCCCTCACTTCCCCCCCTTCCCCCCACAATGGGGGGAAAATGTTCCGGCTTGTTTTAACAGTTTATACTGAGGACAGTTTAGAAAAATATAATAATTACGCAATATTTTTCGCAGACAGCAAAAGATATTTCACGTCCACAAAACATACTTCCACAGAGTCATTTATTTTCAAATACGGATGGGAAAAAATCTTTCCATTACCTGAAATTTAAGTAGAATTTCACTTCGCAGACAACACATGAATAGCCCAAATTTTATGGGCAAAATGTTTGACTTTAGCCCCATACTATTTAAGTTTTATATGAATTTCAGTACTCAGTAATATTTATTTTGGTAGACAATCAATCGGTCATGTTTGTTTTCACAAGAGAACAGTACAACAGCACTTGTTTAGTAATTTTTCACTTTGAATTCAAGGAATTGCCAGAGGCACAAATGTCTGTTCTGGTTTTCACCTCAAAGCAATATTGAGTTCAGTCGCTTCACTTCAGTAAATTGCAATCACCTAGTTCAGAATCAATGTACACATGTCTCTCATAAATGAAAATCAAGACCTTTGTAACGTCCTTTGGGTTGCAAGCAACCATTATGTCACTGCCAGTCGGACTAACACAATCTAATGAGGATGTCTGCATCATCCAGTGGATCTGAAGTACAGACAAGAATCTATTCCACAGGATCAATATGCCATTCAATTCTGGAATTCAATACCAAAATGTACACTGGTTTTGTTACAGTAAAAAAAAACATGATATTTCCACAATAAGTTTCATGAGGAATCTTTTACATTGTATGAATGTATTTATTATTAAGCCCTTATGTGGATATAACAGATTAAAGAATGAATATTTTTATATTAAGGCTTTGAACATCTCTTCCTAGCTCCTATAATAGCTGATATTGTAATTGGCTTTATCTCCTCAGGCACTATCCCCTTCTACTTCAAAACCATCATCATCAACCCCCTCATTAAAAACAAAGCTACTTCAACCCCTCTGGCCTCAATAACTAGCATCTTCCTTTCTTTTCTAAAATTCTTAAAAGCATTCTCCCCTCCCAAGGTCTGTGCCTATCCGTCCGGCAATTCCATGTTTGAATTCTACCATTTTATTCCCTTCATTAACATTTGTGATTGGGGACAGGGTTTTTTTTATGCACAAAATGTGTGTGTCGCTGGCAAGGCTAGCTTTTACTACCCGCCCCTATACAACTGAGTGGTCTGCTAGCCTATTTCAGGGATCAATGAAGAGTCAACCATATTGCTGTGGGCCTGCAGTCACATATAAGCCAAACCTGACAAGGGGCAGTAGATTTCCTTCCCTAACATAACATTAGGGAACTGGATGGTTTTTAAAAAAAAAATCCCATAGCCTCATGGTCACTGTCACTGAGACTAGCTTCCTTTAAAACTCCAGCTTTTTTGTTTAGTTAACTGAATTTAAATTCCCTAGCAGCTACGGTGGGATATGAATTTGCATTATATGGATTACTCATCTAGGAACATATATAAAATGCCACCATACCCCACAAGTAGAAAGTAGTGCACTGATTAATGGATGTGGGAAGCATTGCTGAGTCTTTTCTGATCTTCTTGAATGTGGATGAGATGCATAAAAATGGTAAACAAACATTTAGATACGTTGATATGATTTTCACTAATCAGACCTGCAGAGAGCCAGTCGGTCAAAAAGCCTGTGGTTGGGGGGGGGGAAATCCCACCATTTGGGATTAAACCCCACCTCTCCTCCACCACCCATATTATGCAGTCATACTGGGTAAGACCCAAGCAAGAGGTTAACCAGAGGGGAGGGGGAGGAGTACCAGGGTGACCAGAGGTGGGGAGAGGGCAAACTGAGGGCGGTGGGGAATTGGAAGTGGCAGGGGTGGAGGGGGATAACTGCTGCTCCGGGAGAGGCTAGAGGAGGGAGCGGAGGGCAGTTGGGGGCCTCAGGGAAGGTTGGACACTATGTGGAGTTCTGGACATGATGGTTCCTCAAATAGGCATCTGGGGATCCGGAGGGTTATTGCAAAAACACTTACTGCCACCCCTAACCCCCCCGAATCCACCAAGCCCTCTGCATGAGGAAGTTCCCAAGCTCCCCATAGCTCAGGAAACCCAGGCGACAATAACAAGAGGCCAAAAGCAGCATGAAAACATGGATTGCAGCCTTGTTAGCATAGTTAAATATGCAAGCCATCTCCTTGAATATAGTTGATCACCCACTGACCTTCCAGCTTCAGTTAAAATTGGAAACAGGTTGAAGTTCAGCCCATCACTGCAACTGCAGATCATTCATAAGTTGTTGGAGTTTTTTAAAGAGGTAACAGAAAATGTCAATGAGAGTAATGCTGTTGATGTGGTGCACATGGACTTTAAAAAGGCATCTGACACAGTGCCACACAGCAGACTCGTGAGAAAAGTTATTGCTCATGGAATAAAAGGGACAATAGCAACGCAAATACAAAATTGGCTGAAAAATATGGAGCAGAGAGTAATGGTCAATGGATATTTTTCGGGCTGGAGGAAGGTTTGTAGTGGAGTTCCCCAGGCGTTGATATTGGGAGCCTTGCTTTTCCTGACATATATTAATGATCTAGATCTTGGTGTGCAGGGGACAATTTCAAAGTTCTCAGATGATACAAAGTTTGGAAGTGATGTGAACTTTGAGGAGGATGGTGTGGAACTTCAAGAGGACATAGACAAGTTGGTGGAGTGGGTAGATGGAGTTCAATATGGGGAAGTGTGAGATGATGCATTTTAAGGGGGTAAAGGAGCAGAAAGATTTGGATGTATCTGTGCATAGATCATTGAAGGTGGCAGGACAGGTGGGGCAAGCAGTTAAAAAAATGTATCGTATCCTGGGCTTTATTAATAGGGGCATAGAGTACAAGAGCAGGGAGGTTATGCTGAATTTATATAAGACACTCATTAGAGCTCAACTGGAATATTGTGTACAGTTCTGGGCAACACATTATAGGAAGGATGTGAACACATTGGAAAGAGTACAGAAGAGGTTTACAAGAATTGTTCCAGGGATAAGAAACTTCAGCTATGAGGATAGATTGGAGAGGTTGGGACTGTTCTCCTTGGAGAGAAGAACGCTGAGAGGAGATTTCATAGAGATGTTCAAAATCATGAGGGGGCTGGACAGGGTACATAGGGAGAAGCTATTCCTGTTCATAAAAGGATCAAGAACAAGAGGGCACAGATTTAAAGTGACTTGCAAAAGAAGCAAGTGTGACATGAGGAAAAACTTTTTCACACAACGAATGGTTCGCATCTGGAATGCACTGCCTGGAAGCGTGGTGGAGACAGGTTCAATCGAGGCATTCAAGACATTAAACGATTATTTGAATAGAAACAATGTGCAAAGGTACGGAGAAAAGGCAGGACAATGGCGCTAGGTCATAATGCTCAGTTGGAGAGCCGGTGCAGACATGATGAGCCAAATGGCCTCTTTCTGTGCTGTTAAGATTCTGTGATTCTGTTTCTGGGACTGAGAACTCTAAGAGAGGCTGCAAAACTGTGTTTATACTTCATAATCAAAAGAATATCATAGAACAAACACACACAGCCACACATATGCATTATCATTTAATTGATTGCATTAATGATGCTATAAAAATGCACGTTGTTGCTGTTGATTTAATATGTTTATATAATTTCAGGGTATAAATGTAAAATTGGTACACATCTACCAATTGAAAGAAATGTAGTTTTTCTCTTGATTAATATTATATAAATGGAGTTGATTCCCTTGCAAAGCAATTGACTGGGTCCTTTAAAAAGGTGATTGATAAATACAGCATTAAAAACAAATTGGTAGATACAAGAGTACATTCAAGGATCGGAGAATACTCTATATAACATTTTGGTTCCAGTCGTGCAGCAATCAAAGAAATGCTGCCAATCAATCATGCTGAATAGTTTAAATTGTCATGTTAATTAACTTTTAGAGATCAAGGAGAAATTTTAAGACTTCTCTCTTCTAGGAAGTTTCACATTTCTTGTCTTTAGATGAAGTTAGTTGGGTACTATGGCAATGAACATTTTATGTGGCGAATTGAAAAGAGCAGGATCAATATATCTAAATGACAAATGACAAGCCAAATTATTATCAATTTATCAGAGGAAGCCTCTTCTTAAAACCTGACTGCTTTGAATGCCATTTTTGCAAGACCAAAGAAACAGTTAAGCCATCAATTTAAAAGAAACTTTTTCTGGGCAAGTTATACCTATTTTGCACATCTCGCCAGACTACAGCTGTTGTATATTTTATATCTCAGAGCTATATAGAGATTACACACCACTTTATATATTTGTATAACAGGAATTTATTCACAGTGCTCTAAAACGTCTGTTCCATGCTTACAGCTCTAGCATCCAGCAACCACTTTTACTTTTCTCTGAGTCCACACCCAGGCTTAACTCATCAAGTGTCAACACAGAACAGTTAAACAATTGAACACCATAACAGTTATTCCTTAAACCAACTCCTAAATCTGCACTGATTTCCTCTGGCTCTCTGGTCTTCACTGGTTTTGGTCTTTGGACATCACCACTGTTGCTTTCTTGGCTCTGCTGTCTACTGTTCACTGATAAACACTGCTAATACCTGAAGCCACTGATGGAGCCAAGATCAACCTTTACTGGCTCATGGTTGAGTCTCCACTTGACCTCCTGAAACTATCTAGTGGATAACCCCCAGAAGTGCCTCAGCTGATACTCAAGCTTTGGCTCATCGAAAACACTGCAATTCTTCTTCTATCGTTCTAAACCTGTGACCTTTACTAATCTAGAAGGACAAGGGCAGCAGATGCATGGGAACATCACCACCTGCAAGTTCCCCTCCAAGCTACACACCATCCGGACTTGGAAATATATCCCTTCACTGTCGCTGGGTCAAAATCCTGGAACTCCTTCCTTAACAGCACTGTGGGTGTACCTACGCCACAGGAACTGCAGCAGTTCAAGAAGGCAGCTCACTACCACCTTCTCCAGGGCAGTAGGGATGAACAATAAATGCTGGCCTAGCCAGCGGCGCCCACATCCAATGAATAAGATAAAATTCTATGCCACAGGAAGTTCCACTCACTCAATATTCCCATTCTTGTTGTATCCAGATCCCCTAATGTCTAAAAATTAAAATTCATCCATGGTCTTCTCCATTTTCATCTCTGGAGCCTCCTTCAGTGCTATAAACCCTCCTCAAACACTCCATCCCTCTGACCTCAGCCTCCTGTGCCCTTCACACATCAGCCATTGAGTGGCCGTGTCTTCAGAAACCTAAGCCCCAGGTTTTGGGGATCCTGCCTTAACTTTTCCACAGCTCTACCTCTCTTCCCTCTCCTTCTTAAGACATTTCTGAAATCTCCTCTTTGACCAAGGTCCTGCTCTCTCCTCTTGGGGCAAGATATTATGCTCAGTGTGCAGGCACACACCCGACAAACCCGAGCGTAAAATGACGCAAGATATTTTGTTCGGCAGGCATGCGCTACAGTCGGCTGCATGCCGGCTAGTAATTAAAAGGTCTATTAAGGCCATTAACAATCTAATTACATTTAAATTTATGCTGCCCATCCAAAGTAACGGTTGGCGGGCAGGCAAAAAGGCCAGGCAGCCTTTATATTTTTCAGGAAACCTCACCCATGAGCGGGATGAGGTTTCCCAAAGCAAATAAACATTAAATAAAAACTTTATTTTTGAATTATAAACATGTCCCAGCTCATGTGACAGAGTGACATGACAGGACGTGTTTTATTAAGTTTTTGTTCTCTTCATTTGTTTTTTGACACAGTGCTTCAATCTCCCTGGGGCAGCTCCGTGCCTCAGGGAGACTGAAGCGCTCTTTCTCACACATGCGCGACCTGCACGCTAGGCTCAGCTCTCCCTCCTCCCCCTGCCCATACAGGCAGCGCTCATCGCTGCCGCTCACGATCCACACAGGGCGGGCCTTAATTGGCTCACCCACATGAAATCGTGGTGTGAAACCGGCGGAGGGATTGAACTCGGGGGCGGGAAGGCCAAATTTAAACAGTTAGATCCCAGGTGGGAAGTTGGAAGAGGTGAGGGGGGGGGGGGGGGGGGGGCGCTTCCATCAGAAGCCCCCTTCTGAAGTCGGGCACCCTCCCCAACTTAAGGTCCAGTGGCCCCCAGATCTCTATCCTCCATCTATGACCCTGATTGCCGCCTCCACACCCTCACAAGCTTTCCTCACCCCTTCCCACCTTGGGACCACTTGAACTTACCTGGGCCTCCAATGCCTGGACTTAGTCACAGGCGTTCTCCTGCATTTCTTCTTCAGTCCACTCCAGCGCTGTCGCTGCAGGGGCTGGCGAGCTGGAGGCAATAAAATTGACTGGCAGCTCTCTGAGGCGGGGCTTCCTCCCAAGAGAGGGGTGCAAGTCCCACCTGCGGCCACTTAATGCTCTTTCCAGCATGAAATGGGGCTGTTGGAATCGACGGGGATGTGTTGCCGCTGACTCTTCGGATCGCTGGAAGCGAGACCCCTGCATCCACAAAATTCAGGCCGTTGTGTCAAATTGTCATTTGGGAAGTTAAGGAATCATCTCTACAAAGCAATTTTATTTTAAAGCTTTTATAAATAAATGCAAGTTGATGGAAATCCAAATGTCACTATATTTTCCTTTATTAAATAAAGGTTAAAAACAAAATCTATCAAATGTGAATAGAAAAGTACTTTGAATTTATCAGAATGCATCTCTTTTAATATTAAAGTTCAAGATTTTATAGAGAAGCAGGTCTTCAGATGCCCTTACAAAAATGCTGCTAATGTTATCCCTGCAACCTTTTCCCCTTTCCCTTCAGGCTTTTCTGCCCTTATGTTTTTTTTTTCTTTCCAATATGAGTAATAGATTGTTGGATATGCCTACAGGTTAAGTTGCAAAATCTACTTGTTTCAAGTATAGGGATATCATTCCCCCTTGCCAGCTACTTTAAAGCCATTTGTCAGCTTTTGCTACTTGTCTACATTATTATGAGCATTTCGACACAAAACAAAATAGAAAAGTTATAATTAGTTACAAACTACACTAGTAAGCTCTCTTCTTCAGTCAATTGACAAGCACCTTGCATTATTATTACACCTTTCTACCATGCCTCAATAAAAACATCCGAAAGAAATACAGGTTGATTCCAGAAATGATTTCTTAACTTCCCACATGACACCTTGTTTCCAGAATAGTTTTCACATGTTCAAAATCCAATCATAACTGTCTGCACATCAGCATAAAGTTTTTAAAGCTTATTTAATGAAACCCATCAGGACTGAAAGATTGCTGCAAGTTATTTGCCCAGACCATAACCATTCTTGTTAATCATGCATTTAAAATTAGATTTTGTTCTCCACATCTCTTCATTAGCAAAATCTTTAATCTTACACTAAATGTCACGGAAAACTGATGACGTTTCCCAATGATCACGTCCACATGATGTACTGCACAAAGGAACCCAATTTAACAAAATTCTATGTCATTGTAAGTTTTTTTTAAAAGTCATTTATGGGATGTAGGTGCTGCTGACTAGGGCAGCATTTATTGCCCATTCCTAATCATCCTTGAAAAGGTGGTGCTGAGCTGCCTACTTGAACCACTGAAGTTCATGTGTTGTAGGCACATTCACAGTGCTGCTAGGGAGTTCCAAGATTTTGACCCAGCGACAGTGAAGGAACGGTGATATATTTTCAAGTCAGGATGGTGAGTGGCTTAGAGGGGAACTTCCAGGTAGTGGTATTCCCATGCATCTGCTGCCCTTGTCCTTCTAGATAGTAGTGGTTGTGGGTTTGGAAGGTGCTGTCTAAGGAGCCTTGATGAGTTCCTGCGGTACATCTTATAGATGGTACACACTGCTGCCACTCTGCGTTGGTGGTGGAGGGAGTGAATGTTTGTGAAAGGGGTGATTAAAGAAAAAAAAAGGAGCGCGTTTGTGGTGCATCGCAGGCACAAGCTGCAGTTATGCTTTAAACACAAAACATGCTCTGAGAATAGTGCGAAAGGGCAACACTGGGCCACAGGTCTAGAAATTGGCTTGTGCTGGCAGGGAACTGGGAACAAGTCTTGCACAGGAATGATCAAGTGGTTTTCCCCTCACAGTACCCCATTATTGGGCATTGGCTTTGTTCACTTGACGCCAGTTGCGCTGCAGACACTTGCTGGTCATCCATTGACAGCTCGCCCAATGAATAAGGTTCCAAATTTGGGCTGCTGCTTCGCTGGAAGCAACCATTGAGCAGGTCCTGAGGGAGGAGGTACAGCAATATGGGAAGGTTGCTGATCAGGAGTTGGTTACAGTCTTCAAGACTGCAATGGAGTCGGGAGCAACAGTCCTGCTCTTCTTGATACCATATTCAGGTTAGTATGTTCTTAAAAATCATACTGTGCTAGTGGCAGCTGGCAGGTCTATCTTTAAGGGCCACTGATGAGGCTTTATCTAGACCAGAGCCTGAATTTTCATGCAGACAGAGAGACTTTGTCTGGAAATCCCACCCCAAAACCCAGCCTCCGCCATTTTTGCAGCAAGGGGAAATGGGGTCAGGTCCTAAATTGCCCATATAAATCAACAGCTGCCTCCACTCATGTGTGATTTCTGTGAAATAGGTGCCTGAAGCCCAAAGTGTGTAGATTAGACATGGTAGGAGTAGGTCTGAACCTTGTGGATTCATTTGGAAAGCCAGGGAAGCCTTTTGGAAAGGTATGATACCCCTCTGGATATGGTCCTTGGATACCTTTGGAAGAGGTCAAGAGCCCTTTTGTGGAGGTAAGGTACCCTTTTCGAAAGGTAAGGTACCCCTTTGGGGAAGTAATTTCTCTTTTGGAGAAGTCAGGTACCCTTTGGGGTAGGTCAGGTCCCTTATGGGAGAGGTCAGATGCTGTTTGGGAGAGGTTAGGTGCTGTTTGGGAGAGATCAGGATCCCTTTGGTGGAGGTAAAGTACTCTTTTTGAGGGGTAAGGCTTTGGGGTAAGTAATATACCCTTTTGGAGGTGTCCGATATCCTTTGAGAGAGGTCAGGTCCCATATGTGAGAGGTCAGGTGCCATTTGGAATTTTTAAAGTAGAGATGAATGTGCATAAAAAGTGCATAAACTCATTGGAAATGTCAAAGCTCATTGTAACTGTCAAAGATAGCGATGAATTTAACTCTGCTGGGCTTTTAAAAAAGTGTGGGGTTTAAAAAAAATCAGAGCTTGCTATTTCACTCTATATGTTGAGATAAGCCTAAGCAGTATCATTATATGATTTATGCTGCATTACTGATTTTACAACCTAACATTATCACAGTGGGGTGCCTGTTAAGTCAGCAGTTTGATTGACATCTCCAAGCGGTTATAGAACAGAGAGGTTGCTTTCATAAGAGATTAAGTACTCAAGTGAAATGTTTGTTTTCATAATGGAAGGGATTAAGTACTCAAGTGCAATGTTTGTTTTCAAAAGAGATTAATTGAAGGAATTTCTATGTATTGAATTTATTGAATCAATGAGTTTTTTTTTAATAGTGACATCTTCAATAGGCAATTTTATTTTATGTCAGAATAGCTCCTGAGGTTTGTCCATGGTGGATACCAGGTGAGTTGGCATGGAGGGGGAAAAGGAAAAAGGTGGTGGATGGGGGGATGGCATGAGTTGGCACTCAGTTGACATAGTGGCTATAAAGGGCCATGGGAATAAGTGGTTGACATGGGTTGGCACAGGGGGTATGAGGAGAATAGGTTGGCATGGAGGGTATGGGGGTCAATGGGGTTGAGTACAGGGGCATGGGTTGGCATGGATGGAGATGGAGAGTATGTGGGTGTGAAGGGGTGCTTCACAGGGACGCTTTCAGACAAGTTTTGACACCAAACCAAATGAAGAATATATTAGAACAGGTGACCAAAAAATCTGGTCAAAGAGGCACTTTTTAAGGATTGATTAAAGCAGAAAAGAGGAGCCGTGAGGTGAAGAGGTTTAGGGAGGAAATTCCAGAGCTTAGGCCTAGGCTGCTAATGGTGGAGCGATGGAAATTGGGGATGTGCAAGAGACCAGAATTTGAAGAGCCAATGATCTCAAAGAGTACTAAAGCCGGAGGTGCTTACAGAGATAGGAAAGGGGGAAGCCAGGGGGGAGAATTTTCTCTCCATCGGGGGGGGGTTGTGCGGGAGTGGGTGTCGGCGTGCGTGCAGCCGATCGCTACCTGCGAAGAGGGGTTGCCTGAGTTGGGGCCTGTGCTCTTTCATGCGTGCACGCGAAAGAGCACAGAAATCTCCCTGCGGCACGGAGTTACCTCAGAGAGATTAGTTTAAGTTTAAAAAATTTTAATAAAGGAAAAAAAATTTTTAGGACATGTCCCCTCATGTGAAACTGTCACATGAGCTGGGACATGTCTATGAATTTTATTTAAAAAAATTTTCAAACCTTTAAAAACCTTCATGAAACCTCATGCCGCCCGTGGATGAGGTTCCATGAAAAATGAGAAGGCCGCCTGAGCTCTTCGCCTGCCCATCAAACTTAAGGTTGGGTGGGAAGCTCAGTTTATTGCTTTAATTGATAGTTAACTGCCCTTAATAGGCCTTTGACAGTTCGGCGGGCGCATAGCCGAGCCAAAGATTCTGCCCATGGAAGAGTTTGGAAAAAAGAGAAATTCAAAATCAAAGCAATGATGGACTAGGTCAGTGGGTCTGTCTGTTCTGGGCACTCACATCCCTCCTCCTCTTGCATTAATACATTAGCAAGTCAAAGGCAAGGAATTCTGCAGCTAGTAACTCACCAGCTGACTTCCCAAAGCCTGGCCAAAATCGACATTGCTTTTCAGCAATGTTAAAGTTTCAGTAAAAATGCACTGCTTGAACCCCATACTTGATAAATGTCTTTTGTAAATGACCATTTCATGGGATGCCACCGTCACTCTACTTATCCCTAATTGCCCTTGAGAAAGCGAGCCAGCTTTTTCAATCGCTGTAGTTCATGTGGTATAGGTACACTCACAGTGCTGTTAGGAAGGGAATTCCAGGGTTTAGACCCAGCGATTGTGAAGGAACGGTGATTTAGTTCCAAGTAAGGATGGTGTGTGGCTTGGAGAGGAACTGGTAGATGGTGGTGCTCCCATGCATCTGTTGCCCTTGTCCTTCTAGGTGGTAAAAATCATGGGTTTGGAAGGTGCTGTCGAAGGAGCCTTGGTGAATTTTGCAGTGCATCTCGTATATGGTGCCCATTGCTGCCATTGTGTGTCGATAGTGGAGGGAATGAATGTTTAAGGTGGTAGATAGAATGCTGGTCAAGCAGGCCGCTTTGTCCTGGATGGTGTCGAGCATCTTGAGTGTTGTTGGAACTGCATTCATTCAGGCAAGTGCAGAGTATCCCATCATACTCCTGACTTGTGCCTTGTAGATAGCAGCCAGGTTTTGGAGAGTCAGGAAGTGAGTTACTCGCTGCAGAATTCCCAGCCTCTGACCTGCTCTCGTAGCCACATTATTTTTATGGCTGGTCCAGATTTTCATGCGGATGAGCCGTTAATTGATATGGAGTCAGGTTTCCTTTCCAATTAGAACTAGTGAGGTCAGAAACAGAGGCAGGTCAGATGAAGTGGGGACTTATCAGACATCCACAGCAGCCATCACTGAGGCTGCTGGCTGTCCTGAGGGAGAAGGTTTGTGCCAAAGCTTTCCACTGCACCAGAGGAAAGCGAGATATCACAGGGGAGCCAAGGCCTCGCACTCATAAGGGAGAGAAGGGAGTTCCTCTTCCTGGAGGCGGAGTCTCCTTCAGCATTAGTTCTCAGTTATGTCCTCATAACTTTGCCTCTGTCAGTTGATCCTATGCTCAAGGTAGTATTTCCTTCTCCTTTGTGCCCCTCGGCCCTTCTCCTCTAGCCTCCTGATGCCTGGCACTCTGCCCTTCCTGTGCAGGCTGTTGCTCATCTCCAAAGGCCTCAATTTCTGAGGGTGCAGCATCCATTTTCATCTTCAGCCTTCCTGGAGCTCAGGTGGAGTCCAATAGCCTTGTCCGCTGCTTCGATGCCCATGCCACGCCAGGAGGGTGATGACCCCTCCTAAACTGGCAAAGTTCTGAATGCTGTCTCCTCCCCTGATCTGAGATGGGCTGTTGCAACTTTAACTTCAAAGGGGTAAGCCCTTTCAACTATGAAAAACATGAACTTTTACACCTTTTTAAACTTTCCTGGCCTCCATGACTCACCCCAACATGGTCTTTGCTGCCTTCAGCTGGTCTATAGCAAACAGCTGCATTACACTGGGTGCCTCCAGGAAAATCCAAACCTTTCTTTCCAGAGATGGACCTTTAACAAGCCCGTAACAATACTAATTGGACTGAAAAGGAGCACAGACCTGAGCTCCCCACCCACTCACCTCACAAAAATTGGTGATGCCAGAAACTGAGGTGGCACATCCAGACATGTGATTATGACACCATTTTTCACAGCCACCCACCTCCATTCTATACCAATTCAGGCCTCGAAAATTCAGTGCTAGGACTGACCAAAGCGGCCTATTCTAGTCTTGACTATTTCCATGTAACTAGATGCAGCTCACAGAACCTAATGAGTATAAATGAGCCCTCCACATTTTTAATAGCCCTCATTAAAGCTACATAAAAATGCATAGCTAATGAATAAAACAAATGTTTTATTCATTCATCATGTATTATTTGCATCCAACAATAAAGAAGCATAAGAAATAGGATTTGCTCCACTTACGAATACCTCTCTCACTCATTACTTCATCATTTGCGAAATAAATCTGATATATCAAAACTCTCAATTGGATGTGATCTATGATATCATTGGTAAGTAAATGATTTAAACGCACTCAACAATAATCTCATTTACTATGCACTGTCACTATATAGAGTTACATTTCATCGCAAATGGGTCTACAAACTTGCCGATCAATCTACATCTCTTCCGCCTGCTTAGGACGAACAGGATTGTTGCCTTGTAGTTCTTTGTGAATTTTCTACCGTCTTTCTAATAAAAATGTTATATTTAAAGCTTTGCAGTTTTCCTCAGAAGAAATTTGACAAACAACATTCTCAGAATGCTATAATAATTTTCCATATCAATTCAAATACATATTCGTGATGGATCTTCAGAAGTGCACAGATGAAAAATAACACTACTTTCTTGGAAGGAAATCGAAATGGTTCCAATAATCTAATTGCTACTGATTTCAAAGGATTACTCTAGCCAGAGGCTTGAAATTTTCAATGCATTCTCTAGCAGGCATTTTTTAAAATTGTAATAATATCTTTTTGCGATACTTGTTTAAAGTTAATTCAAAAGAAGCTATTTAACATTGTGTGCTAAAACACAGCAATTAATTCAAATCCTACTGGCAGATATGCAGCTCAACTCTTAAAAATCAAGCAGACTAAAGTTTTCCTTTGAGCTATCTTTAAAATCACAGCTTTTGTGTGCATTTCAGAAGGTCTAGGAAACAACAATAAATAGTTAACATGAATGCCAATAATATGATAAATTGTCACTGTGGTCCCTTATTACCCTGTCAGTTGTATTCCTGGCTGCATTTTAGCACCAATTTAATTTAAACTTAAAATTACACTTTAGTATAATTGGCCCAAATCAGTAGTGCACCCATTCTAACTATAAGATCATACTAACATACATTTCCTTCTCCGCCTCCTCAGCAACATCAGTTCTGTATTAAAACAAACTTAAATTCGCATTTACTTCCTGTCAATTTTTTTCCCCCTAAAATAAGCCCTATGTCCAGATTTATAATGGAGATTGCCTATATGAACTTGTCACACCAGAATGATACCCTCTCCTAGTGGAGGTGCTGTAGGGGGCTGTAATTAGACCATCTAGATAGACAGTTCCCATTATACCGGAAACATAAGAATTGGGGCATACTGAAATATTTTAACATGAGGACCCAATGCTTCTGTACGTCCTGGTCTAATTAAACCACTTTCCAACCTGATTTCACCTGAAGATTACACTTGATCTTGATTCCCCATGTACAATACCATGGGAAATGGGCAGGTAAAGTTTGTGAGTTTTCCTCTTGTTCATAGTTTAGTGATGATTTTTGCAATACTGGTAATGCCCAGAGGTACTGTTTGTTTCAGTTACTTTAAATAGGTAACAGTAATACCTGCTAGTGAGTGTTCCTATCACTGGTGACACCGTGGGTAGAATCTTCCCGGTCCCAATGAGGTGTGTTAGGTGGTGGGACCAGGAACAAAGTTGGAAAATAGCACGTCAGGTCAGCCAAGCGATTTTGCCGGAAGTGGAATCAACATGGCAGAGGCTACATGCCTGTCAGCAGCAAGTAGGCAATTAGGCCCATCACTGAGGTAGTAGGAGGAGAGTTGATGGCACTGTCGGGATCTTCCCAATGGCGGATGCCCCCGCCTCCCACTGAGGCCAGAGCCCGGCAGATATCTAAAGGCACCAGGCACCAGGCCTGAGGAATTGGGGTGGGGGGGCCATCAACAACTCCACTCGATTATCCCAGCATGGACCCACAGGAATGCGATGGCCAAAGTCATGGCCATACACCATCCTTGGTGGCTGTTATAATCCAGAAAGCCAGTTGGTGAAGGATGGAAATGGAGCCAAACTTTCCACACTTTTATATGTATTTACAAAGTCACTAAGTACAAGCATACACCTCCTCTCCCAACAATCACAGTTTCAGACTGAATCTAATTATAGGGATTCAAGTGTATCACCAGTTAACACTCCTTACCTGCATACAATTAAACACAATTAATATACAATTAACAATGATGGCCTGACAGCTGTGGCCATGCATGATTTTAATTTTTTGCAATACTGCTCCATTTTGAGATGCCCTCTCAGTTGCCTACCTGCCTCAGTGGTACCCACCTCTTCCAGTAGGGCTTCCAACTGGTCATTGCTGCAAGCCCTCCTATTGGGCCTCCCACCTACCTGGTCTGCCAACTATCCTTAATTAGAGAGGGCTCCCACAGGTGGCTTCTTAACTGGCAGTCTCCAGGAAGGTCACAACTGACATTCCACCATGGCCACTTTTAGGTTCCCGACCAAGAATTTAGGCTGATGTCAGGATCATGACTAAACTGGAAAAATTCAGCCCTGTCTGGCTTCAATACTTGCCTCTGTGCACATTGCCTTCACAATCCTCAAAAAATAGTGAAGTATTTTAAAAATGTTTTATTTAATTTTTTTTTCAATCTCTGGCTTTTTCTCTCTGCTCCGAACCCATTTCTCTTGAGCCCTTCTCCATCATTAGCTCACCAACTCTAACTTTATTCCCTCCTCACTTTCCTCTTTTTGGCTTTCTTCCTCAGTCTCTTCTTCCAATGCTGATTGAATAATTTTGTGCTTCCAAACCTGGGGCAGAATTTTCCGGTTGGTGTGCAGGGGATGGGCCTGTTCGGTGGAAAGCCCAGGCGGCCTTGGTGTTTTTCAGGAAACTTCATCCACAAGCGGGATGAGGTTTCCTGAAGCTGTTATTAAATAAATAAATTAATTTTGATATATATAAAAACATGTCCCCACTCATGTGACACAGTTCTCAGGGAGATTGCTGTGCTCTTTCGCATGTATGCGCAAAAGAGCACTGGCCCCAACTCTCCCACCTCCCCCTGCCCACACAGGTAGCGCTGAGTGCTACCGGCAGCATATTACACTGGGCAGGCCTTAATTGGCCCACCCACGTAAAATGGCAGTGCCCAGCTGATCACGGGCACCAGTTGGCTCCTGCCCAGACCACCCACCATAGGAAAAATCCTACTCTTTTGTGCCACTGTTTTCCAATCAGCCACTGAATTTGTATCCGAAATCCCAATACAGGCCTTGATTTACCACCACATCTGCAGCTCAATAACCCTGTGTCACTTGTCACATTGACCTAGCTCCAATTTTTGCAGCTGCATGACCAATCTGGCCCATTCCTAGATGCAAAACACCGGCCCTCTCAAAAAATGTGAAAGCTGCATCAGCAAAAAAAATAACGCAAAACTCTTGGCTGGTTTTCCCCCAGCTCCCTGTGTGGTTATACTACTGGCAGCAAATCTAACCAGCTCCCCAGTCTGCTGTTGTACCTTGGTCTGATCTGCTGATTGGCTCAACCAGCAGAGTTTTTTTTTAACCTGTTCTTTCATGGGGTATGGGTGTTGTTGGCAAAGCCAGCATTTCATGCGCACCCCTAACTGCCCTTGAACTGAATGGCTTGCTAGGCCACTCACTCGGTCACTCACTTTCAGAGAGCAGTTAAGAGTCAACCACATTGCAGTGAGTCTGGAGTCACATATAGGCCAGACCAGATAAGGATGACAGATTTCCTTCCCTAAAGGGCATTAGTGAACCGGATGGGTTTTTAAAACAACTGACAATAATTTCATGGTTACCTTTACTGTTACTGGGACTAGCTTTTTAATTCCAGGTTTATTAATCAAATTCAAATTCTACTGGCTGCTGTGATGGGATTGGAACCTATGTCTCCAAGATATTAGCCTGGGCCTCTGGATTACTAGTCCAGTGACACTAACACCAAGCCACCATCTCTCCCTTCGGGCATTTTAGTTTCATAAAAAAATGTGCATTAGCAACACAGTCCAAGGTTCCGAGCGTATTAGTAACACATTGCACCTCATCCTTCGGTTCAGCACTCCCATTTTTTCGAACTGTAAATGTTGGTAATGATTTTGTTATTATCATTTAAACTGCCTCTTGACCTATCCTTTATTTCTTTACTACTCCTTTTTGCCTTGCACCTTGACCCCTTTTGTCTTTAAATTTAAGCAGCCTTCCACCCTATCACAGGCTTTCCTTTTGTTTTTTTTCTCCCCATTCCTGGTTTTCCCTGCCTCTGTACTTCCTTAATATCTGTTACATCTCTACCTTTTTCAGTTCCGATAAAAAGTCATCAACCTGAAATATTAAATTTCTTTCTTTCTCTCTGACTTGCTGAGCATTTTCCGTATTTTCTGTTTTTATTTCAGAATGTAACATCCACAGGCATTTGCTTTTGTATGTTGTAGCAGTATTGTCTAAGAGTGGACCTTAGCTGAGTTAGCCAGAAGATAAATACCTGAAGCTACTGCAGCAGCCTTTGGTGAAGATGCTGGATGAAACAGAAGTACCGTGTACTGATACTACATGCTAGGCACAGCATGGAAGTTGATGTCAATGATTTAATTCAAAATCTAGATCATGATGGGCACTAAGATTAGCTTTTGCTTTTCAACGTTCAAATTTTCTCAGGATTGAACCTTTCTGTCCTCTGGGTGACCGCAAAAATTACAAGCGTGTACACTCTTGAATCCAGCTAAGTGCTTGTCAATATGTGAATATAATAAACCCTGCAGTGGTGCTTTTTAAAATAGCATGTTTTTAGGTGATCTTTCTATTCATCTAGTTGAGGGAAGTCAATTAATGGGAAACAAAGCACAGTGAATAATCCCGTTTCACCACTTTAGAGCCATATTCCCCACTGTATCAATTTGACATTTCTATTTCCTACATCAGCTGACAGAATTGTATACATCTGAATCTAGTTCAACTCTACATAATAGTGTCTAGTTTACTAGAGGCTTTGCTGATGATGTCCTTGAAATTCAGATTGGCAATTTGGAGTGGCTAAATATAACTGAACTTTCCGCTGGCTTATTTGATACCAAGTGCCAATGATATTCGAATGCAGATCACTTTAAAGTTCAAACACAGAAGTAACACAGCATTGGACAGTGGACTTCCAGACAGTTCAGTCTGATTTCTTCTATGCATGCTGATGAGTGATCAGTTCCTCTCTGCACTATTTTAGTATAGTCATGAATCCATTTAAAACAAAGCAAATTAATGACTGGGTTAGAATAGCAGAGACTGGAATGTAATGCCAACATTTAAACAAGTCCATTAAATACAGCACAAAGAGGAATTTATATCTACCATATTTCAAATTCAATTCCAGTCTGAATGACGAAGATATACTACATTAATGAATATACACATAAATTATGACACTCAATTAGAGTGAGGAAGGAGTAAAAATTAAGCAGGAAATCTAAGAAGATCATTGTTGCCATGTAAACCAAAGCCCATATTTTGTGATCAATGACGAATGAATGGTGCCAGCCATTCATTAAAGTCACACTTGACCACAGATTTTCAATGGGCATTTGCACTCAAACTTGTGGTGAGTAGAAATCCATTTTGGTGTAGTGGTCCTCTACAGGGGATCTGGGACCTGTGTGAACAGAGAAAGCTCCTTAACCAATCAAACTAAAGAATCATTACAGAGGCATGCTGAGCCTGATCCAGAAAGTGTAAGTTAGAATATTTAATTCAATATAAAATCATGCACAGGAAGGAAAATAAACAGAGAGTAAGAAAGATAGAGTTGACAGATAAAAGACATAGGCCAGAATATTCCGGCTGATGTGCAGATGGTGTAGCCCACACATCAGCGTGTAAAATGACGCACGCTGATGTCGCGTGAGCGTGCCGACGTCAGCACGCGCCAACGTGGGCAGGCACCATCAGTTCGCCTGCCATTAATTGAAGGGCTCGTTAAGCCCCTTAACTTGCCAATTGTGTACGATTTTGAGGGGCTCATGCGAACTTCCTGTCGGCTCAATGGCCCATCGGGAAGGCGGATAGAAAATTAGTTAAGAAAACTTTTGCAATGTCGGGATATGTGGACTCAAGAGGGGTTGTTCATGTTTTTCACTAAGTTATAATTAATGAAAGTGTTTAAAACATACCTGTGTGATTGTTAGTAGTTCTCCTCGATGTCCAAGAGGTTTTTGTGTAAAGTGAAAGCATTCTGCAGACAGCATTCTTTTTCAGCCCTGCAGCTTTCCGGACGCCTCCATTTAGCCTGGGGCTATGGGTTCTGACCTCTCCAGTGCAGGCAGCTCCCCTGAGGAGGAAGGGAGGGATAGAATAAGGAGGCAGCCATGACTGGACAATCAGCCTCCAAGGGGGTCACCTTTGGGTGTCACCTTTGGGTGTCCAGGCACAGGCACAAGGGGCGCAGGACCAAGAGGTTGTCCAAGGTGGAAGGTTCCGCAGAAGACGCCACTATCTTGCTGCCAGGGTATACAGGTGGCGAAGCAGTTACCACAATATGACTGAGATGCAGTGCCGAAGGAGGCTCCGACTCTCAAGGGAGACAACTATATCTGTCAGATGATTGGCCCTGAGATCTCCCCTAACTGTGTGGGTGGACACCCCATGCCAGCGGCTCTGAAGCTCACAATTGCCCTCCACTTCTTTGCCTCTAGCTCCTTCCAGGGCTCGGTGGGTGATCTTTGTGGTGTCTCCCAATCAGCTGTCCACACTTGTGTCAAGCAGGTTACAGGCGCTCTGTTCAGACAGGTATCCACCTTCATCCAATTCCGCTGCGACCAGGCAAGTCAGGCAGAGTGAGTCAGAGCATTTATGGCCATTGCTGGCTTCCCCCGCATCCAGGGTGCTATAGACTGTACACATGTGGCCATCAAGGTGCCAGCAAGCGAGCCCGGTGCCTTCATCAACAGGAAGGGCTTCCACTCCATGAACGTGCAGGTAGTGTGTGATCACAGGATGCTGATTCTACAAGTCTGTGCAAGGTACCCAGGCAGCTCCCACGATGCCTACATCCTCAGACACTCCCAGGTGCCGGGGCTCTTCAGTGCTCCAGCTCGGCTGGATGGTTGGCTGCTGGGTGACAAGGGCTATCTCCTGCGAAGGTGGCTCATGATGCCAGTACACCGTCCAGGAACAGAAGCTGAGCAGCAGTGCAATAGGAGCCAGGGCACCACAAGGGCTGTGGTGGACAGAGCCATTGGTCTTCTTAAGATGCGCTTCCATTGCCTGGACTGCTCGGGGGGGCACACCAGTACCCCCCAGATCGTGTCTCTGTGATAGTGGTAGCATGCTGCGCTCTGCACAATCTTGCGCTGGAAAGGGGGATGCATTTGATGATGAAGACCTTGACGCCCTGGATGAGGCTGCACATGATGAATCCAGCAGTGCCTCAGAGGATGAGGAAGCACAGGGTGATGATGAGAGGCAGCACGCCGACCCGCGTTTACACCAAGGAAGCAGAGACACCCGGGACAATTTAATCCAAAGAACCTTCAGCTAGCTCCACACACATGGATCAGCAGGAGCAGCATTGCCTGGAACTTTCACAAGTGGCACTTAGGTGCTACACCTTCCACCTCATCAGCTGCAACTAAGGCCTTAGTACAGAAACATCAATCTCCACTCTAACTCTCGTGATAATTATGTGAAAATGAAAAAAGCACCACAATGAAAAGATGCTCAGCCATGGTAACAATGGTGGACTTTATTCTGTCCACAATTAAAGCCCAAATGATTATTCGACAATGTTATAAAAAGGGGTCCCTATTCTAAGGCCAACACAAAATCACCAGTGACATACCCGGGGAGTGCCTAAGGTGCCTTATGTTTTCGTTTCCGGGTGCTACATCTTGGTGCCGCCCCATCGCTCGGAGTGGCTTGAGAGACAGCCTGCTGACTCTGCTGTCCTGTTGGCCTCAGTGACCTTGGCGGGCGTCCTCTGGCCCGTGGAGCCTGTGATGCCCCACCTGGGAGGGAGTGGCCAGCTCCTGAACTGGCACCTCCCCAGTTGTCGCAGCCTCAATGGAAGAAACGTTGACTGGCAGAGGGGCAGAGGAGCTGCTGCCCTTATCCGGAGCACCATGAGAGGAGCTCACAGCGACAACAGGCAGCTGCTGCACCGATGTGAGGTCCAAATCTACCTCCCTGCTCACCGCAGATGCATGGGCACTGAGTGCTGGCGCTTGGTGTCCACAACATCTCCCATAATGGAAAACACCACCTGTGGCCAGAACCGCTGTGAGGGCTTGCAGGTCAGAGTGTAACCCAATCATATTTTGATCCATTTGGTGGAAGCCCCTCTCTATGAGAGTCGCTAATCTCTCATTGAAGGAAACCTGACGCTCTGCCCTGAGGTCGGATTCTTCGCATGCACCCTGCCTAGACTCCTCCGTTGCAGGGAGCAACTTAACCATTCCCTCATGCAACCCTGCCAGATGCAAACGCACTTCCTGCTGCCTTTCCTGCAGCTGCTGCAATGGGGACAACTCCAGAGGCAAGTCGTCAGTGCCGGACTCAGCATGTGCCTCATTCCCTGCAGCCCTCCAGCTGCTGGAGCCATCGGCACTCTCTGCCCCTACCATCTCCTCCAGCGATCGTGATGTGCCCTCTCCACTGTGACCTGGGACACTAGCCAACAGTAAAATCCCCGAGGTGTGTGTGTCTGCACTGGTGCCTGGCTGGCTGAAATGATGTGCTGCAAGTTGCACATGTTGCTCCTCAGGTGTGGAGGGGGGGGCTGCATTGAGGACATGTGGGTCGCTGTGGTGGTGATGCTTAAATTAACAACAAGGACAGCCCATCAGTTAGCATTCATTCACTTCAACCTCTCATCCCTTTCCCCCGCACCCTTATAAGTAGCTCACCCTTAAAGACCCTTAAAAGAAGAACATTGGTGAGGTCCAAATGAGCCAAAACGGGCCCCAAGCATTCAATGCACATGCAAACAGGCTGGTTAGAGGGCCTTCTGAATAGCACTTGGCTTGTAAAGAACCAAAGGGGTGGGGAGAGTGCAGAGGAATCTGATGTGGATGCATTGTTGCCTGGATAGTTGCACAGTTGTGTCGTTTTCCACCTAACTCAGGAGATTGAGAGGTCATATTATTGCTCTTCATTCCGTAAAGAGGGGCATAGACTGGGTGGCCAGAAGGCATCATTTCCCCTTGGCGCAGAGGTGAGTAACGTGGGGTCATTCATCTAAGTTGAGTGCCATGTGGTTCACAGCTGAAGTGCTGAGGACCTCCTGGACAGAGTAATGTGGGGCGCACTGGCCGAAAGGGTGGTGGAGGTCCCAAACCCCCGAAAATGGAATAAGTCATTGGGTGTGCAGCAGCAATCCAATGGCAAGTGAGACCACGGTGATAGTCGTCACAAATGGGATAAGGTGGTGGAGAGGCTATTCCTCAAAGGGACGAGGGTCCCTCCTGTATGACCCAGACGTCAGAATGCTTCAGTAAGTGAATGAGCATTATTGCAGCATTAACAATTGCATCAAACATCAGTGGTTTGGATGGTGGGCAGACAGAGTGGATGATACTGTGGACCTCAAATATCTGCCCGCTGGACCCCAGCCTCGCCGCCCCGGCCGCCCTAGCCTCCTGTCTCCTGCCCAGCTCCTCGAATGGGGTGAGGCGCTGGAGGAGGGTACACCCACCTCCAGTCCTCAGGTGCTCCCGGGCATTGTGGTTACTTTTTGCCTGCAAAACACATTAGAGGATTTAGTGGGGCAGGTCGCTCATGTACTCTGCATGCTCATGCTGCACCCCAACCACAGTGGTGGGCCATCTGAGGCCTCCAGCGGCTCCTGTCCACGCTACTAGTGATGAGTCCCCAGAAGATAGTATGGCTGGTCCCAAACCCCTCCTTCAACGGTCCCCTGGGACACATTCGGTGTCCATCACTTTGAATAGCACACGGGTCCCAGTGCCCATGGAAAGGAGGATCAAATAGGTGCGGCACCGATACCAGCAGATGTGACTTGTCCAAAAGACCTTGAGGCACCTCTTGGATCATGTCATTACCATCAATATGACATGTGTTGGAGTTCTGAGTATGTGTCGACCGGCCTCCTCTGCAGCTTGCCCCCAAACTACTCAAATGCCACAGAAACCAACATATGCTGCGCAGAAAACCCTTCTCCTCAACGACTAAGGCTGATGTAAGCATTGTCAGTACCCATTTGCCCACCCAGCGTGTGACAGATACCCTATGCAGTAATGGCAGCCATACATGGTGGTGGGAGGGTGGGGGGGAGGTGGGGTGTGGCAAAGGCTAAGGCTGCCTTCTGTCTCAAATAGCCCAGACAGACATGGTACTCACCCGTCCGGAGCGCAGCAAATCATTGAAGCGTTTTCAGCACTGTGTGCCAGTGTATCTGACACCATCATGGGCACTTACAGCCTCGCCTACCTCCTCACACGCCTGGCTGGTAACATGGGCAGCCCTCCTCCTCCCATCCTCAGAATACAGAACATACAGGCCCACCTCTTCCAGGAAGACAGCAAGGCATGCGTCCGAGAATCTGGGTGCACAGTGGCCTCTCCTGCAGCCTGCCCCCCTCCTCCTCCACCTCCTCCTCCTCTGCCCTCCTTGGAGCATTTCTACCCCTCTGAGTGGCCATGGTGCACTGCTTCAAGCAGCCTGCCTGGCCCCTCTTTAAACAGGCTGCCGGCTCCCCGTTGGAACTGGCAGTCTGAGGCCACCTGCCCCCACGACTATTTTCCTGTTCTCCATGGGAGTCGCAAAGCCTTAATTGGCCCTCCCACGGAAAATGGCAGTGCGGCCCGTTTTGCCAGCGACAATCGGCCACTCACCCGACCAACGAATGTAAAATTCTGCCCATAGAATGTAAAAGTTAAATAAAATCACCTACAATAGTTAAAATCTGAAGGATTGAACCTCCACACTTGTAAAAGCTAATTTTAGTGACAGAAAACCTGTTTGGCAGTAATTAAGGCCTATACTACCATTAAAAGTTTACCTACAATGGAATGGAAAGTCCCTATATTTCTCTGGTGAATTTAATGGGTATCTATCATGCCTGTATAATAAGTCCACGCCATTCAGGTGTTTCAATACTGAGTCTTTGGGTGAGGTACTGGTCTAGCAGAGTTTCTGGAAGGTCAAGGGAACTGGGACAGCAACCTCCTGATTTCTGTGTTTAATTTTACATATTCGCTCGCATGAAATTGCTCTTGGATTTATTCTTTATAACGGTGAATGCTGATAGCCTCACTGTTACTTTTACCACAAAATTTGGATCAAACTGTTTGTTCTGTGAACAGTAGTGTTCAAACATAGTTTTGTTAGCCTAAAATTCAAATTTGGCTTTACCACTGAAGGGAAGATAATGAGCAGGAATGTGGGAAGTTTCTAATCAAACACAATGATATTGGTACTGAAGAACAAATATTACCATGTCTGGATAATAGGGCAGGCTCTGTGCACCCCAGTATAAATATCGGGAACAAGTCCGTCTCTGCTTAGCCGGCTTGACGTTCTTTAATTTTTCAGGCAATAGCCCTTTAATTGGTATAAAGCAGGACTTCTATCTGTCTTCAGGAGGAAGTTCCGCCTCATAGAGCTGCCAACCAATTGGAGGCTGGCAGCTCTGTACACCAGCAGTGCCAGAAGGAGCTGTGGCCACTGCTGCTGCTGCAAGCAGTTTACATTCAGCGATGGATCCGGACATTCAGGCACATTGGGCATTAATTGCCCACTTAAGGGCCTCAAATGTGCCATGGGCGGGTGACATACCCAATGCCTCCCTGCTGCTCATAAAATCGCAGTGGAGTCAGGAATGGGCAGGGTGAAGGGAATTCCACCAATGGCACAGCACCCTAATTTATGGGCCCACCTGCCTGCCTTCCCACCCGCAGGTGGCCAGTAAAATTCAGCCAATAAATATTTAGAAAGAGTAAATACACTGATCGTAAAATAATTACCCCTTTTTCAGTACTGATAATTATGTGCAGTGGGGAGGCATTGGCTGTGTCACCCACCCATGGCCCAACTGAGGCCCTTAAGTGGGTAATTAATGCCCAATGTACCTGAATGCCCTGACAATACTCAGGTATCAATGTTTATTAAGATCTGTGATATCGTTGTTGTTATCACTCCATAAACTTCAATACAGAAATAAAATAACGTATACCAGTGAATTCAAAGATCTAATCCAGTATAAATAATAGTTTCTAACCACAAGTTTAAATTGCAAACATTTTGTTCATGCAATCTTGATACTTTAGTCAAATAAAATTCTGGTAATCCCTTCCACTTATATATACCCCTTACGTTAAACAAAAAAAAATCACAATCACATTCTCTATAATTTAATATTTCAGCAGCAGAACTGACTGAAGCATTAAATTTACATTTGGAAGCTGTACTTACCGAGCAATTTATATTGGAATTTCGTTTCCAGTGAGTTTTAATGACCTTTGTTGCTGCTGTAGATCGCAGAGATGCACAAGTCTTCACATGTGGATTTAGCGTGAGTATATTCTATTAAAAACATATGTTGCAATTAGTATAGTTTTCCATTTTAAGACTTTAAAGTTCATAATACAAAATAACTATTGATTTACAAATGTTTTGATTCATTCATGGGCTATGGGCATCGCTAGCAAGGCCAGCATTTATTGCCCATCCCTAATTGTCCTTGAGAAGGTGGTGATGAGCTGCCTTCTTGAACTGCTGCAGTCCACAAAGTGTAGGTACACCCACAGTGCTGTTAGGGAGGGTGTTCCAGGATCTTGACCTAGTGACAGTGAAAGATCAGCGATATATTTCCAAGTCAGCATAGTGGGTGGCTTGGAGGGGATCTTTTAGGTGGTGATATTCCTATGTGTCTACTGCCCTTGTCTTTTTAGATGGTAGCAGTCATGGGCTTGGAAGGTACTGTTTTGGTGAGTTCCTGCAGTGCATTTTGTAGATGGTGCACACTGCCATCACTGTGCATTGGTGGTGGAGGGAGTGAATGTTTGTGGATGGGGTGCCAATCAATCAGCTTGCGTTGTCCTGAATGGTGTCAAGCTGCTTGAGTGTTGTTGGACCTGCACTCAACCAGGCAAATGGAAAGTATTCCATCACACTCCTGACTTGTGCCTTGTAGATGGTGGACAGGCTTTTGGGAGTCAGGAGGTGAGTTACTTGCCACAGGATTCCTATCCTCTGACCTGCTCTTGTAGCAACAGAATTTATATAGCTAGTCCAGCTTCTGGTCAATGTAAACCCCCAGGATGCTGATAGTGGGGGACTGGGCAATGGTAATGCCATTGAAAGTCAAGGGGTGATGGTTGGATTCTCTCTTGTTGGAGATGGTCATTGCCTGGCATTCGTATGGCATGAATGTTACTTGCCGTTCGTCAGCTGAAACCTGGATATTATCCAGGTCTTGCTGCATTTGGACATGGACTGCTTCAGTATCTGAGGAATCATGAATGGTGCTGAACATTGTGCAATCATCAGCAAACATCCCCACTTCTGACTTTATGATGGAAGGAAGGAATTGATGAAGCAGCTGAAGATGTTTGGCCCTGCAGTGATGTTCTGAAATTGAGATGATTAACCTCCAACAACCACAACTATCTTCCTTTGTGCTAGGTATGATTCCAACCAGCGGAGAGTTTTTCCCCTGATTCTCATTGACCCCAGTTTTTCTAGTATTATTAAGATCCTCCTGAAGAATCAGGTTTATAGAAATTAAGAATGGGCCTCCAGCTGGCATTGGGGGCATGGGTGTTTCATTTTGGACCTTGTGGTAATGAGGGCCAACGCCCTTCACGGGAAGGACAGAATCCCAGGATCAAGAAGGCATGGGAGAGGAAGGAAGGGCAGGAAAGCAATGGAGGCTGTACCCTCTGCACAGGATCAACCACTGAAGACAAAGCTACCTGGAGATAGCCTAGAACCAATGCCACGGGAGATTGCGACTCTCCAGGTAGATGGACAGAGATATCTATGCCCTCATTGTTGAAGACTTCACACCTTGTAGCACAGCTCACCATGCCCTGCAAGTGGCCATAAGTATTACTGTGGCTTTGAATTTTTTCTGTCTCCTTCTAAGGATCAACTGTGGATCTTAGCAGCATTTCAAAAATGGTTGCACACCATTGCATCTTGCTGGTCATTGGTGCTCTTTTTGCCAGAGCTGGACAGTATGCTCATTTCATGAAAGACTTGGCCTTTTAGGGACACAGGGCCATGAGTTTTATCACCATCGCTGGAATTTCTCAGATGCAGAGCATCACCAATTGAACCATGTGACCATCAAAGCACCCAACAACTGGCCAGGTGGATTTATTAACAGGAAGGGCTTCACTTCCTCAATGTCCAACTGGTCTGAGACAACAAGAGTTTCCTCTATTTTTGCTCGCCATGACTCCTTTGTCCTCCATCAGGCTATGTCAGATATACATACCAAGGCCCGAAAGTGTGTGGTTGGACCCAAGGGAGTAAAGGAATAGGAATTTAGAGATGGCTACTAACCTCTTTACAATAGCCCCAGATAAAGGCACAGAGGAGATACAAACAGTGCCAGCTGCTCAGCAGGCCAACCACTGAGCAGGCAATTTGGTTTCTGAAGATATGATTCCACTGCCTGGATTGCTCAAATGGCACCTTCCTATAGCCTCCTGCAAGGCTCTTGGGGATTGCGGCAGTCTGCATTCTCGGTAGCCTGGCCCTCCAGAGAGTTGTGGACCTTGAGGATGGTCAGGCCCTAAAAGGAGAAAGCTCATCGAGGGACGAGCAGGAGGTAAGAGAGGAGGAGGAATTTGAGGCAGAGGGTGATGATACTGAAAAGATAAGTGTCCCAAGCTGCATGACAAGGCGTCTGCCTCCTGCCACACTCTGGGAAATGGGCCTTCCTCCTCCCCCTCATGGCCTCCAGCATTAGATTTAGGTAAGCATCGATGAAGCAAGAGGCTGCTCTGTTCCAGGTGCCAGGCCTCCTGCTCTCATGTTCCCTGCTTGCTTCCCCCTGGTGCTGTGGAAGACTTTGGCACAATCAGCAGATCTCTCCTTCTGGCCAACCAGCAGTCTCAGCGATGACTGCTGTGGGGTCTCTAACCTGACCTAACTCCATTCCTGCCCCTGTTCGTTCAACAATTTTAGATCTTAAACTCCCTCCTCCATCCCCACACCCTTTCCGTTTCTTCCCCCTCCTCCTTGGTGTTTTTCCCAATAATTTATATAGATTTTTCTTTTCCCACCTATTTCCATTATTTTTAATATATTCCACCGATCATTTATCTATACCTTTTATGCCCTTTTAGTCTTATTTCACCCCACACCCAATAGAGTTATCTGTACCTTGCTTGTCCTGCTATGCATTCTTAATTAGCATATTCTTTTAGATAATATCACCACCTTCAACACCTTTGTTCTTTTGTCTGTGACATCTTTTGCTTAACTCCTATCACTGCTTGCTTGTCCCAACAACTACACCCCCCTTCTCTCTACCGCCCCCCCCAACCCCACACCTTAAACCAGCTTATATTTCACCCCTCTCCTATTTTTACTTAGTTCTGTTGAAGGGTCATGAGGACTCAAAACGTCACCTGTGCTCCTCTCCGCCGATGCTGCCAGACCTGCTGAGTTTTTCCAGGTATTTTTTATTTTGGATTTCCAGCATCCGCAGTTTTTAGTTTTTGTCCATTCCTGCCCCCACTGGCTCCAGCTGGACAGGGAATCCATCTCCATATCAAGTAAGGGTTTCCCCATGCAAAATTCAGATTTTCAGGTTCCATTTCGAGACAGATTTCTGACCACCCCAAAAACAGGCCTGGCTCCTGCTTCCCGCCTCCATGGCAAAAATTCAGCCCGTGACGCCTGACTCAATTATCCTACCAATTTCGTACTGGCATGAAGAGGTAATGGGTGCAAATGAACAAAAATAAAAGGGTAGCAGTCTTATTCAGAAGTCAAGTTAGCAGTCTTACTTCCAAGCTTGTTGATGAAAAGTTAAGATAACCTCCCATGTGTAGTTTCACAACACATCTCGTTCGCTCAGTCACTGTACAGCACCAGCCATTTGGAAAGCCATACTTTAAAAGCCCATTAAACCTCCTGGGAAATTTATCAACTTACTTTGATTCTTCAACATTATGGCAGAAACGATGCCCTTGCCTTTGCTTGTATAACATTAAAAATGAGCTGTCGGGAGAAACGAACCTCTGCACAAGTATTCAAGCCTGATACTCAGCAAGTTTAATGTGATGTGCACTGAACAGTGTAACCCAGGCTTGCTGGTTGAACAGCATTCCACACAACATGCTGTTCTGAGACCGATATATGCAGTATAACTCTAGCTTATAAGAGCTTTGTTCATGATAGCTTCATAAGAGCTATATGATCCTTCCAATTCACAGTGTATAAATTTTACAATCTTCAGCTTTTGTTTTCGACAGAGGCAGAGTGAACAGTACCTCTTCAAGGTATGTCTTTTTCACAGCAGAGACATTCCCTGCACCCAAGCAGTGATGAATGCAATAAATTGCATTTCTATAGCACCTCTGGCATAGCAAAACAACCCCAGGCATTTTACAGGAGTCACTTAATGGGATTTTAGGGCATATGACCAAAAGCTTGGTCAATGAGGTAAATTTCAGGGATTTCCTACAAGGATGAGAGGTTTCGGGAGGGCATTCAGAGTTTGGGTCCTGGGAGTTGAAAGGGGTGAGGTCATGGAGGGATTTGAAACAAGGACACAAATTTTAAAATCAAGGGACATGAAGTAAATGTAAGTCAGTGAGCACAAGGGCTGATGGGTGAACAGGACTGGATGCAAGTTAGGGGCAGAGCTTTAAGCATGCTCAAGTCTACAGAGGGTGCAAGGTGGGAGGCTGGCCACAATGACAACAGAGCCAAATATAGAGAATCTAACTTCCTCGTCACTCACTTACCTTTGGATGTTAGGATTAATATCAGTTATAATATTTACAATTTAATATAGGCAGTAGTATAGAAAAAAAATGCCCATTTTATAGAAAATCAAAATTTAATGAATATCTTAGGGTTAGCTTCATTGAGCATTTGACAAGATAATAGAATCCTCGCTTCTGAGCAGGAAGTTCATGTCTGAGCCCATGATGAAGACCTGCAGTAACAGAAATTAAACTGAGGCCTTGTTTGCCCTATTCAATTTGATATAAACAACCCCTATTCAAAAAGGAATAAGCGAGTCCTTCAGTGTTCTGTCCATTTATCCTGCCCACAGCTAGAATAGGTCATCTGGTCAGAACATCTCATTGCTGGGGCCCCTGCTGTGTGAAAGCCAGCAGCATTCACGTCTCCTAAAGGAGCCTCACTGTAAAACCTCTAATTGGGCCTCCTGCTTCCACTGCCACCATCCCCCCCCCCACCAACTAGGGCTATCTGTCACTTGTTCATCCTGCTTTCTACCCTTAATGTCCCCATTAGCACATTCCTTAGCTAATATCACCACCGTCAACATGCCTTTGTCCTTTTGTCTATGACATATTTGGCAATCTCTTCTTTGCCTCCACCTATCACTGGCCCTCTATCCAGCTCTACCTGTCCCACCCCTCTCAACCAGCTTATATTTCACCTTATTTTTATTTTTCCTTAGTTCTGATGAAGAGTCATACGGACTCAAAGTTAACTGTATTCCTCTCTGCAGATGCTGTCAGACCTGCTGAGTTTTTCCAGCTGTTTTTGTTTTTGCTCCTGCTTCCTTTGTTCGCCCAGCATCCTGAATTGGACAAGGTTCCAAGAGATGGATTCATAATTAACTATTCCTGGGAAGATCTTGAGCAATGTGCCGCAACAGCCAATTCTGGGTTTCCAACCTGGAATTGAGCCCGAGGTCGGAGAAAATCCAGCTCTAAGAGCTCAAATCCCACCACGGTAGTTCAAAAATTTTTGAATTCTCAGTTTTAAAAAAACATGCTGGAAATGAAAAGCTAGTAACAGTAAATGTTGTTTGATTGATGTAAAAATAGAACTGCCATCCTTACCCAGTCTGGCCTTTACATGACTCCAGTCCCGTCCCTTTGTGATTGACTCTTAACTGCCTCCCTGAAGTGGCCTCGCAAAATGCTCACAACTGAGCAAAACTAGTGATCACCTTCATCACACTAACCGCAGTGGTTCAAAGCAGCAAGCCCACCACCACCATCTCAGGGCAAAATGGGCAATAAATGCCAACCTTGCTAGTGATGCCCACATCCAGAGAATTAATAAAAATTGACAAGGAAAGATGTATGATCCCCCCCAAAAAAAACCCATTGTTTAGGGACAAAATTATAGAAGGCAGGATTTTTCAGCTTAGCGTGTGGGCGCACGCCCGACACTCACAAGCGTGAAATAGCGTGCGATAATGTCGGGCGAGCATCCCAACATCATCGCGCACTCGCGCAATATTTCAGTCGACGGGCACGCGCAGGAGTCGGCAGGCTGTTAAGCCCATTAATTGAAGTGAATTTTTCTCTGCCCACCCAACCTTACGGTTGGCGGGCGGACGAATAGGCCAAGCGGCCTTTGCATTTTTTGCAAAACCTCATCCACAGTAAAAAATTTTAAAACTCATTTTTCACATGTTCCCTCGTGTGACAGCATCACATGCGCTAGGACATGTCAATGGATTTTAATAAAAAATGTTACTTGATGTATAAAGCCTTCATGAAGCCTCATCCCGCCCATGGATGAGGTTTCACGATAAGTGCGAAGGCCGCCTGGGCTGTTCGCCTGCCCGCCTACCTTAAGGTTAGAGGGGCAGCTCTGTTACTTGTTTCAATTGGTTGTTAAAAGGCCTTAGCAGGACTTTGACGGTTCAGCGGACGCACAGCCGGCTCCGGTGCACGCCCACTCACCTGAAGATCGGAATGATACACCATGGCGTCGGGACACACGCCCGATGTCACCTTACGTCATTTTACGCATTGGTGAGCGGGGCCTGCTTCCGCATGCCAACCAGAAGATTCGGGTCCTTATATTTGAAATCTTTATTTTTAATGTTAAAAATCTTCAGCTCTGTACCTTCAGGGAGCTTTCACCGAACGCACCCACGCACAGGCGCACACTTCAGCGCTCGCCCTCCTCCCGCCCCCACCTAGGCAGCGTTGAGGTTATCAGCGCGCATTTCACATTGGCTGCCCGTTAATTGGGGTCTGGACCGTTGTGCAGCCGATCCCAGGCCTGCACCCCCCCCCCCCCCCCCCCACAACCACAACCACTCGTCGAGGTAAAAATTCTGCTCATTTGGTAATTTAACCAGTTCAAATGAACCACAGAAGTAGCATACTTGAGCTCCAAAATCATAGATTTAGTCAAACTTTGTCAAGAGATTTTAGCAGTAACTTTAACTTAACCCACCCAGCGGGAAATCTGGTGAAAAGAAACGGTACAATACATTTTTAAACTCGATCAGGCACTTGCTTTATACCCTACCTGATTTTAAATTTCCATTGTGGGCAATGTAAGTTAAAACTGGGTGGGGTGCAAACTGGCAGCCAATCTGATGGCGTTAGTTTCCTGCCAGGCAGGTATGTTGAAATTACCTCCAATGTCACAGGAAATGTAATTCTTTTGCAGGAGATTAAATTCAAAACATTTTCAGGCACGAATTTCGACTAGTTCCTGTGGATATTCTAATCCAAGTGACAGGTAACATATGGCTGGTTTGCCGAAGTGGTTGATTATCATACAGGAACCAGAGCCAAGAGTTTGGGGTGCAAGAACAACAAGGATCTTGAAATTACACCACGGGATACCAGTGTATAAATATTTAACATGGTATTCTGAAATTGTTCTATTTTGTTGAAACAAAGTCTGAACTGTAATAGTAATATATTAATTAACAGAAAGAGTATGTGGCTTATTTTAGTTCATTTGGTTATTTTTAACTATTAAGAAAATAATTATTATTTTGAGCATATTTCCCTCTTTAAAAATGTACTGCATCATTTCTTCTTACCAGTGGAATTCAGTAAAATTCCAAACAAAAATCTTTCATATCAATAAAATCTCCAATAATTACAGAAAGGGAGATTTCATACAGTGATATAATTCTCAGATCAATATGTTCAATTTGTCCGAGTAACTTTGTTCAATGGCTTGTGAATGGACACTGACTTAGACACATCACAATTTAATATTTTAGGAGAAGTATCCAGTTAACATAAATCTTTCAATCATATTGTCCAACAGTCCTTATTATTTAAGCCAACCAAAACCTTCAACTAAACTTCTGTACTCAGATGACTATCATAAAAATGGTTCCGGCAATAAGATTACAAAGATCAAAGAGGACATTATTTTTAGGTAAGCTCTTTCTGACAGGAGGTATTAAAGATAATAGTTAACAGATTTAGTAGAGTACATTCATCTTATGCAAGATGTTCATATGTCACCCCTGTACCATTGTGCCCCAGCTGCGAAACATTTCCCATCTCTATGTCAGCCATAATACGGACACTCGACTTTGAATCAGAAGTTTGTGGCTTCAAGGTCCACTCCAGAGCCTTGAACACAAAAATCTAGGCTGATGCTCCAGTGTGGGACTGAGGGAGTGCTGCATGATCGGAGTTGCTGTCTTTCTGTAAAAGATCTCACAACACTACTTCAAAGAACAGCAGTGGAATTATCCAGAATTTTATTGCCAATATTTAGGCCTCAATCAACATCACAATAATGATTATCTGGCCTTTATCACATTGCAATTTGTGGAATTTTGCTGTGCTTAAACTGACTGCCATATTTCCTATATTACAAATTGATAAAACTTCAAAAAAGTGGTTCATTGAATGTTCAGTGATTTGGAACATCCAGAGGTTGTGAAAGGTGCTATATAAATGCATGATCTTTCTTCTCTCACTGTATAATATTGGAAATCAACTTTCCATCTTATATTTTTGTCGAAGCCTTCACTAATGGACAAACATTTTGCCCTCAAAGCATAGACCAAAACAATGTGCATACCTATACAGTTAGAGCGCAAGACTACTCAGTGACAACAAATCACGAGCAGTAAAGGGCAACATGTCGTTTTTCTTTTAAAAAGGTTAGCAGAAAATAAAAGGCATCACATCAGGGGGTCTTGACATTATAGCACAGTGGGTAAGAAGATTAATACAATCAGTAAGATTATTTCAAAGCTCAAACAGGGATTTGAAATAACCACCAGGCATCTAACAGCGCAGCAACTTCATTTTGTCACAGCTAATTGTTTCAATTTCTCCAATGACACAGAAAAAGGTGACTTCAACTTTTAGGGCGAACAGTGGAAATTCAACTACTTTAGGATACCAGCAAGAGGCCATAAGCAAATAAAAACTCTATTATGTTGTGGGAAAGAAGATTGAAATGGGAATAAGTAATGAAAAGCATTGGTTCTGTTTAATTTTCCTGCATAATGAAAATTTGGTCCACTTTCTGCTAAATTAGTATTCTAATTTAGATTCTCCTTAGTGCAGAGAAATGCTTTTGGATAAGGGTATGAGCAGGAGTTAAAATATATTATTGAAATGAAAAAAGTACAAATTACAGCAGCATTGATGTCATCTGTCATCAAATTGTAATTTAAAGTCCTTTATAAAACTGAACGGTTATAAAAAAAATTGTAATTTGGTATGCAAATTAAACCTTCAAGTCCATTTTATGTCCCTTAAATATAATGGATCATAAATATTATTTAAAAATTGAAACAAATGCTGACCAGAGAAAGGACTGCAGAGTACAACTTGTACGGTAGATTTTATGGCACAATTTAGTATTTCTGGGAAAGTATTTTACTGAAATAAGGTGGTTTGATGAGATCAGGAACACAATGTTGAGATTATCGGGCCAGGCTGTGCATGGCAGAAATACTAACAAGGCTCTTATTGAAACACCTTTTGTTTGGAGTGTAGCATCCTTATATTCTGAGTTGCTGGTCAGTACGAGTATATTATTTCACTTGCCAATTTTTTTTCCACAATATTAGTTAGTGGTGAAAAATACATTTCTATACATCTGATTTAGTTTTGACACTTGTCAGTCACTAAAGTCTGCAAACCAGTTTTCCTGCTTAATCCACTAGTCCCCACCACTTCATCAAAAGGCAATATTTTGGAGGGGATGGGTGTGAAGACCACTAAATTGAAATGTAATTTATGTTTTTAAAAGTGAGTGGATGATAAGGCACCCATTTTAAAAATTGAAGTAAAATTTGCCAACATTCACAGGCTCCTCTCAATGTAGAAGTGGTTTGTTGCACCTGGTTCAACACGGTAGCAAAATTTTATAGGGTATTATTGATCTTTGTCAGAAGGTGAGAATAATATTTTATCGTAAACCAGTGCAGGATATTCAATCCAGGAATTAATTAAAATGTCATAACCAGCGCGAGAGAGAGTTGGGCAATTTTTCACAGAACAAAAATTGTATGAAAATAAATCAAATGAGAAATGTGTGCTCTTAGCTTTCACACACCAACATGGCTTTGAAGTACAAATAATTAAAAGTTTAATTGTTTTGCACCACAACTGGCCATCAATGAAACTTAAAAAAACCAACAAGACCATTCAATTGTGTGGCAGGTAATTTCAATGAAGCAAGATTACATGCCTTTGACAACAGCAGCAACTTATATTTATGTAGTTCCTTTAATGTAAAAGCGCTTCACAGGCACATTATAAAACCAAGTATGACGCCAAGCTACATAAGGAAATATTAGGTCAGGTTATCAAAATCTTGGTCAAAGAAGTAAGTTTGAAAGAGTGCCTTAAAGGAGGAGAGCAGGGTAGAGAGGCAGAGGGGTGTCGGAGAGGGTATTCCAGAGCTCAGGCCTAGACAACTGAAGGCGCCGCCACCTACAGTGGGGCAATTAAAATCAGGGATGCTGACGAGGCCATTATGAGAGGAACGCAGATACCCTGGAAGGTTGTGAGGATGGAGAAGATTAGAGAGATAAAGAAAGGTGAGGCCATGAAGAGATTTGAAAACAACGATGAGAATTTTAAAATCAAGACATAAACACGACTTTGTGCAAGCTAAGACACGAGCAGCAGAGTATTGGATAATGTAGAATGTGAGAAGCCAGCCAGGAATGCATTAGAAGCATTGAGTCTAGAGAAGGTTCACTGGGTTGATTCCTGGGATGAACAGAATGCCTTATGAGGAAACGCTGAGCAGCCTAGTCCCATACTCAATGAAGTTTAGGAGAACGAGAGGTGATCTTGCTGAAACATATAAGATTCTGAGGGGGCTTGACAGGGTGGATGCTGAGAGGATGTTTCCTCTCCCGGGGTAATCCAGAACTAGGAGGCACAGTTTCAAAATAAGGGGTCTCCTATATAAGACGGAAATTAGGAGGTATTTCTTCTTTTAAAGCATTGTTAATCTTTGGAAATCTATACCCCAGAGAGCAGTGGAAGCTGGGTCATTGAATATGTTCAAGGCTGAGTTAGAGTTTTGATCTACAAGGGAGTCAAGGGTTATGGGGGGTGGGCAGGAGTTAAGGCCACAATCTTACTGAATGGTGGAGCAGGCAAGAGGAGCCAAATGGTCTACCCCTGCTTCTACTTCCTATGTTCTTGAATTCTTAACCTAAGAACAAAGATTAGGGGCAAATGAGAGGTGATCACTTTATATTAATTTCCAAGCTTGAGACAAATTAAAATATTTTGGGCTATATAACAAAGGGAACAAAAACAGAAAATCCTGGTAAAACTCAGCTGGTCTGGCAGCATCTGTGGAGAAAGAAACGGAGTCAACGTTTCGAGTACGTATGACTCTTCTTCAGAGCCTCTTTAGCTCTGAAGGAGTGTCATATGGGCCTAGATTTTGCGCTCATCGGGCGCGTGCGATCTGCAGGCTCAGAAGCAGACGCAAAATGTGCTTCCACCTGCAGTTGGCCCCCGACCGCGATCTTGCACTGGCCAATAATTGGCCAGCCAGTGTAAAATCGTGGTCGGGGGCCGATCGCAGGCGGAAGCACATTTCGCGTCCACTTCCGGGCCAATCAATGGCTAGCCAGCGGGAAATGTGCCCAGAGAAAGGCTCAGCACTGACGCTGACGTCACTGCAGATGCTGGTAAGCACTTCCACTGAGCTCCCTGAAGGCAGGCAGCTGCCTCCACAAGATAAATGAAAGTCCAAAAATGCTGCAAAAAATGTCTACGCAGCACAATCAAGCACCTGAAAGCAGACCTCATTAAAAAAAAACAATCCCCAGATATTTATTTTTACTTTATATCCTAACAGAGATTTCATCCCGTCCTTGGGTGTGGTTTCATCAAAAACGTAAAGCCCGCCTGGCCGATTGGCCCATCTGCCAATTGTAAGGTTGAACGAAAAATCGCTGACAATTGGGTCGTTAATGGGCTTAATCATCCTCTTAATTGTTGACAGGCAGTCTTCCGACTTGTGTGCCCGTCAAGTGAAATATCGCACACGATGATATCGGGACGCTCGCCCAAATCATCTCGCATGATTTTGCGCCCGTTCGGGTCATACACGCGCCCACCCACCGGACGTAAAATTCTGGCCGTGAACTCAAAACATTAACGCTGTTTCCCTCTCCAGCTGCCAGACCTGCTGAGTTTTTCCAGCATTTTTTGTCTTTATTTCAGATTTCTAGCATCCGCAGCATTTTGTTTACTTGTCGATCAAAGAGGGTTTTATTTTGATCAAATGGCCAAGCATGTAATAAGTTCTAAAGTCAGAACCAGCCTTTTACAAATTTTATGCAGATTAACATGATTAACAAGTGGGATATGCTGATGTTGTGGCTACATTCCAGCATGATGTTACATTGAAGTGGGGAGGGTAGGATTTTAAAACCCTCCAGAAATTAGGAGGGGGAGACAATTACACTGAGATGATGGATTTGTCTGCTGGTTCCCTTCCTCTGTCTGGTTGACGGCAGTTTAAAAGTCATAGGAGGAAAGGGCATTGGTCTAAAGCTAGCAAGGAACTTCTCCAAGTACACAGATCAGGCTCTGGTTGCAGCAATTGGGGCTTGACTACAGTACTGAGCAGACCCCAGGACTGAGCAGGACGAGCAACGTCAGTGTCCTCACCAAGTCAAATCTGCCAGCAGCTGGAACAAGTGCCTGAAAAATCCAAGTAAGGCTACCTTGTTTCCCAGGAGGGGCACGTGTGTCTTTTTCAGGCTTGACAGGGTAACCTTGGCTTTCTCGCCTTGTGCTTCCTCCAGCGGCCTGTTGACCCTCCATCTGACCACCCTTATCTTTGTGACAGGAACTGTTCCTTTGGGAATCTGGCTGTGGCCTCGTACCAACCGATAACCCATTCCCGCCCACCAGAAAGGCAGTGGGTTCGACCAGGTTTGTGCAAGAGACCAACAAGCTCCAAAAAAATGCACCCGGCCATTAACATTGGCTTCTGGGTCGGTATCTTCTTAAGGCCACCCTCTCACAGATCCTACCTCCCATTAAAATCAGCCTCCACATATTTGAAGCACATGATGGAACTGATAGTATAAAATCAACTTTCTGCTCATATTCCTGTTTAATTTTGCTATAATTCCTCCTGTAACCATTGTAATAACTATTCCAAGAGTCTATTTTCACAAATTCTAAATCTTACTTTGGCCTTTCCCTGAGTTTCTCAATCAATGGCCATTGTTTATTGAGCCATCCTGCAGTTGAGTTGGCATAAAGTAAATACTGATTCCTATATAGTCCTAGATTTTTAATTTTTTTTTACATTATGGCAATGAACATTAATACTGCTGAATAGAACATTTTCCAATCAATCACCTAGTTCTGTATTGGGTCAGGCATAGGATACCCAGCACCTATAGAGGAAAATTCCTTTCACTCTTCTATGGGCTGAACAATTGGGGCTGAATGATACAGCTAGGTCGCAGGTCTCGATTGGCAGGTGCCAGTGTCATATTTAAAGGAATGCCAGCTGTGTACTGCCGACAGCCTTCCAGGTGCTCCAGACTGCCTTCTGCCTTCCCAGAAAGCCCACACACACCTGAAAGATCCATCTTCCATGGTTGCAGAGCAGTTCTACAAAGAGTGGAACCCTTCCTTTTGATGAAGGCCACTGACTGGTCTGTAGGAATCTTGATGGTCACGTGTGCAATCGATCACACCCTGCACCTGGGGGAATCCAGCAATAGCCCCCAACCCAAAGGATTTCTCCACTTGAATGTTTAGATCGGTGCAGTAGCGCATATATTCGTCAACCCTTTTGAACAGGGCATTGGTCACTTCCTTGACGCACTGGTGAGCTACAGACTGTGAGATCCCACATATGTCTCTAGAAAGATCCAGAGGCATAGCAGTTTACAGCCACAGTCATTTTCGGCACTGCTGGCATTGGGTGTCTACCAACCCCATGAGTCTCAGCTTCTCTTACAGCATGCTGCATAGATCAGTGACGGCCTCCCTGGAGAGTTGCAGGCCCAGATTCTACCCAACCTTCAAAAATGTCCGCCCACAGGTCGGGTTTTCAGTCGGGGGAGAGGAGGGGTGGGTGTAGGGCAGGCTGAAACAGCAGTCGGGGCAGGCAACCCTGGAACAAGTGCAAAGGCTCCCAGGTGAGGAGGCGGGCTGGGGGTAAAGCCTGCCTCTGTGCTCCGGTACTGTTTTTAAATAACACTAATAACGCAAAAAATATTCTTCCAGCCCTCGCCTCCCCCCCACACACTCCCTATGCCCCATCCATGCCAACCTATGTCAACCCATGCCCCCCACCCACCCCCATTTCCCTCATACCCCCTATGCCAATGTAGAGTCAACTCATGTCAACCCATGCAAGCTGGAGGGGGCCGAGTGGTCCACTCCTGCTCCTAATTCATATGCTCCCCACCCACCACCCTTTGCCCTTACCCCCTCCATCCCAATTCCCCAAGTATCCTCGGATAATTCCTTGAAAGCTTTGACATTTCCTGGACAGCTTGGACAGCTTTGACAGGTTTGATCGGTTTGACAGCTGGACAGCTCCTTAACATTTCCTTGACAGCTTGACAGGTTCAATGATGTTGTGCATTAAAAAGTGCATATTCATGTCCACTGTTAACAACCACAAACGGTGAATTACCTCTCCAAAAGGGTGCCTTACCTCTCCCAAAGATGCCCCAGGACTCTATCCAAAGGGGTACTTTACCTCTTCAAAGGCGTGCCCTAGGCTATCTAAATGAATCCACCAAGGTCAGGCCTCCTTTTACCTGTTCTAATCTGCACACTCCAGATTCCACACTCCTGTTCTTCAAAATCCCACTTCAGTGGAGGCTGTTGATGAGAACCCAGCTCAACGGCAGTTCTGCCCCCCCCCCACAACCGCAACCACCACCTCCCCCCCCCACCCCCCACCCCCCCGTCCACTTCAAAAATGGGGAATGGCAGGTTCAGGGTCAGGGCTTAGAATCTTCTGCCTTTTCCGGGATTTTTGTCATGACGGACAGCCTCTCTGTCGTGGAGAGAATCCGGGCCGCAGTCTTCACTGACGTGGCCACTTGGACACCTGGAAGTAGTTGAGCCTCACACAGTAGCCTTCCCATGAGGGTAGCCTCTTCTCCACATGGAGGCAATTTGGGTGCCCCACTCTGTGCCCTTCTCCGATGTCCCCACCTTGAGGCTGGTCCTCTTGTTGCTGATGTTCCACTTTTGATCCTGGACCTCCCTCCCTCTCTGCAGCTCCTCCTCTTCAACCGGGTCCTGAAGCCTGGTGGTTAAGGCCCAGGGCCTCTCCACTTGTGCACAGCCTTCTATCCAGATGTCTCCCCCACTTCCCCTCACTCGTTTCTTTTAAGTAAGCGCCACTGTCCCAATGGACGGGAGGGGAGGTAGGGAGGTGCTGGTGGTGGACTAGTAATCCAGAAGCTAAGGCTAATAATCCGGGAAAACGCGTTCAAATCCCACAATGGCAACTGGTGGAATTTAAACTCAATTAATAAATCTGGAATAGAAAGTGAGTCTCAGTAATGGTGACCATGAAACTATCATCAATTGTTGCAAAAAAACCCATCGGGTTCACTAATGCCCTTTAGGGAAGGAAATCTGTTGTCCTTACCTGGTCTGACTTACATGTGACACCAGACCCACAGCAATGTGGATGGCTCGGAACTGAAATGTCCTAGCAAGCCACTCAGTTCAAGGGTAGTTTGAGCTAGGCAACAAAAGCTGGCCGTGCCAATGATGCCCACATTCCATGAAGAAATGAAGAAAAACTCTGGCAGAGCTGGCTCTTTCTTCCCCGCTTCTGCCTTTGGTTGCCAGTGCCCGCTCTGCTCCACCCTCCCTGGCACGGCACATTGGCTCCCTCGATGGCTGCTGGAGAGCCAACATTGAGCTCCCGCTTGCTTGTCACCTCCCTTAACTAGGCCTGGCTCTGAATCCCCATGCTGCTCATGTGCCATCAGTAAAATTTGAAAAGCTCCATAAATTGCAGTCAATTAGCCAGTATAACTGTATCTTACTTGTCTTCCCGTCTCACCAGTGTGTGAAACCCACCTTCCATGTCGGCTGCCATCAGTAAATCGTGGAAACAATTTGAAGACAGGAGCAGGCTGGGAGGCAGGGGGCGTAAAATCAGGGAAGCTGCTGGTATCGTCGCCTTCTCGTCTCCACTGGGATTTTACCAGTGGTGGGATAGGTGGTAGGCAGTCACTTAAGGGCGTCTTCCAATACCACTGCTTTTTTTTTCCCCTGGTGGGGTTGCTGGAACTGAAGAGCTGCGGCCCTCTGATTGGCTGACAGCTCTTGGAGGCGGGACACCCTGCCTCAAAGGGGCAGAAGCCATGGCTGAAGGCAACTAATTGCATCAACAGTGTAAAATTCCATCATGGCTTCCAGGGCCAGCGGAGGCAGGCTTGCCCCCAACTTTCAGGCTGGTTGGCAGGGCCACTGCCGTCACATGAAATCTTGGCCACTGTCTCTCACATGGGATCCAGGAAAAATAGAATGCCTCTGACCAGGGGAGTGGTGAGGAAGACAAGTTAATGGCACTGGGTATTTTCCTCTGAAACTGAACTACTCTGTTGAAAACACAAATATGTCATATAATTTTTCCATTCTTTTTCAAAGGTTAAATTCCATAAATGGTGAACTAAAAAAGTTAATAGAAGTGCATCATTTTTAAAGTACATTTTTGCAAGGTAATAAGCCCCAAGTCTCCCTGGGGATATACCACAAGCCGGTGCAATAAGAGCAAAGAGAAGAATAATTGTAAGGAACGTGTACAATTTCAGCTTTGGTGCTTCCAGTGCTGACGGGAATGATCCTATGACTAATAAGCTTGGGTTAGAATTCTCTATTTGCTACTTGGTTATTTTTACAGAAAAGAATACTAATGTGATGTGCTTTTCCCCAGTAATGGATTATTTGTTGCTACCTGGAGAAAGACATTTCAAAATGTAAAGGAAAATAATTAATTTCCAAAGGGAAAACCGATCCCTTTGGGATCAATTACCTCTGTGCCTTTTGGCCCTGAGCAAGTGTGGGCTCCATTGAGCTTAACAGGTGAGCAGAATTCCAGTGGTTGTCTGGGAGTTGCCTACCAAAACATCCCCCAAACTGCTGCTGGGTCGTGATGCTCCTGTTTCTTCCCTACTCCACCAAGCAGGATTTTAGTTTCTGCCCAAAACTGCCATTTCCCCCTGTTATGTCTTGAGCCTATGAGTTCACTAGTTGAGTAAACTCGAATTGCACGCCTCCATAAACACTTCTTAGTTGATGCTCGCTATAAATAACGGAGAGACACCGAGTGGGACATAAGAACAGACCATGATTGATTATTGCAACAGAAGGCAGAGCACTCACACCTTGCATGCTCCCACAATACCTCCAGCTCTAGCCTTAATGTTAACCAGTAGCCCACGCTGTACAGTGATTGGTCAGTACTGTCACATAGCTAGTTCAGTTGCATTCTCTTAAAGGTACATGGTACTCCACTTTACCACATCCCTCCCCTTTTACTTAAAGTATACAATTGGCAAAATTAACATGTGAACTATTTACAATAATAACTATTTACGAATCAAGTTTCTCAGGAGGCTATCTCGGACGTGTTCAGTGTCGCAGTTCAACAACCTGGCTGGTTTTTCCGAGACCTCTTTCTCAGGGGACAGTTGTCCACTAGGTTCCTCAGTGGAAATTGGCAAGTTTGTCTCCCCGACCCCCTCGGGTCCCACAGGCCCCACCGGTACTTCCAAATCATGTGACCTGTCCTCTACATGCGGAACAGACTCAAGCATACATGAAGACTGCATTTCTTCTTGTGGGATTGGCGTTCTTTTGCGGAGATGATCCACGCATCGTCTAATTATTTGGCCGTTTACTGATACATTATAGGAGAGGGGTCTAGTTACTGCACTCACCTCACCTAACAATCAATTGGGCCCATCTCCAAAGTTCGTCGCGAGGACCGCATCTCCCACCGTGAAAGTTCTTTCGTCACTATGACCATCATGCCTGGTCTTCTGCGCCTCTTGGCTTTTCTCCACACTACCCTCTAAATTCAGCCGGGTAAGGGTCAGGCGGGTGTGGAGACGTCCCTTCATTAGTAGTTCTACAAGGGCAAAGCTGATCATTGTGCGTGATGTGGCCCAGTGTGCAAACAAGAACCGGGACAATCTCGTGCCGATGGAATCCCATTCCACCTTTTTCATCCCAGATTTGAAGGTTTGGACTGCCCACTCAGTTCGATGCTGGGTGGTGGGGTGAGGTTTTGATAGGGGTTGTGAACCTGAGGAACTCCCTGCTGGTAAAAGCGGTCCTGTTGTCGGACATGAAGACCTCTGGCAACCCATGCACTGCAATAGTCTGCTGCAAACGTTCTATGGTTCCAGCTGATGAGGGCGACAACTTCACAGACATCCATCCATTTGGAGTGAGAGTCCATCAGTAAAAGGAACATTGTGTCCAAGAAGGGCCCCATGTAATCGACATGGAAGTGCACCGATGGCCCCCTGGCCTTTGCCATGGGTGCAATGGAGCTAAGGGGGGGGGGGGAGCTTTTGCACCTGCTGGCATTGAGGACAGATTTTGAACAAGTCCACGCCTGGCCACCACAAATAGCTGTTTGCGATCATCTTCATTCTGCTAATGCCCGGATGAGTGCTATGTAGCTCGGCTAATAACAGCCTTCGCCCCCTCAGGGGCACGATAACCCTTGCTCCCCAGAGTAATATGCCATCCTGGCAGAACAGTTCATATTTGCAATCAGAATAGGGCTTCACCTCCTCGGATTTAGATCCACCTGATCAACCATTCAAGACCTGCTCCCGGACGTTAAGACAATAGTGGGCCCCAGCTTGTCCACTCACAGATTTGTCTGGTCTGAACAGGGGAGGAATCCAGAAAATTTAGCACTAAGACCAGTTCCTGGGAAATCAGAGCCTCCCCGTTATTAGCTGGCAGGGGAAGGCTTAGTGCTTCGGCATGTGCGATTTGACTACCCGAACAGTGAATAAGTGTATTCATAGGCGGCTAATATTAGTGCCCATCTCTGGATGTGAGCCAATGTGATGGGGCTTATTGCTTTATTTTCTCCAAATAATCCCAGCAGGGGCTTGTGGTTGGTTATAATGTGGAAATGGCAACTGTGGAGATATGGATGAAACGTCTGGATGCCGAACACAATAGATAAGCCCTCCTTTTCAATTTGGGAATTTCATCACTCTGCAATGCTGAGTGTGTGAGGTGTATAACCAATGAGTTGTTCAGAGCCATTCACCATCTGATGTGAAAGGACAGCCCCTATTCCATAAGGGGCCTCATCACGTGTTGAAATTAATTCCTTCTTGGGGTCAAAGTGGACTGACAAGGCCGATTATCTTAACAATTGCTTCACTTTCAGGAAGGCATCCTGGTGCAGGGCTTGCCAACTCCATTTCAAGTTGTTCATAACCAGCCCATACAATGGGGCCAGCACAGTCGAGAGATTTGGCATGAATCGGCCTTAGAAGTTTACCATGCCTAAGAAGGCCTTAAGCTCTGTGGTATTTCTCAGGGCAGGTGCGAGCGAATGGCCTGGACTTTTTCTTCCGCAGGATGCAGGCTCTTAACCTTGTGCCCCAAGTAAACTACCTCATTAGCTTGGAACAGACACTTCTCTCATTTTAAACATACCCCAGCTAGTGGGAAAGGTTTGAGCATCTCTTCTAGATTTGCGAAGTGTTCATCGTCGATCAGTCCCATGACCAATATGTCATCCAAGTAAGTGATAACATAGAGCAATCCCTGGAGCAAGTTTTCCATTGTTCTTTGAAAAATAACATGCGCTGAGGAGACCCCAAAGAGTAGACGTGTGTATTGATAGAATGCTCAGTGTATATTAATGGTGATGAATTCCCTAGAGTCCTTTTCCAACTCTACCTGCTAGTAGGCATGGCTCACATCTAATTTCGAATATGTGCTGCCCCCTGCCAACTTCTAATATAATTCCTCAATCTTGGCTATCGGGTATCTATCATGTTTAGCCTCCTTATTGACAGTTTGCTTATAGTCACCACATAAATGCACACTTTGGTCCAGCTTCAGTACAGGTATAATGGGTGCCACCGACTCAGGAAATTGCACTGGTTATAGGATGCCCAATTTTTCCAGTCAGTCCAGTTCGGTTTCAACCTTGTCCCATAGAGCATAAGGGACTGGTATGGCTCTTATAAATCTGGGGGTTGTATTTGGGGCTACATGGATCTTGCTTGTAGCCCTCGAATCCTTCCCAATTTGTTGAAAATGGAAGCATACTTTAGCAACAATTCCTGTAAGCCTTTCGTTGCAATTTGAAAAATTTAGGCCCATTTCAACTTAATATTTTCGAGCCAGTTGCAGCCCATTAAGCTGGGGCTCTCTCCAACTATCAGTATCAAAGGGTAACCTTTCAGATTGATCTCCATTTGTCACCAAGACTAGACATAACCCTTTCAGTCTTATTTCTTCACCCATGTATGTTCTCAGTTTAATGTCCAAAACTTCCAATGTTAAAGGATAGGCTCCTTTATTCAAGTATCTGAATGTATGTTCTCCAATGACGGACATGACGCTCCAGCATCAACTTCCATCCTAATGGGTTGTCCGTTGACTATAATGACTACTTGGATTGGCTTGGTTCTACCCACTTTCAAGATATATATCTGATTCTATTTCTTCTGGTTCTTCTGTGAGGCATATGTCATGATTTCTCCTTTTACCTTTAAAATACTGTCTCAGCCGATCTCTGCAGTGCCACCTTATATGACCATAGCGGTGGCAGAAAAAGTATTTGACTTGTATGAATTGTCAATCACCCACTGGATACATACCTCTCATTCATTTTGTGGGTTTTCAGTGTGGTACTGCTGGTTTTTACTGATCTGTACACAGGGAACATTTCCCGCCTTTCTGTGGGGTCCAATGTTTTTGTGCCTTTTGTTGCCTGGCTGTCCCGCCCTACCAGATGGACAGTGCCATTTTGTGCATCTCTTATAGCTTCCGAATTTCTAACAGCACTCTCCATGGCTGAGGCTAATGTTAATGCTTTATTGAAGTCTAGATCAGTTTCGGCTAGCAAACTAGCTTTGAATAGTATCAACTCCAATCCCGCATATCAGTTGGTCTCTCAATATATCACTAATAATGATTGGAAATCGCAAACTTCAGTTAATGCCTTTAAAATGGCAACATAGTCAACTATTGTCTCCCCTGGAAGCCTATTCCTTGAATTTATCTTGAAGCGCTGCTTAGTGATTGAGGGCTTTGGACTCAGATGGCTTTGTACAATATTTATTAACCCTTCGAAAGTCTTTGAGTTGGGGATGTTAGGTGAAGTGAGGCTGCGGATCAGCCCATACGTTTTGCTCCCGCATGTCGACGAAGGAATCACCCTCTTCTTTTCCTCCCCCATGATGCCGTTAGCAATAAAAAAGAACGTTAGACGTTCGACATACTGAGACCAGTCATCTGAAACGGGATTGAATGGATCGACACTCCCAAACTGTGAAATCATGAACAACTGCAAGGCGACTGCGCTTCCGATGGGCTTTCCAGTTAATGACGAATTCACGTGTTTGGCCTACCACGGCTTTCTTGACTGCCATCGATCGATTCATGTTTTGCCTTCCGCAGAGGTGCCCTATCTCTGGGGTCTCTTATAGTTTTCTTTCCATAGCCATTTTCCTTGCATGTAGCTCTTTAAATGTATTGTCGCTTTAAGAGCAGTCACGTTTTGTTTTCAACTCTGTATCTGCAGCTGTCAGCTTTCCTGCGCTGGGGTTCGCGCTCTTGTTGAGTTTTGGCAGGATCCCCACGATCACAATTCTGCATGGTTTATTTTCTTTTCTCTTTTTTAAAATTTAAAACTGCAGCACTGATTTCTGCTCTGATTGCCGTCTGTTTTATAATTAAGTACAGATTCTCTTTCTAACGTTTTGCTTACCCATCTTGTGGATTCTCACTCAGGGGTCTTACAATTTTTCATCCTTGTCGCCAGTTTTATGTCTTAGATCTGTGAGTTCACTAGTCGAGAAAAGTCGAATTGCAACCCCCCCCCCCCCCCCCCCCCCAACAATATATACTTGTTAGTTGATCGCTCACTATCAACAACAGGGAGACACCGACATAAGAACAAACTGTGATTGTTTATTGCAACAGAAGGCAGAGCACTTAATCCTTGCATATTTCCACAACCACCTTTAGCTCTAGACTTACAATTAACCAGTAGTCCAGTCTGTAGAGTGATGGGTCAGTACTGTCACATGGTTAGTCCACTTGCATTCCCTTAAAGGTACATTGTGCTCCACTTTACCACACCTCCCCAACCCCCACCATCACCGGGCTGGAAATCTGCACCCTCCGATGGATGTAACACTTTCACCCAATCGTCATTAGAAAGGCAAACTATGCAACAGTTGTAGCATGGTCTTAAAAATAATCCCTGTTTGGTTAAAATGTACTGCAGAGCTGAGTTTAAGTTCAATGGGGGCAAGGAATTCAGGATTATCTATTTTGGGTCCAAGAAATGGTCAAGAAGCCTCATTGTTTAGCCTCTCCTACTGCATCCTATATATATAAAGTCTGGTGTTAATACATTATTACAATCGATAGCACAAAGCAATGCCCAGTGGTTTAAAAAAATGCACAGTAAGATTAAAAATGTGAGTCAACAGTACATTGAAATGCATATATATATTAAAGAGTAGCTGCAAACATGTTTTTCAATAGAGTAAAACATTGCCAAGAGAGGTGAAAAATTCCACCTTAATGCAACAAAGGTCTTTCATTGTGATAAATACAGATCACTGGTGAATGCAACAGCTGCTAAATTTAAGTAACTAATTATTGATTTTTTGGCTGTTTGGTATACATTGCTTTTTCTACATTCATGTATCAACCTGTAAGGCATTTAATTATAACAAGTTTCGATACCAATAGTGATTTTTTCAAAAAAATAGGCAAAAGCTAAACATTGAGGCGTGCTAATTTCTAAATGATCTGCATGTTCTTCCTCCTCCCTTTATTCTCACATTGGAATGAAAAGTCATCACACCATCTCCTGCTCATTCCTTGACCTCAGAATTAAAGAAGACCTAATCTCCCTCAATCTTTCCTTCCTAGAATTAACATTAAACGAAAAATAAAAAAGATGGTTTGTGTCATCTTACCACTGATGCCCAATTAACTCTGAGCAGAATCATCCCAGATTTGCACTACGTGTGGTAGCAGATAGGGAAAGGGAAGTTTTATCCACCGGCTGTGGCAGCAGCTTTTCACATCGCATAGTCCCAATCCCACCTCATTAATCATGCATTCCCAGGAAACATACTGTTTTGAGAGAGGGAGGGCCCTCATTTATCTATCATGCCCACCTTACCACTTCCTCACGCCGGTTGCCATATTTAAAGTCACAGGCACACCTCTCAGTGCTTCCAGCCCAGGACTGCTGCACAGAACACATGGCCCTGAAAGGCAAAAGACTGCAGCCCCCCTGATTCACTGATCCATCCCTGGAATGCCTTTTCGACGTCATGGAGGCCTGTCATGATGTTCCCTAACCCCACTCTGGCTGCAGGAGGTACAGCAATCTCACCACTCTGGCTCGGTAGGCGATGGCAGTGGTGGTCAGTGCCAGTGCAAGAGGTCAGCCATCCAATGCAGATAGAAGATGAATGATCTCACCGGTACTGCCAGGGTAAGGCAACCAACTCATCACTCTAAACTCACACACTCAGGCCCATCAGATATTCATTGGCATCTCACTCATGAGCTCAAGGGACATCACCACTCACTCTTCCACACACACACCCTCACATGTCCATTTAGCCTTATCTCCTCTGGAGACTGCCTCCTCAGCCCTCATCATCTTGCGGCCACTTGCACAGGTCAACTTGTGCCTCCACACACACCCTGACCCTGGGATAGCCCCCTTCCCAGTACAGCCATTGCTCTGCAGCCTCTTCTTCCCTTGCCTGAGGCCACTTCTCCCTGCTCCCCAAGCAAGGCCTTGCCCTGCAGAAACTGAAAAGTCAGCCTACCTCATGGCTGGTCTGGTAGGTAGAGACCTGCCTGTGAGTCCCCCTAAAAGTGATGTGATCCTGCCTGCGAAGCCTGATGCTGATGACCGTGAGTGCTACCCAAAGAAAGGTGGGCAAACAAACCTCGAAGTCCCGAGCGAAGTGCAGCTCATCAGGTGCAAGTCGCTTATGAACAGTTGTGAAACACGTCGGCGTGATCTCGGATGATCCAGCATAGGGGGTTGATTCCAACGAGCTGGGCTTATAATGATATGCAGATGTATTATAGTGAAGTTCCCGACGTCTGATGGTGGGGAATGCGGCCCACCGCTGACAGATAGAGCGGACAATTGCAAACTGGTTTCACGACATCGTGAAACCGACTTTTGGCCTTCTCGCCATATTGTCTGCTAAATATGCCCTCTACTAACGGCATTCTTTTCAACCTGTAGGGTGCTCTGTCTTGTTCATAGATTAAACTGGAATGGTTATATGTCTCTGACTACATTCTGGAGCTCCTATTGTAACATTTTATGATGGCGCTTGGAGCCACTAAGACTACCTGCTGCTCAGAATTGGATTACAAAGGATTACTCATGCCATGTGGAGGTAAATTATGTGATGGTGTTCTCTGCATGGAAGTGCTTCCAAGCTTTTTTATAAACTTGTAGAAAGAGAATAAATACTGTGACTCAAAGAGCAGATCAGAGGCTAGGAATCCTGCAGCGAGTAACTCAGCTCCTGACTCCCCAAAACCTGTCCATCATCTCCAGGGCAAAAGTCAGGAGTGTGATGGGATGATCTCCACTTGGCTGGATAACTGCAGCTCCAAGAAGATTGACACCATCCAGGACAGCGCAGCCTGCTTGATTGGCACTCCAGCCACCACTTCAGCAGTCATTCCCTCCACCACCAATGCACAGTGGTAGCAGTGTGTATCAGCTACAAGATGCACTGCAGCAACTCACCAAGGCTCTGTGAGTGTACTTACACCACATGGGCTGCAGTGGTTCAAGGAAGCAGCTCGCCACCACCTTCTCAAGAGCAATTAGGGATGGGCAATAAATGCTGGTCTAGCCAGCATTGCCCATATCCCATGAATGAATACATTTTAAAAAAGCAACAAAAGTAATTGGTACAGAATATTCACAAGATGTGCCAAAGGTTTTGAAGTGAAAGTAGTTTGAGGAAGTATCAACCCAGCATGATCTGTGAAGAACATTATTTTAAAAAAATGCAAGCTGGATAAGATGCAAGTTAAAGCTTAGATTACACGCCACAGGCCTGTACAGCTACAGAGCAGCTGTACTGAGAAAACATAGCTCCCACTAAACAGAGTACCATTTGCCTGATTTGGAACATTATCCTCAACCACACTCCCTGTGGCACATCCAGCATGGGAAGTCCAGTCTATGCCAATGTTCCTTCTTAAAAATATTGGTACTGTCAGGTAGCAATTAAAAGGTCTGTAGTCAACCTTTTATTAAACAATAAAAAAACCCATCTTGAACAAAGGATAGGAAGCCACTTTCATAGTACCAAGAAAAATCCTAATCTGTGACTCAGAGGTCAGGGAAAGTTTTGGAAGGGGAGGAGGGGGATAGTGGCAGACAGCAGGGATGATCCGAGGAGGAGGATCATAGGGCTGGGAAAGAGAAATCGGAGGTCAGTTCAGAGGAAGCGGCATTGAAAAGGGGTGTAGTGGGCAGGAAGCAATGGCTTGCGTGGTTTGAATCTGGGGTCCGGCTTTACTGACAGAAGCTGGCACAGGCACATTAGGATGAAGCCATCCTGCCATGAGGCCCCATCATTCACATATGGAAAAGGGCTGATGCATGTCTCAGGCATGGGCACGACAATTTTTGTTCCCGACCCAATATAGGCAGACAGCACAGTTCCCAGCTGGATATATGCCAAGCTTTCTGCCTGCAGTTAAACACTATTGTTTTAACGTCAGAGCATATAGTTTTTTAATTAGTTATGCCTCAATAAACGGGCACTGTTGGACGCACTTATGGACCTAAATGTCTTAATTCCCTACATTCTGGTGGTAAATCAATTCCCCTTGGCTTCCTGTACACCCCAGACCAGAGAAGGATCTCTGTGGAATTGATCACTTTTGCTGTTTCACTTCTTTTTATCTTTAGTCAAGTTTGTGTTCCACTGAACTGAATATGAGCAAGGTGGGCAGAATTCCAGTGGTAGTCTGGGAATGCCCTCCCTGTACGCCCTCAAACTGATGCTAGAATGTGCAGGAACTGGGTGCAGAGGGGAGTGATAGCAAACACACATGTTTTTACCCTTTCCACTGACCGGGATTTTCTTCAGTGGAAAAAGGGCAAAAAGTAGCCAATTCCTCTGTGATTTTTGCCCAGAAGATTGCGTGATGAGGGTGCATGGTAACATCGTGTCTGGCTGGGGCATGCTCGATGGTCTTTTATGACCCTTTTTCTCATAAGTTTACCTAACTTTGTAGCTTCATCAGGCATTCACAAAACAAATGTGGACATGTAATGACAAATCAGCACAGTAATAGCTCTTGTGTCAATTAATAATGGAGCCAACATCTAGTAAGAAGTCGCTTACGAAGTGTGGTTAAGATCTAAAAGATTTTAAAGTTATATGGAGAGAATTGATGATTGTTTTATGAATTGCTACACTGTATACATTCATGACTTTGAGCATATTCATCCTTGAAAGGAATCGGTGGGTGGGGGGGCAGCGGGGCGGGGGGGCTAGTTCTCCTGCTGAGCTGCAGAAACTCCAGAAAAACAACATAAAACAATGGTTCCATAATTTCTTTTTCTCTGGCTCTGCCACTCTTCCACTGAAGTTCTAGCAGGGGACAAGGAGAGCCTTTGTGGAAATTCACCCCACCTCTGTCTATTCAAAGAAATTCATCACACTCATAAGATGAGGAAGGTATAAATTATTCACCAGACAAACAAGTGTGTACATAATTGAGAACGCTTTGTCTATAGAAACCATTTTGTGTCGGTACAGTAAGGCTTAAGCTCCCCATTAGACACCCATGTTGCCAATCATACATAGTTTGCTCTTGTTTCATACTCTATTCCAGCATAACATTTACTACATCATTTGCTCTGGCTTTAACATTGTTCTAGCTTATAGAATTTAGACATTTATCTTATATCAGACTGCATCAACTTCCTTCACATTGCCTCATTAATTCCACAAGGTTGTGGAAAGAATTTGAAGTGGTTTGTTAACAGGTATCTAGGCTAGGAACTGGCACTGAGATGTGATAGATATGGCGGATGAGGACTTGCAATGGACATGATATACATGAACTTTCAAAGCATTTGGCAAGTTAACAAGCAGTCAAACTATTGGAGAAAATTCAGAGGTATGTAAATAGGGACAGGGTAATAAATTAGATTAAAACTGGTTAGAAAGAAGGCAAATAAGAATAGGAGCTAAGGGCAGGTAGATGGTGGAAAGGTTCTGTTCTGGGACTGTTTCTGTTTGCTATGTATATAAACAGAAGCTTAGAAAATAGAAGCAGGAGTAGGTAATTTGGCCCTTCAAGCCTGCTCCGCCATTCAATATGATCACGGCTGATCCTCTATCTCAACGCCATACTCCCGCTCTCTCCCCATACCCCTTGATGCCTTTAGAGTCCATAAATCTATTTCTTTCTTAGATATATTCAGTGACTTGGCCTCCACAGCGTTCTGTGGTACAGAATTCCACAGGTTCACCACCCTCTGAGTGAAGAAGTTTCTTCTCATCTCAGTCTTAAGTGGCCTACCCCATATCCTGAGACTATGACCCCTTGTTCCAGACCCACCAGCCAGAAGAAACATCATTCCTGCATCCAGTCTGTCTTGCCCTGTCAGAATTTTACATGCTTCAATGAGATCCCCTCTCATTCTTCTAAACTCCAGTCAATACAGACCTAATTGACCCAATCTCTCCTCATACAACAATCCTGCCATCCCAGGAATCAGTCTGGTGAACTTTCACTGTACTCCCTCTAAGGCAAGTATATTCTTTCTGAGGTAAGAAGGCCAAAACTGCACACAATACTCCAGGTCTGTTCTCACCAAGGCACTGTACAACTGCAGTAAGACCGTGCTCTGTACTCAAGTCTTCTCGCAATGCAGGCCAACATACCATCTGCCTTCTTAACTGCTTGCTGCACCTGCATGCTTGCTTTCAGTGAATGGTGTATAAGGACACCCTGGGCCCTTTGTACATCAACATTTCCCAATCTATCACCATTTAAATAATACCCTGCCATTCTGTTTTTCTTACCAAAGTGGATAGCTTCACACATATCCATGTTACACTACATCTGTAATGTATTTGCCCACTCACTCAACTTGTCAAAATCACCTTGAAGCCTCTCAACATCCTCCTCACCACTCACATTCCCACCAAGTTTCATGTCTCAGAAAACTTGGAAATATTATATTTGGTTCCCTTATCCAAATCATTGATATATATTGTGAATAGCACTGATCCCAAGCACTGATCCTTGTGATACCCCACCAGTCACTGCCTGCCACTCCAAAAAAGACACATTTATTCCAACTCTCTGTTTCCTGTCTGCTAATTCTCAAGTCCATGCCAATACATTACCCCCAATTCCATGTACTTTAATTTTGCACACTTACCCCTTATGTGGGACTTCATCAAAAGCTTACTGAAGATCCAAACACATCACATCCACTGGTTCTCCCTTATCTATTCTGTTAGTTACATTCTCAAAAAACTCCAGTAGGTTTGTCAAACATGATTTCCCTGTCATAAGTCCACGTTAGCTCTGTCTAATCTCGTTGATATTTTCTAAGTGTCCTGTTATCACATCGTTTCTGATACACTCTAGCATTTTCCCCACCACTATTGTTAGGAGAGAATAGTGCCTAAACTTACAGTTAATACCTACTTGGCAGGATAATAAATAATTTTGAGGGACATGCGACAGGGTGGGCACATGAGATTGGGACGACTGTTCTTGTACAAAATGGACTGTCTGGGACAAATGCCCAGTTTCTGTGGTTTAATATCTATGTAATACTACATAAAAACAAATTAATTTTAAGCGATCAGCAGGAAAAACAGTAGCTGAATAATGGGCTACCTTCAAAGAAGAGCTAGTTCAGGCACAGTCAAGGTATATTCCCTCAAAAGGGAAAGGTAGGGCAAACAAATTCAGAGTTCTCTAGATGACAAAGGAAAGAGAAATTAAGATAAAGAAGGGAAAGTGTGCTTTTGATAGATGTCAGGTAGAAAATACAAATGAGAATCAAGCTGAATATAGAAGGTTCACAAAGAGGTGAAGCAGCAAATAAGGGAAGCAAAGAGGGAGTATGAAAAGCGATTGGCAGCTAACATAAAAGGGAATTCCAAACACTTCTGCAGGCATATAAATAATAGGATGGGAAAAGAAGGAATCAGGAGATTAGGGACCAAAAAGTGATTGACATCTGGAAGCAGGGGGAAGAGCTGAAATATTAAATGAATACTTTTCATCTGTCTTTACCAAGGAAGAAGATGCTGCCTAGTCCATGGTGAAAGAGAAGGCAATTCATATACTAGAAATGTTTACAACTGATAAGGAAGAGGCATTGAATAAGTTGTTAAGATATGGCAGGTGATATTTGCCAAACTGACCAAATCCCAAAGGGAAACTTGGTCACGCTATCACAATGATTTTGCAATTTGTATTTATTAAGAGAAGGTTTGTACACTGAAGTCAGCAGTAATGAGACCACCACCACAATTAGAGATTTTAAAAATGAAATTAAAACATTAAAAAAGAAAACTTAAACACACAAGACTACAGTTACGCAGTTACATTTAGTTTTATAACAGGTCCCACAAGATTTCCACTTAACTAGACTCCCAACTACATACCCCTTTCAAGCCAGGGTCCAAATAGATGCTTAATCTATAAAACATACACCAGTATTGCCACAAGCACCCATTGTTGCTGCAAGGGAGGTATTTCACAGTTTCGTTCTCCCTCTCACTCGAAAATGGAACTCCAAAGGCTTTTAACACAACCTTGGTAACTGGAACAGCAAACTACTCCAGGGTAACTGGAAACTTTTCCCACAAGTCAGTTTCACACAGTTTCATGATCTCACACAGCCACTCTTCAGACACCTTTCCATCTTTCTTTAAATATATTTTCACCCTTTTGATCTGTAAATCCCATTGTTTCACTCTTGCTTTGGAAGTTACTTTTCCAAGAATATGAAAATCTTTCGTGTTGTCATTATGGCCAGCACTTTTGTGAAAAATAAACTTAATAACTCTGCCTTACTTATCTTGCCTGTTGTAAAGATCTTACGTTATGTTTGAGACGTGACTAAATTAAGGAATCAGGCCACCAGTTCTTGAGGTTTTGCATTAAAGTAATTGAAGCATTTTATTAATTTACACAGAGTAAATATATGTATATACACATGGCTACAAATTGCTACTATCATAACTATTAACAAATTCCCAAATTAATCTCCATTAAGGGAACAGCAACCCATAGACTTAACCAAACACCAGGCAAAGCATTTTCACCTTAAACATTCAAAATGTGGTTCCTTTCACTGTGGAGCCATCTGGAGGCTTACAGCTGTCTTTTGATCTCATAGAGCCTCAGCTCTGCACACACCTGAAAACTGCTGAAGTTATACTTGCCACCACAAATTTATTCAAATTCTCATTGGCTTAACAGCCTCTTCATCTTTTGACAGTGAAACCCCTTTAATAAAAACATGTTGCTTGGTAGCTGCTAGAAAGGTATCAATTTTCAGCCCACTTCTTGAATGGCCCATTCAAAAAATGCAAATGCACGCTATCTCCCTTACATATCAAAACTAGTGCTCATCAAAGCACTCAGACTAGCTGGCTTTAATCCAATTAAAAAACACCAAACAGACTAAACCTCCATTTTAAAATAAAAAATATTTTCCAAGATATTACATACATTAATAGCTTCATGACATTCCCCTCCTTATCAGAAAATGAACTGCCATAACTCTAAAAGATGGATTCATTTTAATAACCCATCTCACACTATTTCCTATACTCACTACACTATTGCATTATCAGATGCATGCATTATCATAACAATATATATACACAAGTCCCTGGTATCAACAAAAAATACTCAGTTCAGTGTCCAGATTCTTTTTAAATGTCCCAATTTCCTTTAAGCTTCAAACTCTTGATAATGCATCTGCGAACAGCTTTTCTCTTCCCACAATATGTATAATACGAAGACGAAATTGTTGTAACAATGGGCTCCATGCAAAAAGCCTTGCACTTTTGTCTCAAAGTTTGTGCAAAAACTTCAAAGAATAATGGTCTGTATAAACAATTTTTTCTGATGGATTGTTTGCAACATAACACCAAACTCAAAGTCTCTTTTTCGATCGTTGAATACCTTCTCTGTTGTACATTCAACTTCTGTGAAGAATACCCCATCGGTTTTTCAATTCCAGTGGCATCTTCTTGTAACAGTACCACCCTAATGCCTATATCGCTTGCATCAACAGCCAACTTGAATTGCTTGGCATAACTGGGTACTGCCAACACTGGTGTCATAGTTAATATAGTTTTCAAACTGTTGAATGACTTCTGACACTCGAGTGTCCATTGAAACTTCTTGTTCTTTTTTAATAGTTCAGTCAGTGGAGCAACCAGCTGGCTAAATTTTGGTACAAATTTCCAGTAAAACCCAGAAATCTCATAAACTTCTCAATTTGTTGTAGACACTGGGAAATCCACGATAACTTTGACTTCAGCATCACTCGGAGACACCTTACCATGTCCAATGGCATAGCGTAGATACGTAACTTGGGTTTTTGCAAATTCACTTTTAGCCAAGTTCATCACCAAATTAGCTTCTTGTAGTAAAGTAAATAATTCTTCCAGATGCTGTGAATACTCCTCCCACATCTGACTGAAAACCATTAGATCACCAAAAGAAACCACACAATTGCTTAGACCAACAATCACTTTGTTTGACGTCTTTGAAATGTCACAGGCATGTTCTTCATACCAAATGGCATGACTTTAAACTGATATAGTCCGCTTGGCAAAATGAAAGCTGATATCTCCTTTTCTCTCTCTGACAATGGTACCTGCCCATATCCTTCTAGCAAGTCAATCTTTGTGATAAATTTTGATTGTCCCACTTTCTCAATGCAAGCCTCCAACCGTGGTATGGGATATGAATCCACTTTTGTCACCACATTCACCTTTTGATAGTCCACATATAGTCTTCCATCTGGTTCCGGTACCAGTACAATAGGCGAACTCCAGTTACTGCAACTTGACTCAATGATATCATTTTGAAGCATGAAATCAATTTCTTTTTGTACTTGTGATAACTTTGCCAGGTTTAATCTATAAGGCTGTTGCCTCACTGAAGATGATATTTCTATGCATACATCATGTAAAGCTAAATGTGTCTTTCCCAACTTATTTCCATAAATGGGTTTGTGTGACTGCAATAGCTTTTCCAAATCACTTTGACACTTGCTTGGAAGGTATCTCATTTAAATTTTCAAGCACCCTCTCATTATCCAATTTGATTAGAGGAAAATCAGTTTCAGAGTCCTGCACTTTTACCTTTTTCTCATCATCCACCATCACTAACATCTCTTTTTGTTCCTCTTCGCTGTCAAAGTACTTTTTAAGCACATTTACATGACACACCCTCTGCTTCTTTCTTCGACATGGAGTATTTATTAAATAGTTTACTTCACTCAATTTCTTTTGAATCCTGTAAGGTCCACTAAATTTCCACTTAATGAACCTCCTAGTACTGGTAACAAAACTAATACTTTCACTCCAGAAATAAAGCTGCAAATTCTAGCCTTCTTATGTGCTTTCACTTTCATCACTTGCTGTCATAACTTTAAATGTTCCATAGCCAACTCACATGCTCTGTTCAATCTTTCCCTGAAATTTGATATGTAATCCAGGAGAGTAGTTTCTGAATTTTTACCCACCAATTTCTCATGAATCAATTTCAGTGGTCCCCTTACCTGATGACCATAAACAAGTTCAAAAGGGCTTAAGCCAGTTGATGCATTAGGAGTGTCTCTAATAGCAAGTAACAAGAATAGAATTCCCGTATCCCAATCCTGTGCATAATTCTGAAAGTATGCTCTTATCATAGTTTTTAAAGTTTGATGCCATCTTTCCAAAGCTCTAATACCTCCACAATTTTCTTAGTTGTAATATTTCTTAAAAGTATCGCTTCAAGAAACCTAGTAGAGACATCCATTAATGTTAATAAATACCGATTTCTACTTTTAGCCTTAGAGAGGAGGTCTTAAACAATTAATCATAGCAAAAGGTTCTTCAAATTTTGATATTGGGATTAAAGGCTTAATCACTGCTTGTGATTTTCCTATTAGTTGTAATATATGACAGGCTCTACAGAATTTGACTACATCCCTATGCAATCCTGGCCAAAGAAAAAAAAACTCTATCTTTTCCTGTGTTTTCCTAATTCCTAAATGTCCCCCCATTGGAATTTCATGAGCAATCCACACAATCTCATTTCTCTACCCGAATGGGATAACAATCTGATCCAACTTTCATTTGCTGAGATATGATCCAACCACATTAATATATTCTCTCGAAGGTAACATACTGGAATGCATTTTGCTTTGGTTTCTAAATAAGCTTTCTGATGTAACCGTTTTAATTGCAAATCATTTTTCAGTAACTCCATAATCACTTTGAGTTAAACACGTCAACTGAACTGTCCCACATTCCTTCTTCCTGAACAATGTTGTCAAATACAGTGCCAGCTAATTGCATTTCAATACCTTCTTCTTGCCTTTGAATTGCCTGCTTATCATGTTTATTCTATTCTTCTCGATGGGCCTTTGACCTCGTTGTAACAAAACCAGGAAACAATCCAGGGTATTCCTTCTGTGGCACTTCTGTTAAAAACACAGGCTGCTCAACTACCATTGGCATCACCCACATTTGCAATCCAGCTACGTCATTACCCAGAATAAATTGAACCCCTACAATGGGCAATTTTTCCACCACTCCAACTATAACTTCAACGGTCTTCCATCTGCTCTTTAGTTTACCGTTTATAATGGAATAGATTTAGCAATCTCCATGAATCCCACTTAATATTACCTTTTCCTGCAATGCTCCCTCTGAACAACAAATATCACTATCCCGCAACATTAAGGATTGACTAGCCTCTCTGTCTCTTAAAATTTTAACATCTTTACCTACTCTACCCTCTGAACATGGAAAGACTTTCCTTTCACATACATAATCTTTAAACATTTGTGCAACCTGCTCCTCAGAACCTCCCACTTCTTTATCTTTCACTGATTCTCCCTGTTTCACCTGTACACAAACCATTGGATTCTCCTGTGCCTGAAGCTCAGAAACCAGTCTTTTACTACCAGAGGTTTTCTGTACCCCAATAATTCCTACAGATTTTTCCTGCAATCTCCAACACACTGACATTGCGTGCCCTACTTTATTACAATGAAAACACCTCAATTTTTGAATGTCACTTCTACCTTCAGCACCTTCCTTTTTGTTCTAAAAAAAAACTTCCTAGGCAATTCCAACTACTCCTCTTCCCTGGCTACCTGCCTTCCTTTCACCATCCCATCAAGGTTGAGCTCTATGAACTAACTCATAATCATCAGCTATCTCTGCTGCTTGTCTTACAGAATCAATCCCCTGTTCCTCCACATGAGTTCTCGCTACCGAAGGGTTTGAAGCTTTAAATTCTTCCAAAAGAATAACTTCCCATGGAGCTGCATAGGTTGTCTCTATTTTTAATGCCCGTATCCACCAGTCAAAATTACTTTGTTTTACTCTTTCAAACTCAATGTAAGTTTGTCCAGGCTGTTTTTGCACATTCCTATGTTTCTGCCTATATGCTTCAGGAACCAACTCATATGCACTCAAAATAGCTTTTTCACCACATCATAATTCACTGACATTTCTTCTGAAAGTGAAGCATACACCTCAAATCCCAACAACATATACTGTAATAATAATGTCCAATTTTCCTGTGGCCACTTCATCTGTTTAGCTAGCTTCTCAAATGAAATTAAAAATGCTTCAATATCTGTTTCCTCAAACTTTGGAGGAGCTTGTACAAATTTAAACATATCCTCACTGGGTTCTACTTTGGAGATAAATCCTTCCTTACCAACTGAAGTCCCTTTTCTAACTGCCAACATGTTCATTTGGAATTCTCTTTCTCTCTCTTTTTCTCTTTCCTCCTTCTTGATCTTCATAATTTCTAATTCCCTTTTAAAAGCCATTTTTCTGTCCTTTGCTTCTTATCCAAGCTTTTTCATTTGCAACTGAAGTCTCACTACCTCCAGTTGTGACTCACTAGTGTCAGGTTTCACTCCCAATTGCAGATGCTGTGCTATACCTTTAACTATATCAGATTTCCTGGCCCTCTCAGGTAATCCCAATCTTAACTTATCCGCCAACTCTGCTAACTTACTTTTGGTTATTTTCTCCAACCCAATGAGAGCTATCTCTTCTACTCCCAGACAAAACTTAGCAATTGCCAAAGCCATCCTGCAGTCTCACCACTTCTAAAATACCTCACCACTCCTGAATTCAAATTAAGATTCACCAATTCCTAACCGATCAAGGAATTAGAAATATAATTTATCCTGGCACAGCCCCCAATTGTTATGACCGATGTAATTGGTAAACCAATTCCCCCAGAGGGAAACATTAAAACATCTGTCACAACCTATAATCTTAAGTGTTATGTTTGAGATGTGACTCTAAATTCAGGAGTCAGACCACCAGTTCTTGAGGTTTTATATTAAACTAATTGAAACATTTTATTAATTTACACAGGGTAAAAAATATATACACATGGTTACAAATTACCACTATCATAACTTTTAACAAATTCCCAAGCTAATCTCCATTAAGGCAACAGCAATCCATAGACTTGACCAAACATCAAGCAAAGCATTTTCACCTTACAGATTCAAAATGAGGTTCCTTTACCCATGGAGCCAGTTGGAGGCTTACAGCTACCTTTTGATCTCACACTGCCTCTGCTCTGCACACTTGAAAACTACTGAAATTATACCTACCACCACTGACTGAATTCAAATTCTCATTTTCTCAGCATCCCCTTTCAACTTCACCTTTTAATAATGAAAACCCTTTTGTAGTATCAATTTGATTAGTAATATAAACATTTGGCTTGGCATCTGCTAGTTGGGCGTCAAGTTTTCACCCCACTTCTTAAATGCTCTATTCAAAAAATGCAAATATACTCTACCTCTCTGTTAACATCTCAAACTAGTACATCAAAGTACCCAGACTAGCTGGCTTTAATCCAGTTAAGAAACACCTGCAGACTAAACCTTTAGTTCAAAAGAAAAATATCTTCCACAATATTTTATACATTAATAGCTTCATGACACTCATCCAAAAATGCAAATTCCATTCATACTCTCTACTGATACTTCATCCTAGCTTACCCATCCCCATTTCAAGTGTCTGTTTTATACCTAATCCCTTTTGATAATTCAAACCTTGCAGTCTGACTGTCTGCAGTTTAATAAAACTAGATACATACACACAAACACACACACACAACACAGCCTCCACAAGCCTGCTTTAAAGTATCCTACAGTAATATTGGGAAAAAAATGATCTCTCCTTTACACTTTGTGTTCTTAAAGTGGATAAGGCACCAGGGCCGATGAAATTCATCCAAGGATACTAAGGGAAGTGAGGGTGGAAATTCCAAAAACACTGTCCATAATTTTTCAGTCTTCCTTAGACTCAGGGTGGTGCCAGAGGACTGGAGAACTGCAAATGTTACACCCTTGTGCAAAAAAGGGTGTAAAGATAAGCCCAGCAACTACAGGCTGGTGTATTTCGATGGTGGGAAACTTCTAGAAACAATAATTCTGGACAAAATTAACAGTCCCACAGACAAATATGGGTTGATTAAAGAAACCTGCAATGGATTTATTTTGTATTTAACTAACCTGCTGGAGTTTTTTGAGGAGGTAACAGAGAGGGTCAATGATGGCAATGCTGTTGATTTGGTGTACATGGACTTTCAAAAGGCATTTCATACAGTACGACACAATAGGCTCGTGTGACAAGTTATAGCTTGTGGAATAAAAAGGGACAGTAGTAACGTGGACACAAAATTGGCTGAGTGACAGGAAACAGAGGGGAGAATTTTCTCCCCGTGGCGGGGGTTGGATGAGAGCGGGTGCAGGCGGGCCGAGCATGATGCACACCCAGAAGTACCGTGTGGTCCTTGTGCGGGCAGGGGGAGTAGGCCAAGTCAGGGCCTGCGTTCTTCCCTGAGGCACGGAACTGCCTCAGGGAGATTAGTGTGATTTTTGAAAATTTTAATAAAGAAAAAAAAAATTTTTAAGATATGTCCCCTCATGTGACAGTGTCACCTGAGCTGGCACATGTTGATGAATTTTATTAAAATTTTTTATTAAACTTTAAAAACCTCATGAAACCTCGTCCCGCCCGTGGATGAGGTTTCATGATAAATGCAAAGGCCGCCTGGGCTCTTCGCCTGCCCATCAACCTTAAGGTTGCACGGGCAGCTCAGTCAATTAGTTTAATTGCTGTTTAAATGGCCTTAATAAGCCTTTGACAGTTTGGCAGGTGCACAGCCAACTCCAGTGTACGCCTGCCGAACTGAAGATCTGAATGACGCGCGGTGGTGTCGGGACGCACGCCTGACATCACCACTCGTCATTTTATGCATCAGCAAGCAGGCCCCGCCCCCCCACTTGCCGACCCGAAGATTCTAGTCAGAGAGTAGTGGTTAATGGATGTTTTTTGGGCTGTAGGAAGGTTTGTTGTGGAGCTCCCCAGGGTTCAGTGCTGGGACCCTTGCTCTTTTTCATGTAGACCTTGGTGTACAGGGCACAATTTCAAAATTTCCAGATGATATAAAACTTGGAAGAAATGTAAACTGTGAGGAGAGTAGTGTACAATTTCAAAAGGACACAGACAAGTTGGTGGAATGGATGGACAGGTGGCAGATGTTCAACGTGGAAAAATGTGAGGTGATTCATTTTGGTAGGAGGAACATGGAGAGGCAATATAAAGGGTACATTTATAAAGGGGGTGCAGGAGTAGAGGCACCTGGGTGTATATATGCATAAGCCATTAAAGAAGACAGGGCAGGATGAGGGTGTAGTTAATAAAGCATACACTATCCTCAGGTTTATTAATAGAGTACAAGAGCAAGGAGATTATGTTGAACTTGAGAAGACACTGGTTCAGCCTCAGTTGGTAGAGGTATTAATCGGTCCAGTTCTGGGCAGTGTATTTTATGAAGGATGTGAAAGCATTAGAGAAAGTGCAGAAAATATTCATGAGAATGGTTCCAGGGATGAGGAACTGCAGTTATGAAGATGGATTAGAAAAGTTAAGACTATTTTCCTTGGAGAAGGAAAGGCTGAGAAGAGATTTGATGGAGGTATTCAAAATCATGAGGTGTCTGGACAGAATAGATAGGGAGAACCTGTTCCCACCCACTCAAAAAGGGATCGAGAACAACTGGGCATTGACTTAAACTGCTTTAAAAGAAGCAAAAGCAATCCGAGGGGAAAAAAAAATTCACGTAGCAAGTGGTTAAGGTCCGGAATGCACTGCCTGAAAGTGTGGTGGAAGCAGGCCCAATCGAGGCACTCAAAAATGAGTTAGACTTTTATCTGAAAAGGAACAATGTGCAGGGTTACAGGGGGAAGGAAGGGGAATGACACTAAGTGGAATGTTCATTAAGATTGAATGGCCTCCTCCTGCATTGTAACAATTCTGTGGTTCAATAGGGAAAGACAGAGGAGTTGATACGCTAGTGGTTGTTTAGGGAAATAAAGAGAAGCGCACAGTTAAAGAAGACAATTAAGACTAGTTTGACAGATGGGACAGACAATCATTTTTGATACCAACAGGCTTCAAAATATTAATTTTTATTTTAATTGCATGTCATTTTTCCTTGCACTCTGAACTCTAATCTTCCTTCTTGCAAATGAATAATCATCAGAAGACGAATTTACTAAACGTGATGCATATGTCTAAACAAAATATTTCCCGATTAATTGTTAAAGCAGGTTTAAAAAGAACTGGGCTGTAGATAGGTTAGTTAGTTCTGGATTTTCCTCTTTAAATCCCACTGCCTTTCCCAATCCCTCTTCCTTAAGAGCATTCTTAAAACCCATCTCTTTGACCAAGCTTTGGTCACCCCTGAAATCCTGTGCCTACTGCATTCGCTGCTCCCAATGCAGTCTCCTCTACAATGGGGAGACTAAATGCAAGACAGGATGACCGCTTTGCGGAACACCTCCGCCCAGTCTGCAAGTATGACCCAGACCTTCCTGTCGCTTACCATTTTAACACACCATCCTGCTCTCATGCCCACATGTCCGTCCTTGGCCAGCTGCAATGTTCCAGTGAAGCCCAACATAAACTGGAGGAACAGCACCTCATCTTCCAATTAGGCACTTTACAGCCTTCCAGACTTAACAATGAGTTCAACAACTTCCGATCATGAACTTTCTCCTCCTTCATCTTGACCCCCTATTTAATCCAATTTTATTTATTTATTTTATTCTTTTATTTATTTGTTATTTTTTAAATCCTTTTTCCCCAACCACCTTCCCCCGCACATTTGTCACTTGTTTATATATTGTGCTTTCACAGAGCACTGACTTTGTTCTACTATTAACACATTCTGCTCTTCCCCTTATGCCACTATCAGCACGTTCTTCACTCTTTACCACTACCATTAACACACCCTTTGTCTTGTGTCTATGACATCTTTATCAATCTCACCATAGCTGTCACCTAGTCCTGCCCTCCTATCTTGTTCCACCTGTGCTACCCCCTCTTAAACAGCACAAAATCCATCACATCACGTTTCTACTTCTCTTTAGCTCTGAGTAAGAGTCATACGGACTTGAAACATTAACTCTGTTTCTCCCTTCAGAGATGCTGCCAGACCTGCTGAGTTTTACCAGCATTTTCTGTCTTTATTTTGGTCACCCTTCTTAATATCTCTTCCTTTGCTTTGACATCCATTTCTTCTGACTGTACCTCTTAATGACTTTGGTACATTTTCTACTTTAAAGATACTTTATAAATTTAGTTTATTGTAGTTGTAGTTTAATATCATCTTGTCAGATCTGGCACTTGTATTTAAATTCAACCAGGGTTAATGGATGAAAGTCCTCTCTCTAAACATTCAAGACTCGTTTCTGAAATGCATGCAGCTTTCCCCTGCAACAGCCTATGTTTTCATTTAAACCTGAATGCTTGATGGCTGCACAGTGAGAAAAGAGTTACTTTCTGCCAAACTAGACCAGTCTTTCTCACTATGATTAGCACACAAATTCAACAATGAGAAATAAACCTACAAATTAGTGATATAAAACCACAACCTATTCTTATCAAAAAATAATGTCTACTTGAACAATTTCAATTGCAAAATAGGGCAGACTATGGGCACAATCGACATTTCCAGTATAAACTGTGCCCACAAAGGAGCCTATTTTGAAAAGATTCCCCTCCTAACTTAATTGCATATTGTCAATCACAAAGTCTGCAATGAATCAGCTCAATTGGGCAGCATTTTAAAATGTTTTTATTTAAATTTTGCTTTAAAATATATTCCTTGATATGCTTGTGCTGTAGTTTGGTAAAGTTTTATTAATACAGATGAGAGTGGATTTAGCAAAGAAAATAAGCTTTTTTAATCAGTGTCAATTCACTGCTTGTGAGTAACCTGACTTCAAACGGCTGAATATGACTTTTAAGAAAAATGCGCCGTTATTTTCCAGTAAAATCTTTCAAAACATATCTATTAATATCCTTACACCATAATTTTTACAGCCTGCTTGAAGGTTTGTAAATGAGCACACTTAATGGAAACTCACAATAATGATTGATTCACCCCAGGGGTGTGGCCAGTTTTGTGCAAGGGATCAGCTTCTCAGACAAAAGAGCACAGAAATTTGATTTGCGCTGAACGCATTTTGCACTTAAATTTCCGCAAAATATTGAGACAGCTATGCCGAAATTGTGCAAATTGCACCAACAGAAGCAATGCAACAGAACAGCAATTCCAGGCCACTATTTACTTTGAGAACATTGGACGATACAGAATGAGGAACTGTTTTAAATGAAAATGTGCTTAGCCAGTCATTTTGGTATCTTGTATCTGACAAAAAGGTTTGCCCAATGCACTCTCACCAGTGTGACATTCCTTTATTGTTGCCAGTCTGCTACATTTAGAAGTATACAAAAATAAGGCTAAATCCCGAGATGTTTTGATTTGCAAGCATTTGGAATGCAATTGTCAATCACGTGTGAACATTTTGGATAATTACGGCACCCTTCAGTGGTCGAACCCTCATTTCAGTTTCTGAAGTCTGTCAATTATAGGGAGCAATCTATATACCTATGGAATTTAAAGTTCTAATTTTAGTTATGGTCACCAAGCCTCCTGATATACTGAAATACCCATTAAAACATTCGTCAAAAACACAACAGTTAACAGGATTTTCTGTCTCTTGGCCATATGTGACCTTTATCAAACTGATCTACTGACACATGCAATATCACCCTGTGTCAACCCAAGCTCATAATAGAAAAAGTGCAGGTCCTTTTATAGATTTTTTTTTTAAATCAGCAGAGTTGCACAACAAAAAGACAAGGGATCAAAATGAAGGCTGGGTCCAAAATTTTAGAAAAAAACTTATAAAACTGAGGGCCCAGCATGCCCACTGTATATAGATAATTAAACTGTTAAAACATAAAAGTAATTTTATTGCAGTATAATTATCACAAATTGAATTAAATCTAATTGACTTCGATAATTAAACTTTCGCATTGTAGAAAATCAGTTGACTGACAGGCGTTCTGCATTCCTTGAAAACAGATTTGCAGCACAGGAACAGCTTGTACGTTCAATGTGTAGACTGATCCGTAAACCTTGCAATTCATCCCCCGCTTTCCCCCGCCGCCCCCAATACCCCCCAACAGTCCCAGAAATTATGATCTCAGTATTAATCCCCCTCTCGCAACTGGTGGGAGGGGGTTAGGAGTGAAATTCATGGAAGCCAACCCCAACACTACATGTACACCCATCCAGATATTTGATTGTACTACCATTCAGTGGCTGGGCTGTTATTAACATATTTAAATCCTACAGTGCAAATGGGAACCTGCTTTCAAATTAACTCATGGCTGGCAGTTTCACAGTGGTCAGAAATCACGCCATTGAAAGGGTTGCAACAGCTGATGGTTCCTCAAAAGTAACTAGCACTCCTTGTGGCCCAGGTGAAGCAGGAGTACTTCCCACCAAGGCCACTCAAGGAAACCTTCAGCAACCCCCACAGCCCCTATCTCCAGCTTCCACCCCTACCCCCAGTCCTCCTGATTTCTGGCCTCCACCACCCACACCTCCCAGTTGGAGCTTCCTTCCCTCCAGCCCCAATTATCAAACATAGCTCTGAAGAAGGGTCATACAGACTCGAAACTCTGTTTCTCTCTCCACAGATGCTGTCAGACCTGCTAAGGTTTTTCAGCGTTTTCTGTTCTTATTTCAGATTTCCAGCATCCACAGTATTTTTGCCTTAAGCAAACTTAGCTTCCTGCTTCCACCCCGATTGCTGACCTTCACCATCCACGCCTCTCCCAGCAGGAATCATTCCCAAAGGTCTCTAGCTGCAGCCTCCTGCTGCTAGTGTTCTCTCCCGCCCATCAATCAGGCTCTGCATTCGGTTGGCTCCTCAATGGCAAACAGAGCTGGAAGATGCACAAGAGGCCCTACTGTGAGGATCGACAGGATCATCCTATCTCTGGCCTTGTTGGGTTCTTCAGGCATTTTTGGTTTCACCCGCACCCTGTCCTACCTTCCTGTAAATATCAGGCCCCAATTGTTCAATATAAGGCTATCCCATCATTCTGTTGCAAAATACCATTCAAAGATGCAGACAGCACAGCCATTCACATTGATGGGTTTAGGGAGGATTGAAGAAGCTTTTGGCAATCAGGAATCATGTACCAATGGAGGCGGGGTGGGGGAAAGGAAATGAAGAGGAAGATCCTCAAACTGATTTTGGGACATCTGCCTGAAAGTAAAGGCTTCGCTAAAACAGGACAGCAACACAAAAGGACATGCACAACTTGCGTTTAGTACCAAATGTCACAATTAGTGATTATCGACTTGCTGTAGGTAAAGATAATGACTGTAAACAACATTTTGGTTGGTGGTTACAATAAATTAGCTTCAAGGTCATTCTATTCTCTAAAGCAAACTTGATCAACTTTTCAGATTTCTCAGGATAATTCAACTCTGTGATACATCCACATAAAAAGATTAATAATTAATCAGACAATTATTTTAAAGCAAAATATTGTGATGAGCAAGCAAAATTTTGTTGCTGGGTTAAATGCTAATGATGCATGTTCTACTGATCTATTTTCACAAAGTTGTCAGGTAAGACTGCTGATACTTGCATTGGCTCCATTATCATGAAAGAGAAATCTGGATTCAAATCTGACATCAGTCAGTAGTTTGGAAACTATAGAAGTGAAGATAATTCAGTTGCTCTCAAGAGTTATTCAAATGTGGGAACAGGGTTTATCTATCAGAGTCTAAGCCACTTCCACATGAAAGAGTCAAGAATTTCCAGTTCACCAGTAGACAACCAACATCTTCAATTGGCCACATTAAAGCCTGGTTTCTCTCAGTGAGGAAGAGAGAGAAGTTGGATTAAGTTGCTAACATTTCTACCGTGATACAAAGCTCCCATTACAACATGATGCCACAACCAACACAGAATTTTACTTTGTAAAGTGTGTCCAGAAACGTTGTGTATGTTTCCTATCAAAATGCAGAGGGTGTAATATAGACTTTTTAAAAATATTCTTTCACGGGATGTTGCTCAAAAAGTCAGCATTTGTTGCCCACCCCTAATTGCCCTTAAGAAGGTGATGGTGAGCCATCTCCTTGAACCGCTGCAGTCCATGTGGTGCAAGACACCCACAGCGCTGTTTTGGAGGGAGTTCTAATATTTTGATCCAGTGACGTTGAAGAAATAGTGATATATTTCCTAGTCAGGATGGTGTGTGGCTTGGAGGGGAACGTCCTGGTGGTGTTCCCATGTACCTGCTGCCCTTGTCCTTCTAGATGGTTGTGGTCGTGGGTTTGGAAGGTGCTAAGAGGCCTTGGTGCAGTGCATGTTGTAGATGATACACACTGCTGCCACTGTATGGTGGGTGCCAAACAAGCAGTCTACTTTGTCCTGGATGGTGTCGATCGTCTTGAGTTTTGTGGGAGCAGCACCCATCCAGGCATGTGGAGAGTATTCCCTCACACTCCTGACTTGTGCCTTGTAGATGGTGAACAGGCTTTGGGGAGTCAGGAGGTGAATTACTCATCACAGGATTCCTAGCCTCTGACCTGCTCTTTTAGCCACAGTATTTATATGGCTAGTCCAGTTTAGTTTCTGGTGAATGGTAACCTCCACAATGTTGACAGTGGGGATTCAGCGATGGTAATGCCATTTACTGTCAAAGGGCAATGGTTGGATTCTGTCTTGTTGGAGATGATCATTGCCTGGCATTTGTGTGGCATGAATGTTACTTGCCATTTATCAGCCCAAGTCTGGATATTGTCCAGATCTTGCTGCATTTGGATATGGACTGCTTCAGTATCTGAGGAGTCTCGAATGGTGCTGAACATTATGTAATCATTAATGAACATCTCCACTTCTGACCTTTTGATGGAAGGTTATTACTGAAGCATCAAAAGATGGTTGGCCTAGGACACTACCTTGAGGAGCTCCTGCAGTGATGTCCTGGAACTTAGATTATTGACCTCCAACAACCACAATCATCTTACTTTGTGCTAGCTGTGACTCCAACCAGCACAGAGTTTTGCCCCTGATTCCCATCGTCGAGTTTCTTGAGTGTTGTTGGAGCTGCACTCATCCAGGCAAGTGGAGAGTATTTTATCACATTCCTGACTTATGCCTTGTAGGTGGTGGACCGATTAGGGAGAGACAGGAGGTGAGTTACTCACTACAGAATTATCAACCCCTGGCTTGGTTGAGTCTGCATTCTGTTATAAATATGAGGTTTATAAGATCATTATGTTTTGGGACTGTGTTTTTAATTTAGGATAAAATGAAGGGGGTCATGCGACCTGTTCTGAAGTTTGCTTAACAATAGGCCTGCGTGACATGCCTGTTAAAGATTAAGGGGAGGTACAGGCTCTTTACTGGAGAGATGGTTGTATAGTGTTCACAACTGGAGACCATAGTAGGAACAAATAGATAAAAACAAAAAATTGCGGATGCTGGAGATCCAAAACAAAAATAGAATTACCTGGAAAAACTCAGCAGGTCTGGCAGCATTGGCGGAGAAGAAAAGAGTTGATGTTTCGAGTCCTCATGACCCTTCAACAGAACTGCATTGTAGGAACATCTGGATTAATAGTCGTTAGACCACTAGTCTTCAAAGTCCCAGGAAGGTGTTGAGAATGTTGGGCTGTAAACATTTATATTTTAAATTGTCCATTTACTTCCAAGATGAAAGAAAGTTGGGGGTTTCAAGAATAGCTAATCAAGGCCCATGTGATCTACGATGCCATGTAGATGGACTTTAAGAGGGGAGGTGTCCCTCGAAACATACAGGCACAGGCAGTCACCAGGATCCAGTAGACAATAGAAAATGCACGAGTTGGTTCCTGAAGCACACAGGCAGAAATTTAGGAATACGAGAAAACAGCCTGGGCAAACTTATATTGAGCTTGAAAGAGTAAAACAAAGTAATTTTGACTAGTGGATAGGGGCACTAAAAATAGAGACAACATATGTGCAGCTCTTAGGGAAGTCATTCTTTTGGAAGAATTTAAAGGTTCAAACCCTTCAGTAGTGAGAACTCATGTGCAGGAACAGAGGGTTGATTCTGTAAGACAAGCAGCAGAGGTAACTGATGATTGAGTTAGTTCATAGAGCTAAACCATTTTTTCGTCACACTTTCAAATTGGAAAAGGATGAAAACTGGGGAGGTGAAAGGAAGGCAGGCATTCAGGGAAGAGAAGGAGTAGCTGGAAGTTCCCAGGAAGTTTTTTTCTCACAGCAGGATTTGCCGCCCGTTGGGGGTGAGGTTGAATTGCGGGCGTGCACAAGCGCACCTCCGACCAGCGCCCCCATTTGGGGGTGTGGCGCCATTTTACATTGGCGGGCCAATTAAGGCCAGCCCAGCGCCACATCTGCATGGAAGCGCTTTGTGCTCCTTATGCAAGCGAGGGTGGTGGGGGGGGGGGGGGTTTGGAATCCCTGAATTGAGAGTGCGCGCTTTCGCGCATTGCGCGTGCACAGGAAAGAGCACACTCATCTCCCTGAGGCTAAGTGCAGCCTCAGGGAGATTGGCTGTTCTGTCATAAATATTAAAAATAGAGAAAAAAATCCTGACATGTCCCCTCATGTGACATTGTCACACAAGTTGGGACATGTCCATAATTTTTACAAAAACTTTAATAAAATTTTTTAAAACTTACGTGAAGCCTCATCCCGCCCGTGGATGAGGTTTCATGCTTTTTCTAATACCCGCTGGGGCTCCTGGCCTGCCCGCCAACCTTAAGGTTGGAGGGGCATGTCCATTTGTAAGTTAAATGACTCTCTCAATGGCCTCAATTGGCCATTGACAGGTCGGCGGGCACACACCTGATTTTGCTGCGCCCCCACGTACTGGAAAATTTAAATGGGGTGTGGTGACAACAGGAGTTCTGCCTGGTGTCACCGCATGTCATTCTACGCGTCAGCGAGCGGGCCCCCCCCCACCCTGCTCGCCGACGGGAAAACCCTGCCCTCAGAATAAAAACGAAGGTGCTGAAGGCAGAAGTGACATTCGAAAATTGAAGTGTTTTTATTGTAATAAAGGGGGGCGTACAAAGTCAGTGTGTTGGAGATTGTAGGGAAAATCTGTAGGAATTATTCGGGTACAGAAAATTCTGGAAGTAAAAGTCCTATGGGTTCTGAGGTTCAGGCACAGAAAAAACCAATGGTTTGTGTACAGGCGAAACAAGGAATATCAATGAAAGGTAAAGAAGTGGGAATGTGTTCACAGTTTATTCGAGAATTCTGAGGAGCAGGTTGCAGAAATGTCTAAAGACTTTGTATGCGAAGGGAAAGACTTTCCAAATGTAGAGGGTGAAGTAGGTAAAGATGTTAAAATGTTAAGAGACACAAGGGCTAGTCAACCCATAATGTTGTGGGATAGTGACATTCGTTGATCAGAGCGAGTGTTACAGGAGAAGGCAACAATAAGTGGGGTTCATGGAGATGCTAAATCTATTCCATTGTGGAAGGTAAATATAAAGAGCAGATGGAAGACTGGTGAAGTTATAGTCAGTGGTGGAAAAATTGCCCGTTGCAGGGGTTCAATTTATTCTGGGTAATGATGTAGCTGGGTCACAAATCTGGATGATGCCAATGGCAGTTGAACAGCCTGTAGAAGTGTTTTCAACAGAAGTACTACAGAAGGAACACCCTGGATTGTTTCCCGATTGTGTTATAATGAGATCAAAGGCCCATCAAGAAGAACAAAATAAACAAGATAAGCAGGCAGTTCAAAGGCAAGAAGTGGGTGTCGAAATCCAATTCGCTGGCACTGTATTTCATAACATTGTTCAGGAGGAAGGAATGCAGGACAGTTTAAAGATATCACAGCAAGTGATGAAAGTGAAAGCAGAGAAGAAAGTTGATTTCGCAGTTTTGTTTCTGGAGAGAAAGTACTAGTTTTGTTACCAGTGCGAAGAGGTTCAGTAAATGCAAGATTTAGTGGACATTACAGGATTCAAAAGAAATTGAGTGAAGTAAATTATTTTATACCCCAGGCCGAAGGAGGAAGCAGGTGTGTCATGCAAATATGCTTAAAAAGTACTTTGACAAGGAAGAGGAATAAAAAGAGATGTTAGTGATGGTGGATAATGAGAAACAGGTAAAAGTGCAGGACTCTGAAATTGATTTTCCTCTAATCAAATTGGATAATGAGGGGTTGCTTGAAAATTTAAATGAAATATTGAGTTACCTTCCAAGCAAGTGTCAAAGTGACTTGGTAAAGCTTTTGCAGTCACACAAACCTATTTGTGGAAATAAGTTGGGAAAGACACATTTAGCTTTACTTGATCTATGTATAGAAATATCAGTGAGGCAACACCTTATAGATTAAATCTGGCAAAGTTATCACAAGTACAAAAAGAAATTGATTTCAAGCTTCAAAATGATATCATTGAGTCAAGTTGCAGTAACTGGAGTTTGCCTATTGTACTGGTACCGAAACCAGATGGAAAACCGTGTGTGAACTATTGAAAGGTGAATGTGGTGACAAAAAAGGATTCATATCCCATACCACGGGATGAAAGTAGGACAATCAAAATTTATCACAAAGATTGATTTGCTAAAAGGATATTGGCAGGTACCATTGTCGGAGAGAGCAAAGGAGATATCAGCTTACGTAATGCCAAGTGGACTATATCAGTTTAAAGTCATGCCATTGGAATAAAGAATGCAATTGCGACATTTCAAAGACTGAGAAACAAAGTAATTGCAGGTCTAAGCAATTGTGTGGCTTATATTGATGATCTAATTGCTTTCAGCCAGGCATGGGAAGAGCATTTACAGCATCTGGAAGAACTATTTTCTCGGCAACAAGAAGCTAATTTGGTGATCAACTTGGCTAAAAGTGAATTTGCAAAAGAGCAAGTTATGTATCTAGGCCTTACCACTGGACATGGGAAGGTGGCTCCAGGGGATGCGAAAGTCAAGGCTATCGCGGATTTCCCAGTGCCTACAACAAAGTGAAAAGTTTTGAAATTTCTCAGCATGAGTGGGTTTTACCGGAAATTTATGCCAAATTTTAGCCAGGTGGTTGCTCCACTGACTAAACTATTAAAAATGAACAAGAAGTTTCAATGGACACTCGAGTGCCAGAAGTCATTTGATAGTTTGAAAACTGTAATAACTATGACACCAGTGTTGGCCGTACCCAATTATGCCAAAGAATTCAAGTTGGCTGTTGATGCAAGCGATATAAGCATTGGGGTTGTACTGTCACAAGAAGATGACACTGGAATTAAAAAACCGATTGGGTATTTTTCACGGAAGTTGAACGTCCAACACAGTGGAGATTCAACGATCAAAAAACAGACTTTGAGTTTGGTGTTAGCATTGCAGCATTTTGAAAATTACATTGCAAACAATCCATCAGATACAATTGTTTATACAGACTACAATCCTTTGAAGTTTTTGGACAAATTTTGAGATAAAAGTGCAAGGCTTTTTAGATGGAGTCTATTATTTCAACCATTTAATCTACATAGTATACATTTTGCTGGAAGAGAAAATCTGTTCGCAGATGCATTATCAAGAGTTTGAAGCTTAAAGGGAATTGGGACATTTAAAAAGAACCCAGACACTGAACTGGACTAATTTTTGTTGATACCAAGGACTTGTGTATATATATTATGATAATGTATGCATCTGGTAGTGTAATAGTGTGTCTGGCTTATTAAAATCCGTCTTTTAGAATTATGACAGTTCATTTTCTGATAAGGAGGGGGATTTCATGAAGCTATTAATGTATGTAATATTTTGGAAAATATTTTTTCTTTTAAAATAGAAGTTTAGTCTGTTGGTGTGTCTTAATTGGATTAAAGCCAGCTAGTCTGGGTTCTTTGATGGGCACTAGCTTTGATATGTAAAGGAGATAGCGTGCATTTGCATTTTTTGAATGGACCATTCAAGGAGTGGGCTGAAAATTGATACCTTTCTAGCAGCTACCAAGCAACATGTTTTTATCACTAATAAAATTGGTACTATGAAAGGGGTTTCACTGTCAAAAGGTGAAGTTCAAAGAGGCTGGTGAGACAGTGAGAATTTGAATTCAAACAGTGGTGGTAGGTATAACTTCAGCAGTTTTCAGTTGTGCAGGGCAGAGGCAATGTGAGATCAAAAGGCAGCTGCAAGCCTCCAACTGGCTCCACAGAAACCAAAGTGAAAGAACCTCATTTTGAATTTGTAATGTGAAAATGCTTTGCCTGGTGTCTGGTTAAGTTTATGGGTTGCTATTGCCTTAATGGTGATTAGTTTGGGAATTTGCTGAAAGTTATGATGGTAATTTTTCGCCATGCGTGTATATATTTTAACCTGTGTAAGTTAATAAAATGTTTTGTTTAGTTTCATGTAAAACCTCGAGAACTGGGGGTATGATTCCTGAATTTAGAGTTGCATCTCAAAAATAATACTTAAAATTATAGGTTATGATAGTTGTTTAAAGTTACCCTCTGAGATTTACCAACTGCACCGGTCATAACAGATTTTTATTTGTGCTAAGACTAAGGGAAGACAATTCTGTTCACAAATTTAAAGTATAAGTTGCCTACGCAAATAATAATAACCTTGATCCGAGCTTGCTTGTTACAATAAAGGTCTTAAAATGTGAAATCTCGTTGTGTCATCCTTTCAGCTACTAACTGAAAGTTCAAATTTCTTTTTAAAAGTTACAGTTCTCTTTGGGGATCATAACACTTCACTATCACTATTGATATTAGTAGGCCAGTCAGTTCAAACATGGAGATTTTGGAAGCAAAGAGCTAAGTGAACACTTATTTCTGTCAATATTTTGTGGGATCCAATGGGGGAAGATGTCAATCTTCCACCAACTGAGGAGGATTTGTGCAAACGGTTGAATCTTGGGATTTGTAGAATGTTAATTTGGGATCTGAAACAAAAGATTTTAAGCCAAATTTGAAAAGGTTGAGGGGGGTCTCACAAGGCCTGGCTTTAATTTGAAACGGCAGATGAGCGCACATGTCAATTCAGATCGAATCAAAGAATCAATATGTATATTCATCACAAGAATGAAGGTGCAACGCACGTCCTCTGAAAGCATCAAAAGGAGAGAATGCACAGGAAAGCAGCAAAGATGAAAGATACAGCAAACCTAAAACTGAAATACATTAATAGCATTAAGAAATCCAGCTGAAAAACGTAACAGCGTTCACAAGGAGCTAGAACACATATTTAATCAACTGCAAAATGTCACCTGAACAACAGGGTGTCGAAAGAGAGAGAATTAGACAAAAAACTCCTCATTACAAAAAATCTGTAAAGAAATACTGACAAAACTAGATAGTAGCCTAGGTTTTTCTAAATTGGGAAATGGCTCATAATCCTATATGTTGGCATGGATCATTGTGGTGAAGCGTTAAGGGCTGGCTGTCCCCCCTTGGAGCTCAGGGATGTTAGTGTGTGAGCGCCAACTGTCAATGACGCCAGAGCTGGCCAAGGGGGTGAGTCCTGGCTGCCGGGACTGAGTGCTTTGCGGCTCAAGGGCCACGACTGCGAGGTGTTCCTCCGGTGGGGCTGGCCAGGCTGCAATGGCGCTGCAGGTGGAGAGTGGACTAACCCATGTTCCTCTGCCCTTTCAGGAGAAGACCAGCCATAATTAACTGGAGAGGTCACGGACCTGTGGAGGCCCCCACAAACTGCTGCGGCTGACCAGGTTCAAGCAGGATTCCCCGGAACTGGAGAGTCGGCATGTTCCCCATGTAACCAGCTGCAGGGAGGCGGGGGGTGTCAGATGAATGTAACTGTGCAATGCACAGAGGTGAGTTTCAGCTTGTGCCACCATTTTTGTGTAGTCTCATCATTGATGGGAGCCTCAAACCTTGGAGTCCCCGTTGATCATTGAAAGATGATGGCATCGTAATGCAGATCTCCATTGTCTGACCAGGGTGCCTTGCATGCACAGTGACAGTGTGATGGCTTTAACTAATGACATGTCCTTTAGATTCGCCAGTACACACTCATTCTCAGGACCGTGACGAGCTACCCCTGACATCAGAGGACCGCCAGGCTTCATCTGTACCTGCATCACACCCTCACTCTGAACCAGGCACCAGCGCAGATACCAGCACCTTGGTGGGCATTAGGTTGTTGGCTACATTGTCGGTGCACATTGGTGAGGGCATTTTACACTCACTTGAGGTGCAGGCAGAGAGTGCCCAGGGCGCTGGCAGCCAGATGACTGCTGGACACCAGGACAATGCTGGGTCGAAGGCATTTGATGAGCCCCTGGAGTCGTCCATTAGGCAGCAGATGCTGGACATCCAGCTGGATGTGTGGAAGGATCTAGTGGAGATCCAAGAGGGTATGCTTGCCATGGTCTCTTGTGGAGGAGTTCATGCGGAGCATAAACACTGCGCTGACCCTCATGGTTGACCGCACTGCCTCCTCAAGGTTCAGAATCAGGGGTTCCAGGGATTAAGCTCAGACGTGCAAGCACTCACACTGGCACTGACCTCAGGTGGTCAGTGTCGGTGTGGGAGATGGATGAGGCACCCAGTATCCCAGCTAGGTACTCATCCATCAATGGTGAGCAGGGAGGTCCAGAGTGACCTCACATTGACGCACGACCTGCTTGCCATCTCTGCAGGCTCCTACAGGGCACTCTGGATGACAGCTGCAGCTCCTCCATCCCTCTGCCAGTGACTGTGCCATCTGATGAGGCTTCAATAATTGGGGAGATGCCAGCCCTGGCACTGACTGCTCCCTCCCAGGTGGGGCCAGCACAGACTCCACAGGCCAGAGGACAACTGCCAAGTTATCAAGGCCAACAGGACAGCAGAGTCAGCAGGCTGTCTTCAATGCCGGTGCCAGTGCAGGGGTGTGGGGGTCACCAAGACTTGTAAGTTTAAGGGACAATGAGGACAAGAGGGACTGTTCACTGGGTGGTCCTCTGTTCAGTTACGTTTGGTTTATATCAACACCAGTTATGGTCATGTCAATGTGATTCAAATGTGGCAATAACAGTAAATTGGCTTTTGTTGTGATGGCCTGAGTATGCTTCACCTTTTATTTTTGGTGCAGGGTGCAGTGGCTGGATTCTTTATTGCACAGACATTGAGTGGACTTTGGGTTCGCATGGCAGGGGCATTTCTGACATCCTGGATGGAGGCGGCAGCCCTGGCATGAGTTGGAAGCAGATCTTTGGCAGCCTAGCTGAAGGAGCGTACGATCAAGGCATCCCTGGTGTCCCTACCTCCCTGGAGGTTACTGAGGTCTGCCTCCACACCCTCAGCATTCTCCTCACCATGCTCCTCTTCTGACTCTTTGCTGGATCCATCCTCTGGGCCTGTGCAGCTGCCTCAAGATCCTCTTCCTCCAGTGCCCCCCACCCCTTGCCAGAGCTAGATTGTGGAGATCAGTGTCACCCGCTCTGGGGGGTATTGTAGTGCTCCCCCTGAATGACCCAGGCATCGGAAGCGCATCTTCAGAAGACCTATGGTCCTCTCTATCACTGCCTTTGTGGAGGCATGACTCATAATTTTGCTCTGTTCTTGGCTGGTGGAGAGGCGTCATAAGACACCTTTTCAACGGATAGTCCTGGTCACCCAACATCCATCCATCAAGCCGAGCTGAAGCACAGAACAGCCTTGGCTCTTGCGAGTGTCTGAGGATGTATGCATCATGGGAGCTGCCAGGGTACCTTGCAAAGACTTGCAGAATATGCGTCCTGTGGTTACAAACTATCCGCACGTTCATGGAGTGGAATCCCTTCCTGTTGACAAAGGCCTCCAGGCTGACCCACTGGTGCTTTGATGGCCACATGTGTGATGTCGACTGCACCCTGGATGCGGGGGAACCCAGCAATCACTGCAAAGCCTCTTGCTCACTCAGCCTGGCTGGCCTCCTCCATACGGAAATGAATAAATGGCATTACCCACATCCTGTCACCAGCTTGACACAACTGTGGACATTGGATTGGGACACTCCACAAAGATCCCCCACTGACCCCTGGAAGGAGCCGGAGGCATAGAAGTTGAGGGCCAATGTGACCTTCAGAGCCAGTGGCATGGGGTGTCCACCCACACAGTTGGGCCTATGCCCCTTGTGCCTCCTCTCACAGGTCGCTCACCTGGAAGCTACATTGGGACACCTGGCCTCCTCTCCCTTCTGCCCCTCTCTTCCTCCTCAGAGGAGGTGCCACCAGCGGAGACCACAATCCCTATACCACATGGTCAAAATCCTCAGGGAGCCTTGGAGACACCATTGAGTCCTCACATGCAGCCTGGAAATGCTAACAATGAAGCCCTGAACAGAGATAAAGTTGCCAAGTACCAATAAGGAACCAGCAGCAAACTATCTCCAAAACTCCTCACTACTCACAACAGCAATGCTGCAGGCCCTTTTTATCCCGCCGCCTTTGAATGAGGTTTTGCAAAATGTCAGCTGCCTGCCTGCCTGTTTTGCCTGTGCGACGAGCATGAAATCACATGGCCAACGTGGAATCTTGGTCAATTGCCTTTTAATGGCCTTAAATTACCTTTTAGTTGTTGGCAGGTGTGGCTCTGACACTCGCACCTGTCCGCCAACCGAAATATCGCGCGAGTGCAGGATGATGTCATCTCGCACGATTTGATGCCCAATTGGGTCGGGCACGCAGTGAAAATCAGTGTAAAATTCAGCCCATAATTATTTTAAAGCTACACCCGTTGCTGGAGTTTCAAATGCCAGAAACTTTAGAAGAAAATCATCGAGTCAATTAAATTTAATTCTTTTCCATGTAATGCACTGGAAGTAGCTTTCCTCAGGTTAATACGTCAAAAGTGTATTTACCAGATCTACTGGTCACTGTATCAGCAGCTTTTCCGTTTATGATCAGTAATTCTAGCCCACTCTCTAATTTTTTCGCTTTATAGCTTAGTGTACACCAGTAGCTCCCTAAACTAAAATGTTTTAGGATCATTGCCATTTATGTCCATCCTTTACTTGCATATAGAGGTGCCTGAACCATTTTAAGTTTGATAATGTTAAGTATCTTGTTTTTTTGTGCTGTGTTTGAAACACTCAGTCAAAGCTTGCAGATTACACATTTATGGCTGAAGAAGACAGCTAATACTCTCCCCATCAATCACTGGGAAATGTTTTCTACATTCTATTTAAATAAAGCAATGCAATAAATCTAAAGGGGAGAAAAGCTTGAACCTAACTTTTAAAATTGCTACAAAACAATTTGCTTCTCTCACACACGTTGCATTGGATGCTGATAACAGGAGGAAATAAATGTAGCATAGTAAGAGGACAAAACTTGTTAAAGAAAAATTGGCTTGAACTTACTCAAAAGCATAATGAGCTTTTTTTTAAATTTCCTTCTTTTGTCTCTTATCCAACTAGGTAAAAAAAAACACCAAATTTGTTGAAAGGAATGAATCTCTCTAATTACACATAAATAGCTTCAGCAGTCCAGAAGTATAGATCATTATTTGTACTCGCTTATATGGAATGAATACACATGTAATTAGTAGCTGTAGTCTGTTTAATATACGAGAGTAGTTAATTGGAAGGATAGTGGGAGTATTTGTTTGCTTAAGATATGGAAGGCGAATTTTAACTTCACCCAAAATGGGCTTATGGAGCCAGCACAGAGGTTACATCACTACCTGAAGCCAGCATCAAGAGGCCACTTCTGGGTTAACCCCCAGTGGTCTCTTCAAAGTCACTTACTGTTGTGCACAAATGGATGGAACATGCGCAGCATAGGAACATAAGAACAGGAATAGGTCAATCATTATGTTGAGCCTGCTCCACCATTCAAACAGATCATGGCTGGTCATCCACCTCTACATCACCTTTACCCTGCTATCTCCATTAGTCTCCAGAAATCTATCGATTTTTGTCTTGAACATGCTCAATGATTGAGCTTCCACAGCCCTCTGGGATAGAGAATTCCAAAGATTCACCACCCTCTGAGTGAAGAAATTCCTCCTCATCTCAGTCTTAAATGACCTGCCTCTTATTCTGAGACTGTGTCCCCTGGTTCTAGACTCAGCAGCCAGGGAATCGTCCTATCCACATCTACCCTGTCACGCCCTGTAAGAATGTTGTAAGTTGCAATAAGATCACCTCACATTTTTTTGAAACTCTGAAGAATACAGGCCCAGTTTCTTCAATCTGTCCTCATAAAACAATCCCACCATCCCAGGGATTAATCTGGTGAACCTCCAGTGTACTTCCTGCTATGGCAAGTATATCCTTCCTTAGATAAGGAGCACTAAACTGTGCACAGTACTTCAGGTGTGGTCTCGTCAAGGCTCTATACAGTTGCAGCAAGGCATCTTTACTCCTGTACTCAAATCTCCTTTCGATGAAGACCAACAGACAATTTGCCTTTCTAATTGCGTGCTCCATCTGCTTGCTAGCTTTTAGTGACTCGTAAACAAGAATACCCAGGTCCCTTTAAACATCAAAACTTCCCAATTTCTCACCATTTAAGAAATATCCTGCGTTTCTGTTTTTTTCGACCAAAATGGATAACTTCACCCTTATTCACATTATATTCCATTTGCCTTGTTCTTGCCCACTCACTCAGCCTGTCCAAATGCCCTTGAGGCCTTCTTGCATCCTCCTCACAACTTACATCCCCACCTAGTTTTGTGTCATCAGCAAATTTGGAAATATTACACATGGTCCACACATCCAAATCATTTTTGTAGATTGTGAACAGCTGTGGCCCCAGCGCTGATCCTTTGCGGTACCCCACTAGTAAAGCCTGCCATCCTGAGAATGACCCATTTATTCCTGCTCTCTGTTTTCTGTCTGCTAACCAATTCTCAGTCCATACCAGTATATTATCCCCAAATCCCATGTGCTCTAACTCTGTTTACTAACCTCCTGTGTGGGACCTTACCAAAAGCCTTCTGAAAGTCAAAATACACCACATTCACTGGTTCTCCTTTATCAATGCTACAAGTAAGATCCTCAAACAAATCCAACAGATGTGTCAAACATAATTTCCCTTTCATAAATCCCCGCTGATTCTGCCTTTCATATCATATTATTTTCAAAGTTTCCAGTTATCACATTCTTTCTAATAGATTCTAACATTTTTCCCTACTACTGATGTCAAACTAACAGGTCTGTAGTTCTCCATTTTCTCTCTCCCTCACTTCTTAAATAGTGGGGTTACATTTGCTACTTTCCAGACTGCAGGAACCTTTCCAGAATCTACAGAATTTTGAAAGATAACCACCTATGCATCCACTACCTCTGCAGCCGCCTCCTTCAACACTCTGGGATGTAGCTCATCTGGTCCAGCGAATTTATCAACATTCAATCCAATTCATTTTTCAAGTACTATCTCTTTATTAATACGAATTTCTTTCAGTTCCTCATTTTCACAAGTCCCTTGGTTCCCTAATATTTCTGGGGGATTTTCTGCATCTTTCTCCATGTAAACAGACAGATAATAATTGTTTCGTTTCTCCGCCATTTCCCTATTCTCCATTATATTATCCAATCTATATTATTATCCATTATCATAAGAAATAAAAAGAGAATACCTGAATTATAACACTCAATTTTGGTTCTGATCTGCTGTGAATTGAAGCCTAAGATCTGTGAATCAATCTCGGAATTGCAAGAAGGTGTGATGACTATTTCATTTTAATTAGAGTTTGGGAAAGTGGATTCTCAGTGGTAAAAAAAAAGTTGCATTCAGTAAATCTGACTACTCAAAAGGGATTTTTGAATTTAGATCGGATTAGTTCACTAATTTAACTTGTAGCCAGCTGAACTGACGGAAACTGCAGGCAATACCAGTAAGCTGAAAGATCTATTTTTTGTTGTCATAATGAATTTTTGGTTGCACCTTTGATAGAAGAGCCATTTATCTGCAAGTGGGCGAATTGAGTGAATATTTGCAGACTGAAATTATTGCTTCATGGGTAAAACCCCCAGTTTCCTAAAAACACTTTAGTGCTACACATAAAACTTTCGAATGTCCTAAAGTCTAGTTTAAAAGCTCATTTCTAAAAGCACATCAACATAGCTGGATGTCTTGCATTTTCTAGTGATTTATCAGAAAGAAGGTCCTCTGTAAATTCCTGGGTTTTGGGGGAGTCTGTGTGATATGATATGCCAATACCATAGCGCTAGAAGGTGAAAGCAGCTCAACTCTCCTTGTCAATAAAGCAGGATGTATTTCAAGTCAAACATTTCTTTGCAACAGATTCTTACAAAGTGCAACTGCCCAAATGAAAACTTGTTTTGAATTTACTTGGCTTTACATATTAAATGGCTAAGTATTTAGTTGGCTATAGTATTTCATATTTCCATTTAATTATAAATATGTTAAGAGATGTAATCTGGCCTGAGTTCATATTCACCATTTTATTGTGTGCAGGGCAATTGTCAATGCACCAGGTATATATTTCTGGAGTAGCTGGTTACTGAAAGTCACAGGTTCCAGATTGCAGGGAGTGAGGGATGCTCACAGGAAGTGCTGTTGGACCAATAAGAGAAATAATAGTTATACAAAAGACCCAAAATTTTAACAGAAGGTTATGTGGAGGTGTAAGGTATCTGCCGATTTTCTCTTGATCTCTGTAGAAGCACAAGAGCGAGTGCCATCTGCTTGATTGCTGCATTTACCCTGCTCTTGGCTTATTAGCAAAGGTTGCAAGCATTTTTTTCTCTAGCTTGTAGCCCCATTCAGAAAGTTGATAAGGGTCACTAAATGTCTTTATAGACCAAACATCTTGCAAAGTATCATTAAAAACAACCACACTTTTTTAATCCATTGATGGGCATCACTGGCTAGGCCAGCATTTATTGTCCATCCCAAATTGCCCTAGCTCAGAGGGCATTTAAGAGTCAGCCACATTGCCGTGGGACGGAAGTCACATGTAGGCCAGCCAATTTTTTTCCCTAAAGGACATTAGTGAACCAGATGAGTTTTTACAACAATTGACAATGGTTTCATGGTCATCATTAGACTTCTAATTCCAGATTCTTATTGAACTCAAATTCCACCATCCGCCATGGTGGGACTTGAAACCAGGTCCCCAGACCATTACCCTGGGTCTCTGGATTACTAGTCCAGTGACAATACTATTATGCCATTGCCTTATCATCAAATGGGTTTTCATTCATTTTGATCTGAAATCTCATGCACAATATTCCCCCAAATACTCCCTTGTTTTTTCTTTCTGTATCTGAAGGAAGGTGCTTCAGATCTACTTGGGTATGTTTTCTGTATTGCGTCCTGTAGATTGTACCAATGCAGCTACTGTCCACTAGTGATGAATGGGGTGTACACTGAGTCCAGTGGCAGAGGCACTGATCAAGTTAGTGCGTCTGGCTGAGCTGGCATTGAACTTCTTAAGTGCTGTGGCTATATCAATCCAGGCAAGTGTTGAGTAATCCACAAGCAGTGCAGGGTCAGGAGACTATTCAGCCTTTATCCTGCTTCAACCCTCACCCTGCCCATATCCATGACTAGATGGGGCTGGTCCAGTTCAGACAGAGAAACACTAATTGTCAGGAAACAGCCACCCTGACCTTGAGCAAAAAATGGTGATGATGAAGCAACTGAGTCAAGGACATTTTCCTACAGAACTCCTGTAGTGATCCCCTGAACTGATGGCCACAGTAATCTCCTTTTGCATTAGATACAATCCTAGCCAATGGAGAGATTTCCTTTTGACATATTCCCCTCTTCCATTGACCACTTTTCCTAGAACACCTTGGTGCCATACTCAACCAAATGTTGCCTTGATGCCAAACACTTTAGTCAGGTAATTCTAATGCTCACTTTAGTGAGTAGGTGTCACTTGATGACTCATTCCCTTACTTAACTGATGATTGGAAAGCGATTGATAGAATGATAATTGGCCGGTTAGGTTAGGTTATCCTATTTCCTGTAAGTAGGACATACCTCATCAATCCCATAGCAAGTATAGAGGCTCCAAAGTTCTTTAAAATAATTTTTAAACTCTAAAAAAATGTCCCCATTATACTATTCCCCGTTATGTAATGAAATACCCTGATGCTGTATTGTTTCTCTTTACATTGAAGGACGCGTGTTTTAAAACTATGCACCAGCTCCAAAAGTTCAATTTTTCAAATTTCTACTTCGTGTTTTTTTTAAATTCTGAAATGAGTTTATTATTTTGCTCCTTGAAAGTAATTAAATAATTTACCCAGAATTTGCTGAAAATACAATGGCATGTGAACAACCCACAACATTATTACAAGTTGGCCAGCAAATTGTGATGAGGAAAAAATACCAGCGAATTGCACATCGCCACAAGCTGGCCGACTTGTATTATTCACTATGTGAAAGTGACATCTCATCTTGGAAGATTTTTCTGAAGTTGCTGCATTTACACATTGATTCCCAATAAACTCACCAAAAATTGTTTAGTCTAACAATTAACAGCTTGAGTACACTTTTAACAATGTGATAATTCTTAATCACTGTCACTCAATCTTTCTTTCCCAGAAGTGAACATTGATATGTGTGGAGTTTCATACCTTTAGGGTGTGAATTGTTGTTGAAGATTTTAAACATGTCAAATTCTATTTCTTTCTCCTACTGTTCCTTTCTGTCTCTTTTCTGCCTCTCAGTCAAATCTTTCTTTTACCCTCTTTCTGTGCCCAAATCTACACTGAATTCACCCGTTCTGATTCACCCTCCTTCTCAATCCTTCTGCCATTCAATTCTCAATTTTTAAGTCGCATTGATTAAGAAGATACACTTCTTACCCTGTTTGCCCTCTGAGGTCTCAGATGCCCAGTTGCCCTCGCCACTGCTTTGTCAGCTCATTCTTCCAATGGCTTTGTGGGCAAAATTTTTTTAACAGTAAATAAACTTGCACAAACAACTAACTGAAGAGGCATGCCACAAGATGCAATCGTCCTGCAAAACCTAGACCGATATTTAATAAATATAACTTAGACATGAGATGCATAGCTAAAAGATAAATAAACAGTATGGTTGATCAATAAAACATCCAGGACAAAAAATGAAACAGACTAGGTAATGCAGAGGGAAGGGAAAGTTATGCCACTGCTGAGATCTGGATTTAAAATCAAGGCCAAACATTGGAATGAAAATCTCTACACATGTTAGCAGGAAGGAACCCACATGAATGGGTCAAATTTGACCATACACATTTTATGAGTCAGTTCATGTTCACAGCACAAATCTGGCCACAATTCAATTCTGCGAGTGAAGTGGGAATCTTATTCCAAAAGGCCAAAGGATGGTTGCAATGTGAAACAGAAAAATCACTAAGTGGGTTGGTACCGCACTTGAAGCAGAGGCAAAAATCGCATATTGCTGGAGCAAGGTAAAGAGAGTTTTATTCTACATCTGACTCGTAATATTCAATTCAGAATTTTTCATGTTGATATCAGATGCCAAGAAGTGGAAAGGTTAAAGCTGCAGAACAGAGGTTTCTCAAAACTCAAAATAATAAACAAAAAAGAGCACACACAAAAATATGAGGGTGGAATCGTCCCAGATATGCACAAATGCAGAAGCGGGCGAGAAAAAGCAAGTTTTACCCACCTGCCGCAATGGCGGCTTTTCACGCCGCATCATCCCAGTCCCAGCGCGTCCCGCCTCATTAGTAATGCATCCACGGGTAACATGCCAGATCACTGGCAGATGGGCTCGGATTTGCCCACCATACTGTGACCTCAGCCATTCTTCGCTCTGGGCACCATGTTTAAAGCCGGCCAGGGCGCAGCCTATTTCATGTCTACGGACCAAGACTGCTCCAGGCAACAAATGGCCCCGAAAGCAGCCCCCAAACTCAGTGATGCCTCTCTGGGGCGCCTGCTGGACACAGTGGAAGGCAGCCCCAATGTCCTCCACCAAGTTCTGGCCACAGGAGGTCCACCAAAGTCACCAATCACTCACTTTGAGGAGAGTGCCATTGTGCTAACCAGTGAGGACATGGACCTTGCCTGCAGCAGTGGTGAGAGGTTGGCAGCAAACACCCACGTGAAGATCCTGCAGCCCATCATCCCTCTCTCAACGCAACTGTGAGTGCTCTCTCTCCAGCTTTTGACTCTGCTGCCATGCATTAGTTATCTCTACTTTGTTTCACAGGGAACTCTGCCAAGCGACTGATGCCCTCAGCTCCATCCAGGTCCTCACCTCCAGCTAAGAGAACACCTCCTCCATTGAAGAGGTGGAAATAAGCAGCCTGGAAATCCCATCACTATGCTTACCCACACTCTGCACCAGTACAGAGGCACACACCTCAGTGGGACCTAGATCTAGAGCATGCTCGGGTTCGCAATCTAATGGTCACTGTACAGACATGTGTCCACAGCAGGAGGAGGTAAATTAAGCTGAGCTCCCCGGCACTCAGGGGACTGCTGGGGAAGAGGCATATGTGAGGTTGGGCTCAGATGACAAGCCTTTGGCTTCGGCCTTCCAACTCATCATGGCGAGTCAGAAGGAGGCAGAGGAACACCACACAGAGCTGTTGGAAGCCCTCAACAGAGTAGCACATGAGTCGGATGAGTGCGTCCATATGCTCTCTGATGAAGTGTGCAAATGGAGGTCTCCATGGGAAGGATGACAGGCGCCATGGAGACCCTGATCCAGCAGAATGCAGAGATGCGTACGGACCTGCACTCCACTGCAGAATTTTCTCCCCATCGGGCAGGCTGCCCGCGATCGGCTGCATGCCGCCATTTTATGTGGGCAGGCCAATTAACGCCTGGCCAGTGTGACGCGCGCTCAGTAGCACTGAGTGCTCCCTGTGCAGGTGGGGGGAGGAGGGAGAGTCAGGGCCTGCGCTTTTTCACGCATGTGTGCAAAAGAGCGCAGAAATCGCCCTGAGGCACGGAGCTGCCTCAGGGAGATTACGTTGAATTTGAAACTTCACATTAAAAGAAGTTAAAAATCACTTACACATGCCCCCGTCACATGAGCTGGGACATTATCAAATGTTTAATAAATATTTATTAATTTAATAAATCCTTCATGAAACCTCATCCCGCCCATGGATGAGGTTTCATGAAAAATGTGAAGGCCCTCTGGGCTCTTTGCCTGCCAGTCAACCTTAAGCTTGGGCGTGCAGCCTTGTCAAATTGCTTAATTAGTTTATAAATGGCCTTAACAGGCTTTTGACAGTTCGGTGGATGCGTAGCCGAATCCGGTGTGCGCCCGCAAAATGAAAGATCAAAATGAAGCGCAGTGAGGTCTGGACATACGCCCGAACAGAAAGTCCTGGCCCATGGGTGAGTTCCTGCAGTGGCAATGCAGAGCACCCAAAGAGAGGAAAAGCAGCAGCTGGACACCCCTGGATCATCCACTCAGGAATCTCAGAGGCTGTCCGCTCCCTCTGAGTCCCCTTTGCCTGTGACCCCCTCAACCTCATCACCTGTCACTGCAGAGGTAGCAGCTGGGCCACAGGAGGACAGCCAAAGCAAGCCAGGGCCCTCAAGGTCTTGGCTCTCCAGAGGACGCATGACAAAATCATCAGAGGCAACAGGGCCAACCACTGCACAGGCTGCCCCCACCCCTGTTTCAGGTGTCAGGACAGCACCTAGAAGAAGTGGTCGGCCTAGAAAAGTTAAGAATTTCTGATCACATGTGGTTGCACAGGTGAACATATTTTGTCACTTTATAATCTGAAAATATATTCACTTTCGCTGAATAAAGCGTAATGCTGTCTTTCAGCTTCATTTACAGGCTTCATGAGTCCTCCCCCTATAGTCCCTCCACTAGCAGCTCGGCTGCACACAGCCGGACCAAGATTGATTCTGGAGGGAGAAGTGTGTGTGTGGGTGGCAGAGCCTTTCGAAGCCTTGTGTAAGCACTCTCCCACACACATGGAGCCTTCCTCTGTCACACTCATCTCGATGTGTCACTTTCAATGCTGCCTGCTGGGGTTCACTTTCAATGCTGCCTGCTGGGGTTCACTTTCAGTTGTCCATCTGAGCTGACCTGCATCTCCACCCACCCACTGATCACACTCCCATGCAGCACCTGTCCAACATGAGGCTCCGCTCACTTTCGATTGGAAAAACTTGGTCATAGTCAAGTTTCTCGTAAGCTCCACCATTCTTTCCCCTCACCCATCCCCTTTCCCCCATCACTGTCGACTCCCTGGCATCAACTTCCATCTCTCCAACCAAAACCCTTTTCTTTCCAGGACGTCCAGGTGAACACGCATGATCCCTACCTTCCTGAGAATCCCACCCCATCCACACTGGCCTCCCAGCCCTCCTCCTTCCCACCCCCAGGGTCCGTGTCTGCCTCCAACTCCTCACCAACCACCTTCATCGTCCTTTCTACTGCTACCATCGCACCCTCACCCTCCCACCCTTCCGGCTCACTCTGCCCCCTCTCACACTCACCATTCCCTCCTTCCACGCCCATCCTCAGTTCACTCCCCAAGAAGCAGCCATTGATTTCACAGGCCCCTCCCTTGCACATTCATCTGGACTTCCACCACCCGCTCACCTTACTCCCTCCAGACTCCTTACCCCCCCCCCCGGTTTCCTCCCCCCCCCCCCCCCCCAATTCCCAGGCTCCTTCCCCCCTCTCCGGGCTCCTTCCCCTACATTTTCCTGCTCCCTCACACCTACATCCCCACTTGTCGCATTCCACCCCGTTACATCCTCCTCCATCCCTACTGCCTCCTCCCCCTTCCCAACCTCACCATCCCCACCAACACCTTTGTTCCCTCCACCCCGCCACCCACCCCCCACCCCTGCCCAGTACATCTTCCTTTCCCAGTCAAACATAGGCATTCCTTTCCCACCCCTCACTCATTATACCTTCCTCTCCCACTCACAGCTGGGCTTTCCCCTCCCCCCAGCTTGCCAATCATCCATAGCAGCCCATCACCAAGACCGTGATGTTCGGAAGCAGACCTGAGACATCAATGGAGCCCTCCTGCCTTCCGTGAGCTGTTTCGCGGCAGAGCCACGTTCAAGAGAATCCACCCAGCATGCGATGCACATGTTCCTCCAGCATCCAGTAGCTGGAGGGCTCCAGCACCTTCTGCTCCCTGGGTGTCCACGATCTGAGCAAAGCCCTGAAGGTCAGTCCCAACTTCTGCACATCACGCTTGTCCAAATATATGCTGGGCCGGCGTGTTTACCTGCCGGCATTATGGAAAATCTGGCATGGGGGGACAGTTCTGTTTGGGCCTTACTTTGCACGTCATTAAGAAGGATGCAAAGTGAGTTCACGCCAGCTTCCAGCAAGATTGGACACCACTGGATGATCCCACTGTGCCCTCATACCGGGGCAGAGCCAAGTTTTGGTCTTCCCACCATATTGACCGCCGGCTGCCCACCAAGAGGGCTGACGCCAACAGGGCCGGAAAATTCCAGCCTTAGCCTTCAAAAGGATCAGTGCAAGTATAGGAATAAACTCAAACTCGTACAAACAACACACATACAACCCTTTTAAACAAGAAAAAAAAATTAGATTGAATTCTTTTCGAGTGAATATTCAAAGTTTACAAATAAACCAGATAAGAAAATGAAAGGTGGAAATTTATAGTTCTTACACAATTTTTTTTATATATCTAAAAGCTACAAAAGTGCATTTTTGCATCAGTGACAGGAGTTACATAACTGCTCCATTAGATTTTCAGTTAGCACAGAACACTGAGTTCAGATATGCAGTGTAGGCGTATATCAAGTTGGTGGCAGCAAAACTCAGCTTTGTTGCACCTGCAGCTTTGGCGCTGTGGGTGGTTTGATACCAAAATGGGGTCTGGGAAGCGTGCACTTCTGGCATGGCCTCCACCAGATGCCATTATGGTGCAAGTGTTTGCACAAGCATTAGGACCGTTCGCTGGAAGTATGTCGAATAGGCAGATTGTGACCTCAATCAGCTTGTAAGGCCAATTTGACTCTGCCACTGTTATGTTCAACCTCACTGCTCCAGCTGATGCCCTCTCTTAAATACACCCAGCCGAACAGCAGTCAGCAGGATCCACCTACCTGCAAAATCTAAAGGGATCATCAACTACTTTCAGCTTAGTTGCTGATCGATTCCTACTGGTTCCATCCGGGTTTGTAGAAGTGCAATGAGTTTTCTACACCTTGCCTTCCACTCCTTACCCTCCCCCGATAGTCATCATCATCACCATCATAGCATCATTTTGGCCACCATGTTGAAATAAAAGCCACCACAAAACAAATATTCCAAGCAAACTTTATCAAATATGCCGCCCAATATTCTATACAAAAAATCAACTAAACACCCTCGTGCATTCTCTTATTGCCTGTCTTACGGGCGCTTTTGCCTGGCCTGTAGAGCACTATCCCAATGGGGCTGCAACACAGCGGGACGGTGGGTGGGGTCTGCTGCGGAGGCTGCACATGACCATGCAGGGTGCGCTCAAGCAGCTCTGCCCCCTTGAAGGACCCCCCCCACCCCCCCCGACCCACCCCCCGGCTAAGGACTGCCTCCTCTCAGCGTGTGTTGGCAGCAGTCTGTGCTGGCTGGCTGAGAGAGAGCAGCAGGGGTTCTGGCAGAGCAGCAAGTGGTGGCAGCACAAACTGTCTTCCCGAGAGAGTGCAGCAGGTTTGTGCTCCATGGGACAACTGCCACGCCCCTGGGGTGGTACCTCAGCAAACCAGGTGATCTGTTGGTGCACAGGCTGCAGGGCTGCCGTGTGGGAGCTCACAAGCCCATTGGAATACTGGCATCCGCACTGATGATGCAAGCAAGCTGTGCTTGCATGGCAACAAGTTGGATTACAGGACCCCAGTCTGAGCTTTCACTTCAACACACAGGAGTGTGTGGCTTCTGCTTATGCTGCTATGGAAGCTGAGGCATCACTGCTGCATCTTGCTTGGGTCCAATGGTGTTCTTATGGAGTTGGCCACCACTTTCACACTAGAAAGGATGGGCTCCAAGCTTTTTGCAAAGCCCTGTGCCAAGTTGTGCCTGACCTCTCTGTGTTCCTTGACAGCAACAGCAGGCTTTAAAAGCAGGCCTGCCAATATACCAAGCACTGCCTTGTACAAGCCTATCAGCTTTTTAATCACCACACTGAAATCCTCAACCGAGTCCTCTGGAGCAGAACCCATGTGTGGCTTCACCCTCTAGGAACTGGCACCTGCGAGACCTTTCCCTCGGCTCTGGCTACAACCTACTAATGCCTGGCGACTCACCACATGGAGATCCTACCTCTCTACTATCCTCTAAAGTGCGCACGGTGCCAATATTTGAGCTGGTTGCTGTAAGAGTGAGATCGAGAGAAGATGTTTCCTTGTTTCTCTTGGACTTCATATTCCCACGCCAGTGCCTGTCAGGTGGCAGTTCTTAGGTATCGGAAAGGAAAAAGCTACAAGGATAGGCCTGTCATGATGGGAATTTCGGAATGCAAAGGTTGCAAGCTTACACCATCTATGGCTTGTAAAGCAGAATAGATCGTGAGATGAGGGAAAGGTGGGATTGAGAAGGTGGATTAGGTAGGACCATACTTCCATCTTCAATGGTTGCACCCCCACCATTGGTCATGCTTTCAGTTGTGGATGCTTGCATGATGGCCTGTACCAACTCCTCCAAAGAGAAAAGACATGCAGCTGCCTGCTTCCCATCAGTTAGATGTTATTGTCTGCGGCTATACGCCACCTTGCCCTGAAGGAGAAAGAGATATGGATCAGTGAGTACGGTGAAATGTGTTTGGTTAATGTGTTGTCATTGTTGAACAGGTGACAGTGTATGCAAGCTGAGAGGTATGAATTTGAGGCAAGCAGCAGTGAAGTGAGGCTATGAATATAAAATATGAGTCATACTTGATGGAGAATGCTTATAGGTAAGTGAAGGCGAGGTGGTGAATGAAAGTGTATGAGACGAGTGGGTGCTTTGAATGGATATGACGTTTGTAAGATGCATTCACCGACCTTGATTATTTGCGTGAGGTCATTAAGCTTCTTCCTGCACTATACTGAAGACCTCTAGACACTGCTTGCATTGACAATGATGGCTATCAAGTTGTACAGCCTTTACAGTGGGTGTAATTTTATGGTTCAGTCACAGCTGGGGTGGGAGGCCTTAAATGCGGTGAGCTATTCAAAAGCCCATTGACTTCAGCGGGATTGTAAAATTCCACTGGGGTAAAATTCTGCCCATTATCTGTCTGGAGGCCCTCCTGGCCTCTTGTGGCTAGTGAACCTCTCTCCTCCTTTCCTCCTCCTAACCCAAGGCCTTCAGTGTAAGTCAGAGAACCTTAGAGTACATTTTTTGTTAACTGTATAGTTGTATAATAATTACATTTAATTGTAAACAGATGGTGGGCATTAACTTGGTGCCTCATCCATCTCCCACACTGGCACTGACCACCTGAGGTCATTGCCTGTGTGAGGGCTTGCAGGTCCGAGCGCAACCCCAGGAACCCCTGATTCTGTCCATGGAGCTACCTCTCCATGAGCGTCGCCACTCTCTCAATGGAGGAGGCAGTGTGCTCGACCATGAGGGTCAATGCAGTGCTCATGATCCGCATGGACTCCATCACAACAGAGACCATGACACGCATCCAACATGGACCTCCACCAGATCCTCCCTCACATCCACTGGGCATCCAGCATCTGCCAACTAATGGACGACTCCAGAGGCTCATCTTCTGCCTTCGGTTCAGCATCGTCCTCGTCTCCAGCAGTCCTCCGGTTGCCGGCGCCCTGGGCATTCTCTGCCTCCACCTGCTCCTCATGCATGTGTGAAGTGCCCTCACTGCCAAGCACTGACATTCTAGCTGACAATCCAATGCCCACTGAGGTGCTGGTATCTGCACTGGTGCCTGGTTCAGAGGGCGAGTGTGACACAGGTGCATCTAAAGCCCAGTGGTCCTCTGCCATCAAGGATGGCACTTTGGGGTCCAGCGTTCTAGGGTGAGCTGGCGATTCTAGGGGAGAACAACAACATGTCATTAGATTAAGTCACCATACTGTCACTGTGCAAGCCAGGAACCCTGGTAAGGCCATGGAGATCTGCATCATGGTTCCATCATCTTTCAGTGATCAATGGGGACTCCAGGTTTGAGATTCCCATTAATGATGAGACAGGAATGTTTGCACAATCTGACACACTCACCTCTGTGCACTGCGCTCTTACCTTTGTCAGAGATTCCTGCCTCTCCACAACCGGCTGACCAAGATGGGTGGCAGCGCTCCAAATCCATGGAATCCATCTCGTACCTCATCAGAATGAGGAGGTTTGGGGGCCTCCACTGTCTTAGTTCTTTCATTGGTGTTATGGTTTCTCTTCTCCTGAAATAGCAGAGCTGCATTGATTTGCCCACTCTCTACCTGCAGCGCCATTACAACCTGGCAAACCCTCCCCTTTGGGACACCTTACAGGGCACACTCAAGTTGAGGCCCTCGATCTGCAAGGCACTCAGTCCAAGCAGCCAGGGCTCAGCCCCTTGGCCAGCTCCGGCGTCATTGACAGTTGGCACTCAGACTCTAACACCCCTGAACTCCAAGGGGGGACAGCCCTCCACTTCTCCATACTGAACCATGCCAACTCGGTACTCACCCATATGCGCTACACCACATAGTGGCCGCTGACCTCAGCAGCCACCTCCTCCCAGGCTTTTTTGGTCACGTGTGGTGGCCTCCTCCTGCCATCCCTGGGCACTAGAGTGTCCCACCTGACACCGATCTCCTCAAGGACCGTGAGGCACTGGCCAGTGAAACAAAAGGCAGGGTGTCCACCCCACTTGCCTGCCTAATGTTTCTAGCTGCTGGTGAGGCCATTGCTTGAGTGGACAGACTCCAAAGATTTTGCCCTGGCAGCCTTCAGAGAGCTGCCTCTGCTGGTTATAAAGGGCCCGCCGGGTCACCATTGGACCTGGTGCCTGACAGGCTCCCACCCCCGCCCAGCCCTTCCCGACCATTGAGGAGACACCTTTTGCACTGGGTGGACCTTAGTTGGCCATCCTGTGTGAAATCGCCTTTGCAAGGCGACAGTGACCCGGAGCGGATTCCACATCCGATTCCGCTCCCACTCCCGCCAACTTGGCACCCGCGTCATGTGTGAAATTCAGGCCATGCTGACTGACTTTAAAGTAGTGCAGATTAGCTTTAAGTGATGCTAGCCTTGCATGAACTTGGGCCACTACTGAGACATGCAGCCACTCAGCAACACCTTTAAGTGCTGGGTTTCATGCTATTGCCCTTTAAATTAGCAGAAGTGTACTTGCTGTCTGCATTGCAATGAACGGGCACTCCCAAATTTTGGGCCTTATCCAAATTTTCCCCCGTGTCTTGTTACTTATAATCGTACTGCAAAAAAAAAAACCCTGTCTTTTCATGGTCTTTAATTCAGGAGTACAGTACATTTATTAAAAATATACACAGCTATTTCCATACAACAGGAAATGTACCTACACTCATAGCTTTAATAGAAATGAAAGACACTGTATAAGGAGCAGAATATGAAAAGTAATGAAATGTCATAATAATTCATGAGAAAAGGGAATGCAACCTGATTAAAATTAATAATGTTACATACTGCCAACAAAATGATGCTTCAACCACTAGTTCTTCTAATTCTATTCCAATCGTAGTGGAAACTGTAACAAAAATAGAAAATTCTAGCATTATGAGGAACTTGCTATCACATAGTGCAGTTACAGCAAACAGCATCGATGCCATTAAGTAGAATCTAGCTAAGTACATACAGGAGAAAGAATTAAGTTATGCTGAAAATGTGAAATGAAGAGGGTGGGAGTTCATGTGGAGCATAGGTATCAGTATAGAGCAGTTTGGCCAAATGGCCTGTTGCTACGCTGTAAATTCTATGTAACTGTAGGTCTGTGTACTTCCTGTCAAAGATTGTAAGTGACTTTTTTTGTCCCTACAGGATTTATTTTCTGTTCCTTCTCCTTTCCATGGAACTGCCAAGTGTCACTCTTCACAGTGACAATCAATCTGGTTTACAAAGGATCCATTTTAACGCAAGTCATGCACATATAACTCCAGATGTCTGGGTGAGTTCCAGTTGGCCACACTTGTCCGTTGTACACTTCATATTTTCCTGATTTGGCAAGAAACTTGCCTGATCTACATCTTCCCACAAGCACATAAAAATGGGAAGGAACTCACTATTTGCAGGAAATTTGAAAAAAAAAACACATCATGTGATGCCAATTCGGTCATGGCTGATTTCAAACTGACCAAGTGCCATGACTTTGCTTATCCACACTATTTTTCTCAGATGATGCAGCCGGGCTGATTGCAAGTTCTGGTTCTTAACACTTTCTCAATTCTGCTCGTGATACCATGTCATGTCTTGCACCTTATTTAAAATCTCTACTCCCAGGAGCAGAGTTTTACATCCCATGGGGAGATAGATGCATGCCCGACCCGATCGGGTGTAAAACGACAGCCCGACATCATCCCGCACTTGCGTAATATCTCGCTCGGCGGGCACGCGCAAAATCGGAAGCACGTCCGCCAACAACGAAGAGGGCAGTTAAGCCCAGTAACGGTGCAATTGACCCGGATTTTTCATGGTCCGTCCAACCTTACAGTGGGCGGACAGGTGAAATCGGCCAGGCGGACTTTGCATTTTTCATCAAACCTCACCCAAGGGCGGGATGAGGGTTCCGTTGTTAAGTAAAATAAAAATAAAAACCTGTGGACAGCATTTTTATCATCCATATGTTCATGTTGTGATGCTTGGACATTTTTTAACCCTGATTTTCAAAACTTTATTTCTTGGTTTTCGGGTCTGCAGCCTGTTGAGGCAGCTCTCTGCCTTCAGAGAGCTTTCTCTCAGTGCTCGCTCACAGAAGCGTCATCGTCCACTCTCCTCCCGCCCCCACCCCGGCAGTGTTGAGCTTTTCAGCGAGCGTTTAACATTGGCTGGCCATTAATTGGCCTCCCAGCATGAAATCGCGGTCCAGGTGCCAATCGCATTGGTCTGTTTCCCGACTGCTCTCAGGCCCGCCAATCGCACCCACCCACCGAGCTGAAAATTCAGGCCCCTAGAATTGTTTTCCGAAATACACAATAAAGCTCAAAATGATGTCTCCTGGCATTCTGAATCAACATAACTCATTCAAAAGTACTGTAACACACAGATCCCTGGTACAGGGATTAATTTATACAAAATTATGAGCTCTAAATCCTTAAGAGCGCTTAGTAGATCTGATGCTGGACTAACCACCCAGGGCTCCACAGTACCAGTCCGACCTTTAGCAGTTGTAAATTTAAATTTAATAAGTCTGTAAATTTGTGGGACAGATATCAAAAGAAAAGGTAACCGGGAAAACTGCCAGAGGGCCATAAAAACCTATTATTTCATAAATGGAACCTGCCACCTCTATATGGTTTGACCTACATGGGAAAAAAATGCAGAGAAAGAACAATACAATCATATTCCAATATATGGCCCTAAGAAGCAATGTACCAATTGGTGTAAATTTTCCAATATAGCTTACTTCATCCCCTAAGCGCATTGCAAAGATGATCAACAGTTTGAATTTTTTTCAGCAAAATTATTACCAACATTAAAAACCCACTAATTTTTTCAGGGTTCCAGGATCAGTTGGGCAGGAAAGTTAAAAGTCGCAAGAGTTAATTACCAAATTGTTTCTGCTGATCACTGGGGGAGAATGTCAGCAAAACTAGAACTGACTTAAGTGCAAAATAAAACAAATGTAGGAAATTACAAATAGAAACTCACATTTAATACAGGAATGAGCCAGAAAGAGTCACGTGCAATTGTCACAATGCCAGAATAGCAAAAATATCAAAACAATGCCATCTGCATGAAGCATTTGAACTGGTTATAATCCACACTACGGATGTAATTTCTTAATTTCCAGGGTGACATTTTCTCTTAATTGATGCCTGAACTGAAGATTGGTCATAAGTAGGAATAACAGCTCTTTTAAGTGAAAAGCAAATTAATGCGAACGCTGGACTTGTGGAAATAAAAACGAAGTGCTGAAAAGGCTCAGCAGGTCTGGCAGTATCTGTGGAGAAAGAAACAGAGTTAATGGGCAGAATTTTCTGTCTGCCGGGCGGGCGGGACCGACCCAATCTCTGGTGGGCAGGGAGCCGATCCTCGCCGGAGAAGCGGGCTCTGCTGCCACTTTATGTGGGCGGGCCAATTTAGGCCCGCCCAGCGTGACGTCTGCCTGGAAGCTCCTGTGTGGGCGGGGGGGGGGGGGGAAGAATTCCCCAAAAGCGAGAGTGCGCTCTTTCGCGCATGCGCACAAAAGAGCACACATCTCCCTGAGGCTAAGTGCTGCCTCAGGGAGATCGCTGAAACTTTTAAAAATGTTAAAAATAGAAAAAAAACTCCTTAACATGTCCCCCTCATGTGACAATGTCACATGAGATGGGACATGTTCATTAGTTACACTAAAATTTTTAAAAACTTTTTAAATCCCTACATGAAACCTCATCCCGCCGGTGGATGAGGTTTCATGTTTTTTCTAGGTGCCGCCGGGGCTCCTGGCCTGTCCGCCAACCTTAAGGTTGGACGGGCAGGTCCTTTAATTGTTTCAACGATCCTATCAATGGCCTCAATTGGCCATTGACAGGTCGGCAGGCCCGCAGCTGATTTTGCTGTACCCCCACCTTCCTGAAAATTTAAATGGGGCGGGATGACATTGGGGGTTCCACCCGACATCATCCCGCATAAGTTTACGCATTGGCGAGCGGGCCCCGCCTCCTGCTCACCGATGGCAAAATTCTGCCCAATGTTTCAAATCCAATATTACCCTTCTTGGGAACTCCTTTGAAGCTCTTTTAAGTTGTCTGACACACTACTACTTGTCAACAAGATAATCCTGAACCTAAAAATGCTCATGTCACTTCAGTCTTCAATTAAATAGCTGTTGAGCAACCTATGAAACAAGAACATTTTCAAAAATACTCCTCAAATCCAAAGAGTTTTAAAATTCTTAAACAGAAGCAAAAATGGGACAGAATTTCTTAGACTAAAATAAAATTGCTTTCTATAATTTAAAATATTAAAACTCATGTGTCACTTTGAACGCTCACTGAGAAGAATGGTACTGAGTCACATGGGTCTGGTTTTATCTCAAGTCTCTCAGCAGTAGAACACTGAAAATTTTGGGTGATTTTAAGATATAGGTAAAAAAAAAAGTATGAAGACTGGGTACTTCTGATTGCAATCCAATGATTCCTGCTAGAAAACAGTCTCAATTCTGATGCCTCCCTAAGTCAAATTGTCTAATACTCACCATCTAAGAAAAAAAATGAAGAATGACCATTTTAGCAAAATGCTAAAATCCTGGAACTATAGTCCTATCTACATTGTCACCTGTAAGGCATTACAAAGTACTGGCCCAAATTTCTCATTGGCAATTGTGGTGAAACTGCCATTACTCCTCTAAAACTGACTTCTGACGTTCACAAGTGAACAGTTAAATCCAGTAGTTACTATCAGTGATTCATCGCTTCTCCAGAGACTGCGCTTTTGAGGTCACATGAAAATGCAATCAACTGGAAATCATTGAACTGGTGGAAGTTCCACCCTTACACTCTTAGGGCCAAGTTTTCATAGAGTTGTGAAGACTCTTGGGACCTTTGAAAATGGCAGGCGAGTCCTAGATGCGTCCTATCCTCATTTCCAACGGATCCAATTTTTGCCAGTAGGGGAAAGGAGCAGGATGTGAAACCCAAACTGAGCAGGACCACTTGAACATAGTGCTGGGTTCAAAAAGACCCCATTTTGGTTGTTGCAATAAGTGTGGGTGTCACAAATTGATGGAATAGATGTAAATGCTGTTGAAGGGCATGCAAGATACAATATGTCTAACTGTGATGGTGTGAAGGTTTTTAAATCCCCTGCTCTCTAAGCTGTTTAAAAAGACTGGCTACAGCTATCAGTGATTGTTAAAAAATCCTCTGATGAACTGCTTTGATTTTCAGGACAGCTTGTAGCAGCTGCTTGAGCAGTTCCAATAGAGTTCTTTGTTGACATTTTCCTTATGAAAACTTGGCTGAGTTTCAAAATCAACAATTATCTCAGCAAGGGACTCTGAGTTCACAATTTGATTGACAGCTTAAAGAAGCTAATAAAGGATTAGGGTCAAACAAAGGTTTGTCCTGATAAGAGATTTGGCACTTGAGGAGATTAGAATGCTTTGATGCTTTCATAAATAGGAAGTTTTTATCACTATCAAGTCTGTATAACGAGGGCTGTATTAGATTTGTAGAAGTTTTTTTCCATTTTCACATGGCTCCTAAGATCTTCATGTGGTGCATTCTGGGTGAGTTATTGAGTTGGCATGGGAGCATCAGGGGCCAAGGGTGGTGGGTGGGCAGCATAAGTTTGTATGATTGGGCATGGGGGTGAGCCAATGTGAGGAGTGAGAGCCAGTGGGCCTAGGATCTTCTAAAACAACAGCAACAAAGTTGCAGAAAACCGAGGCCATCCTTCTAACCAGCCCATCTCAGCACTCACCCATCCCAGTGTCCTTCTAACATCTGCTTCTAGAGTCAGTGGGCCAGGCTTTACCCTGTATCCACAATCCAGGGGAATCATCATGCATTTCAGGGTAATTTTTACCAAGGCCAGTCCAGCAATTTGGGAAACCTCCCAATTTGAGCCAAAATCCAGCCTTTAGTCTCACCGTAAACACCCTTGAAAAGGTTATACCTCGTTGAATGAGAGATAACTGCATTTTCAAATAGTGCACTAAGACTATAAATACTGTTCAACAGTCTCACTGGTTCTGAAAAAGCATTTTTATATTTGTCAATATCAAATTTCTCCATTATAAGAAATTCCAAATTGTAGAATCATCGATTGCTTGCAGCACAGAAAGAGGCTATTCAGCCCTCGTGCCTGTGCCAGCTTTCTGCTAGAACAAAATATTAGTGATTGTTTTTTAAGTTGGTTTTATTATATTTTATCTTCTATCTTAATTATATATGCATGTCCCAGCATGTCTCAATCATTTATTTTCCTATGTGCAAAATTTTAAAACTAAAAGTGAATGAATTGCCTGGTTTGTGACTATCTTAATGTGATTGGCTGGTTACCCTGCTTGATGCCATTATTGTTGCTGGATACCTGGAGAGCCTTTTGACTTGGCGGCAGAAACAAACTGATATCAGAAAAGCTGAAAAAGCGAAATACATGTCACAGCGATTGTTAGATCTTTGTGGTCATTCTTCATGGCTAGTGGCAAACTTTGTTGCTTTGTCACTAACTGCAAAATTCCAATTATCATCATAAGGGAAAAAATGATTCTTAAAATAACATTTTCAAAAATCCTGCTAAAAATGATTAACTCAAGTTGGTCTGAATTGTGCAATTAATCAGCAATATTTTGCCTCAGAGACCTAGCTTCCCATCCTGTTCACGCTGGTATCTGATGGTTATTTTTCATCACTGCTCCCTGTAAATATTAATCAATGTAGTCTTACATCTATTCTGAAACAAACTTCTATGTGAAAAAACACATTTCTGAATCAGATCCAAGAATACTAGCACATTGGCAGATTGCTCTCCTGGATATAGATAGAATATGTGTCATATATATTGACTATAGATTGCTTCACTTAGATTGCCACTTTAGCATTAGCTGTTTTAGGTGTACACTAATACAAATATAGGTTCCTATCCAAACTCAGCATACATCAAAGGCAAGTGGCGTATCACAGAAATGTAAAATAGAATGGTTAAGGCACAAAAGGAAGCCATTCAGCCCACTGTGTCCGCTCTCTGCAAGAGCTATTCACCGAGTGCCACTTCCTTGCTTTCTCCCTGTAGCCTTGTGATTTTTTTCCCTCCGGACAATTATCCAATCCCACTTTGAAATTCATGATTGAATCTGCCTCCACCACACATCTCAGGAAGTACATTTCAGATCCTAAACACTCACTGCATGAAAACATTTTTCCTCATGTCACCAATGTTTCTTTTGCCAAATGCCTTGATTCAGTATCTCTGGTTCACAATCCTTCCACCAATGGGAACAGTTTCTCCTTATCTTGTCTGTCTAGACTCCTCATGATTTTGAACACCTCTAATCAAATCTCAACCTCAACCTTCTCTTCTCTAAGGAAGACAACCCCAACTTCTCCAATCTGTCAACATAACTGAAGTTCCTTACCCACTGAGCCTTTCTCATGAATCTTTTCTGCATCATCTTTAATGCCTTAGCATCCTTCTTAAACTGTGGTGCCCAGAATTGGACACAATGCTCCAGTTGAGGCCGAACCAGAGTTTTATACAGGTTTATCATAATTTCCCTGTTTTTGTACACTATGACTTTATTTATAAAGTCCAAGATCCAAATACTTTTTTTTTTAACTGTGCTCTCAATCTGCCCTGCCACCTTCAATGCTTCGTGAACATACACCCCCAAGGTCCTTCTGCTCCTGCACCCTCTTTACAACTGTACCTTTTATTGTACCCTTTATTTTATATTGCCTAACCTCATTCTTCCTACCAAAATTAAATACCTCACACTTCTCTGCATTACATTTGATCTGCCAGTTGTCTACCGATCCCACTAACTTGCCTTTTGTTTCATTCAGTCATGAGATGTGGGCACTGCTGGTTAGGTCAGCATTTATTGCCCATCCCTAATTGCCCTTGAGAAGGTGGTGGTAGCTGCCTTCTTGAACCGCTGCATTCCATGTGGTGTAGGTACACCCAGAGTGATGTTAGGGAGAGAGTTTTAGGATTTTGACCTAGTGACAGTGAAGGGATGGTGATATATTTCCAAGTCAGGCTTGGAGGGGAACTTCCAGGTGGTGGTATCCCCATGTGTCAGCTGCCCTTGTCCTTCTAGATGGCAGCAGTTATGGGTTTGGAACGTGCTGTCTAAGGAGCCTTGGTGAGTTCCTGCAGTGCATCTTGTAGATGGTACACGCTGCTGCCATTGTGCATCAGTGGTGGAGGCAGTGAATGTTGTCTCTCGATGGGGTGCCAGTCAGGCAGGCTGCTTTGTCCTGGATGGTATCAAGCTTCTTGAGTGTTGAAGCCGCACTCAACCGAGCATGTATTCCAACACATTCCTGACTTGTGACTTAGTCATGGCGGGCAAGCTTTGGGCAGTCAGCAGGTGAGTCACAAGCCAGAAAATTTCCAGCCTCTGACCTGCTCTTCTAGCCACAGTATTTATATGGTTAGTCTAGTTCAGTGTCTGGTCAATGGTTGACCATCTTGTTGGAGATGGCCCTACATAAGTTTAACAGTATCATTCTCACAGTCCACAATACTTCCTAGTTCTGTGTTATCTACAAATTTTGAAATTGTGGCCTGTATAACAAGTCTAGGTCATTAATATATGTCAAGAAGAGTAGGGTCCTAAAACCAACCCCTGGGGAACTTTATGAACCTTCCTCCAGTCTGAAAAACAACCTTTCGCCACTATTCTCTGTTTCCTGTCACTCAGCCAATTTCGTATCCATTGCCCTTTCATTCCATGAGCTCTAACTTTGGCCACAAGTCTGTTGTACTGCACTTTATCCAATGCCTTTTGGAAATCTATACACACATTAACCACATTACCCTCATCTATCCTCTGTTATCTCATCAAAAAAACTCAAGAAAGTTTGTTAAACATGATTTTTCCTTAACAAATCTATGCTGGCTTTCCATACTACAACCGCATTTGTCCAAGTGACTGTTAATTTTGTCCCAAAGTATGGTTTTAAAAGCTTCCCCACCACTGAGGTTAAACTGACTGGCCTGTCATAGCTAGGCTTTCCCTTACACGCTTATTTTGAACAATTCTCCAGTACTTTGGCACGACCCCGGAATATGAGGAGGATTGGATGATTATGGCCAGTGCCTCCGCAATCTCCACCCTTATTCCCTCAATATGCTTGGAGGCATCTCATCTCGTCCTGGTGGCTTAACAATTTTACGCACAGCCAGTCTGTCTATTATCTCTTCTTTATGAATATTTAACCCATCAAGTGTCTCAACTCCCTCCTTTTTCACTATGACGTGGGCAGCATTTTCTTCTTTGGTAAAGACAGGTGCAAAATACTAATTTAACACCTTGGCTATGCCCACTGCCTCCATCTATTAAACCCCTTTTTGGGTCCCTAATCTCCTCCTTTTACGATCCTTTTGCTATTCATATGCCTTTTGGATTCCCTTTTTATGTGAGCTACCTGTCTCTTCTCATACTCTCTCTTTGCTTCTGCGATTTGCTTTTTCAATTTCCCTCTGAACCTCCTATATTAATCCCGGTTCTAAATTGTATTATCCACCTGATATCTGTCATATGCAACATTTTTCTACTTCATGGACTGAATCTTAGCTATGTCGGACGGGCTGGGCGGGAGCTGGTGGGAGCTGATCGCCACCCGCGATTGGCTGTGCACTGCCATTTAAACTGGGCAGGCCAATTAAGGCCCACCCAACGTAATATGCGTTCCATAGCGCTCAGCGCTACCCGTGCAGGCGGGGGGAGCAGGGAGAGTCGGGGCCTGCGCTCCTATCGCACATGCACCTGGAAGAGCGCAGCAACCTCCCTGAGACACGGAGCTGCCTCAGGGAGATTGAGTGGACAATAAAAGTTTTAAAAATTCAAGTAATATATTATTTAAACATGCCTCCTCATGTGACAGTGTCACATGAGCTGGGACACGTTTGTCAAGTTTACCAAACTTATTTATTAATTTTATAAAACCTTCAGGAAACCTCATCCCGCCCGTGGATGAGGCTTCCCGGAAAACGCAAAGGCCACTTGGGCTCTTCGCCTGCCCGCCAACCTTAAGGTTGGGACAGGCAGCGTTGTTATTGATGTAAATTACTTTATTAATGGCCTTAATAGGCCTTTGACAGTTCGGCAGGCGCACAGCCGCCTCCAGCGCACACCCGCCAAACACAAGATCGAAATGACACGCGATGATGTCAGGTTGCATGTCCAACGTCATATTACGCGTCGGCATGTCCAGCCCCCCCCCCCCCCCCCCCCCCGCACGCCGACGGTAATATTCTGGCCCTCTATCTCTTTCATCACCCACAGAGCTCTGAATTTGTTTCTCCTACAGTCGTGGGAATGCACTTTGAGTCTCCATTAAGTGGAGGGAAGTCATCTCATTCCCCAGATACACTTAGGGCAGGATTTTCCGTACCTGCCCGGCGTTGGGATCTTCTGGTCCCGCCGCAAGTCAATGGACTTCTGGCTGGGGTGCTGTCTCGCCCGCGACAGGTCCCACCCGCAACGGGGCTGGAAAATCCCGGCCATAGGTTCATACCACTTTCATTATAACTGTATTGCAATACAAAACAATATTCTTAAAAATATTTAGGAAGGCTGTTGTCACTAAACATTAAAATGTTAGAATGCGGTGATTGATTTAGAGTGGTTCCCATTGTTTCGACTTTTGAGCATTTGTACCTTGAAAAATCTTCAAGGCAAATAGTCTACGTTAAATAAAATTCCAGTTATGATCAAAAAAGTGAGAAACATGTCAAATATCTTCAGGCATAATGAAAACATACCCCATTGTTTTGCCTACTTCCTATATTGCTACAATTATTTGCAGCTGTCAAGCTTAAAAAACAGTTATAAGCTACCATAATTCAAGTACATAATGCTCTAACTGGGGATTCCATTCAGCTAATTAAAAAATAAAAATAAAAATGGAAAATGCTGGAATCCCACAGACCATTCAGGGAGAGAGAAACAGAGTTCATGACCTTTTGGCACTGGAAATAATTATAGATGTTACAGGTTTTAAGCAAATATAGAGCAGGCATTGTTAATTATATATTAATTGTTTTTAATTTTATTCAGGTACTGGGAATTCATTTGTGCTCCTATAAAAAGGAACAGCCTGAATTGGTGCTTATTGAGGGAGGAGCTACATGTCTGTAGCGTGTATCTTTGTAAATAAATGCTCTTACAAGTGCATAAAGATTAGTTTCTGTTCTATGCTTCATCACCTGGGTTTCTAGAGTATAAGAGACATGAGGGGAGAGAGGAGAGAGCAAAAGGGGATGTTTGTGATAGGGTGGAAGGCAGGAGAAATTGAATTGCAAATGGGATGATGATAGAAGGTAAGGGGAGATAGTAATAAGGCAAGTCAAGGGCCAGAAGGATCAGCAGGAGGTGTAATGGCAATAGCAAAATCATTAACAACAGCTGCTGTCTGAAATAACGGAGCAGTGGTTACGGTCTGAACTTGTGGCACTCAATATTGAGTCCAGTGGGCTGTAAAATGTCTAAGACAGACATCTAAGAAACATAGAAAATAGGAGGAGTAGGTCATTTGCCCCTTCGAGCCTGCTCCTCCATTCAGTATGATCATTGTTGATCCCTATCTCAACGTCATACTCCTACGCTCTCCCCACACCCCTTGACACCTTTAAAGTCCAGAAATCTATCTATTTCCTTCTTAAATATATTCAGTGACTACGAAAGATGAGGTACTGCTCCTTGGACCTCTGCTGCACTTCATTAGAACAGTGTTGCAGACCAAAGTCAGAGGGGTCAGTGTGGGTATGGGGCATAGGATTGAAACTGTGGACTGAATGGAGGTATTCAGTAAAGCAGTCAATGCATCATGAGAAGCAAATACAGTATACTAAATTGAAAGAAGAACAAATAAATCACTGTTCCACGGGAAGGAGTATTTGGGGCCCTGGATGCTGGGAAGAGAGGGGGTAAAAAGGCAGGTGTTGCATCTCCTGTACTTGCATGGGAAAGTGCTACAGGAAGGGAAAGGGTGTTGGGGCTGACTGAAAAGTGGACAAGGATATCACGGAGCAGACAGTTCCTTCAGGATGCTGAAAGTGGGGCGGGGGGGGGGGGGTAATGTGTTTGGTAGTGGTATCTTGCTGATGTGGAAGAAACTAGAGTGAAATATGGAGGCTGGTGGGTTGGAAGGCAAGGATAAAGGGAACCATATTGTGGGTCTGGGCAGGAGGTTCCTTCCATGATATTTTGGTCCACTCTTCAATCAAGACCAACATCCCAAGACCTTAGCATGGCATCTTGAACAAGGGTATAACATTTTCAATCATCCAGTCTTTTGGCACCACCTTGTATCTAGGAAGAATTGGAAGATTTTGACCAGCATTTCTGAAACTTTTGGGCCCTTCACTTCTCTCAGCAATCCCATGTGCCCAGGTGACTTATCAACTTTAAGTACCGTCAGCCTTCCCAGTACCTTATCTTCGTCTATTCTTATCTCATCCAGTATCTCAGCAAAAGATGATTCATGATGGCATGGCAAAGCTTGAAGCAAATCATATCCAGTTAACTGAAGAAAAGGGAGCCCAAGCAAAGATCAAGCCTTAGATCAAATGAACATACCATTTTCTGGCTGTGGGAAAATATTCCTCATAAAAATCTGACTTTGGCTCCATATGAAAAACCACAATCTGTATTAATTGGAGTTGAATATAGGCAGTCATCAGCAAAGATGGACAAGCCATCATCACATTTCTAAATATTGGTGTGGGAGAAATGAGTTATTACTTCATGGAGCACTAGCACCAGGACTGGGGAAAGTGGGAGCTGTGCCAAGGCTAGGACCTTAATATTCAAAGGTATTTGACACTTTTGAAGGAGAGGAAGCTAGGAAAGGTAGTGGGGTAGCTCTGTTAATTAAGGATGACATTTGCAGCGTATCACAAAGCACCATAATCAATGTCTCAGAAGTAAAGTTGCCCTTTAACATCACTGATAGTTCAGAGCATCAGCATATTTAAAAAAAGTACAGAAGAATAAATTCTGAGATATACTGTACTACCATAAGAGTTTTATGTAAAGCCAGCACATATTGCCAAATTTTCCACCCATGAATTTGCACAATACTCACAATTTTATGATATATTCTGGTTGTGCTCACAAGTATTTGCCAAATTTAGAATCAAGGTGTCCAAAGCATTATGTTCAGGGAAACCAATATTTATATTAGTTTTGCTGAAAAAAATACAATGGCTGGTCATGATTTAGGAGTATTCATACAATAAGCATATACTACACCCACCCACCCCACAAAGAACAGGCATTTCAGAGGCAGTGTTCATTGCTGGATGAAAATCAGTGAGAATTCAAATTGCCCGAGCCCTGCAAAGGTCACCCTTAGACATGTGCTGCTGCTTCACAATACTCCCACGCTCTGTGGTATGGGTTGAAGTAAAGGCAGATATTCAACCAGCTTTTCAGTGTGGATGTGGGTGGCAGGAACTGGAGTGTAAAATTGAAGTTGTGGCTTGGCTGACGCTTGAATCTCATTGAGCAGTTCTGGAACTTTATTCAGCTGCAAGTTTATTTGTTGGTAAATGCAAAGCTAAAGAACCTTCCAATAGATAGGAATTTCATGTTCTGCTTACCAACGTATCGGCTGTACTGCGAAATACATTTTCTTTGATAGAGCAACTTATAGCAGCATCAATACATTCCAAGTGCCTCAGCAATTCTGCAGCCAGATGTCTAAACCCATATATCTTTGCATCACTTGCTTGCATCACTTCAACATTGTGCTTGATCTTTCCTCACAGGATAGCCCTCTCATCCCAGGCCTGGTAATTACAACTGCAAATATCATTCAGGTGGTTTGATAAGTGTTCATTATTGCCAAATAATCGCTCTGAACATTAACTATTATCTGTGGAGTCTCATTCCTTCTGGTTGTGAATTGTTTAAGGAGATTTTACAAATGTCAAGATGTAAATGTTTACACTTTTTTCAATTTCACTATTTAATTTTTCTTTCCTTCTTTTTGTTACTGCCTTTGTACCCAATTTGATATTGAATTTATATTTTTCTCAATACTTCAGCTATTTATTTTCCAATCCTCAAATCTCATTGGTCAAGGAGATTTGGGGTAGGATTTTAGGGAAAGCCAACAGGAGACCCGTGGTGCCTCCTCCAGTAAAGTGGCCACTGGTGGGCCTTTCCCAGGATCAAAACCTCTCTCATGGTGGAGGGGGCAATGGGAGGATGGTGTGCGAGCTACCCACCCTCTTCCTGCCCCCACCAAAATTAAGTCCAGGGCAAGAAGATCTGGTTTTGGACTTCCCACCCAACTACCAATTGAGGCCCTTAAGTGGAAAGTTAATGAACTTAAAAGGGCCTCCTCCCACTGCTGCTAGTATCAACCCAATGATGGACCTGTCAGGGCTCTCATTCCCATAGAAATCCCGCCTATCACGACCTACTGGTCAACCAGAGGCCAGCAGTTCTTTTGCTTACCTGTATCACCAGGGAGGTGGTGGCTGCTGGGGGAACATCAGCTACCTGGGGCACAGGATCGAGGAGCAACCCAGGCCAGTGGTAAGTCATGGCAGGGAGGGTGGTTCACAGTATGGGAATCACAGGGGAGGAAGTCAGCAGCAAGGGCATGAGTGGCTTCAGCGAGCCCCCCTTTCTTGATGCCAGGTCCCTCGACCAGGCACTGAGTGCCTTTGAATGAGGGACCTTCCTGGGAGGGCACAAGCAGCTCGCACAGGTTTGCTTGTCATGCTCTGACAGGCCCACCTGTCATTGGGTTGATACTAGCAGCAGTGGGAGAAGGCCCTTTTAAGTGGTCATTAACTGCCCACTTAAGGCCTCAATTCATGGTTGGATGGGAAGTCCAAACCCAGGTCTTCCCACCCTGCACTTAATTTTGGTGGATGCAGGAAGAAGGTGGATAGCTCGCACACCATCCTACCATTGCCCTCCCTGCCATGAGAGAGGGCATAATACTCCCCCATGATGTTGGTTGCCCTATTCAGCCATGTTCTAGATGCCCATTTCCTTTGCTGCACCATTGTCAGCAACAGACTTTTGAGCTAAGAGGCAAATATAACTAATAGCCATTCAATGCCCTGCCCTACATCTCCTTCTTTGGCTCAGTGTCAAATTTTGTTTGATTAACTCCTGTGAAGCGCCTTGGATGTTTTAAAGGTACTATATGACTGCAAGTTATTGCAGTTGTGTTATTTCTATAAAATATCTCTACAATTGGATTACCTCTATTCCGTGTCCCTATTTATAAAACTCAAAGATGCCATTGTTATATTTTGATGGTTTTATTTACTCACATGCACAATTGCATGGAATTAATCAATCAGTATCTCTAGTTTTCTTGTTTCTCCATATCCTTCAGTATCTTTCCATGAAATTTGTACCTCTATCCCTTGCTTTTTCACCAAAAATGTATTGCCTCACACTTCTCCACATGATATTGCATATGCCATCTGCTTGCCCATTCCACCAACTTGTCAGTGATCCTGAGATCTTTCATAGTCTTTTCACTATTTGCCAAGCCTTTATTTTGCATTGTCAGAAAATGTTAGTATTTTTCTCAAAGTGGTCCTGTTGCACATCTTTCGGGATACGTCTGGTCTCTGATCATCCAAAGATCGGAAGATCTGGGTCAACCTCTTTAAAAAAAAACTTTAAAACATCTTTAACATTCCTATTTTTCCAACATTTATTCACTTTCTATTGAGAAGGAAAGATGGATTCTGTTTCAACTATAATTCTACATTCTAACCATCCACTAAAATTTCTTCCTACCTCCCTTTTAATTCTACTTGTGAGCATCTTAATTTTGTGCCTTGGTGCTACCATCTCATCAGCCAACTGACACAATCTATTACCCTTTAACACTTGATAATCTTGTTATGACAATGGTAGGAGGAGAGTACAGTTTGATTAATCCCACTACTCCACAGGTCGCACCAATAGCTTAAAAGTTTAATTGACTCGGCAAAATGGCCAATTATTTACCTTCGCTACCATTACCCAGAATAAAACAGACTTTAACCAGGCTTCTTTCAATAAACAACAAACTTTTTAGTTTACTATAAAACCAGCATTGTTGAATAGAAAGGAAAAGCTTATTGACATACAGTATGGAATATGAAAGTATACTCTGCCAAAGGTTAAAAGTCAGTGTTTCAAGGGAAAAGGATAGATGGTGGAGTCCTTGAAATGGCATCCAGGTTATACAGTTGGATAGCTCAGTGCTGATTTGTGAAATACTGGATGAGCCTTGCACTGCTTTTCAGGCGGACTCAAGGAACACCTGCAGATACTCAATTCTAGCACGTAGCAACTTAGGAGCAGTTTATATTCACTTCCGGTTGTACACTGGCTCTGGACTGCAAAAACGCTGATTCTTCCTTTCACAAGCAGTTGGTCCTTTTTCTTCTCAAAGCAAAACCAAAACCAACTTTTAAACAACTTTCCCAGGCATGGTTTTTTTCAGGGCCATGAACTATCTTTTGTACACAGTCCACTGGAGCCACGAGGTTTCCAGCTTCTTTAGAACTGCTTAATTGTCGGTTCTCATAAAAGGATTTTTTTTTCCTACGAATAGCGATCAGAGTTCTTCATTAAACATTTAAGGGATGGTGTCTTTTAAAACACAAATCCTTCCAGAATGTTCTTAGTCCTTGAAAATGAATCATTTTCTGTGATTAGAGAAAAAACTCCTCTTGAGTCACTGTTTACCAGCTTAGCTCTGGTGAAGAAAGTCCCTGCTTCTCAAGTCTCTTCGCACCACTATACCAATCATGTCTGGTAACAGGATAATGAATCCTTTTCCATTGATTTTATAACCTTCATGTAATACAGTGCCCCAAACAATGGCCAAATACCACCCTTACATATCAACAGGAGGTTAGCAGATGAACACCATTCCATTCAATAAGAAAGCAAAATACTATAGATGCTGTAAATCTAAGCTAAAAAAAACAGGAAATGCTGTAAAGTTCAAATGATAGATTATTGACTTGAAACATGTACTCTGTTCTCTCCCCACAGATGCTGCCTAACCTGCTGAGTTTTGCCAGCATTGTTTTGTTTTCAATTTCACCATTCTGCCCAAGTAAACTCATCCGTTCAGAAAGACACTAAATTCATCCAATTATAGCATTCAGTTGTTTCTTTCTATGATTCTAGGTTTTTGTCTCCCTTACATAATCACAAAATCCATTTCATGTTGCTGTCTCTTTCCTAGTAGCAGGTCACAATTTACCTTGTACTCATTTGCAGCTGTACCCGAGACCTGTTCTCGCATTTTAAATGAACAGAATACTACAGATTCATTTTCCCATTACTTTTTCTTTAAAAATTATATTAGATCACCTCTCAGACATCCAACATTCTTTATAAGGTCTTTCATATTAGGAATCAGTCTCATCGCTCTTTTCTACAGTACCATTCAAACCTTGATTATGACTAAGGAGTGAGATGGAATCAATGGCAAAGGTAGAGAGTTCATGGCAGTTGCCAAAGAACATGGGCTGCTCTTCTTACTGTTTAACTGGAAGGAATTGCTGCTCATGTAACCAATCTAACAACTTCAGGCAGTGAAGGGGTAGAATGGACATCATCAGTGTACAAGCAGAAGCTTGCTGCTTCCAAGGAGCAGAATATGGATGAGAAAGAAGGTGGTACATTGGGAAATTGCAGAGGTAATGGTGCCAGTATGGGCAGGACAGACTAGGGTGAAACCAAGGGAGCGAAATTCTACTAGAATGGACAATGGCTTTGAAGTGGTTTTGTAGGGTCAGCCATTGAAATAGCAGACAGGGATCAAGGAAGATGAGAAGCAAAGTTGTACAATGGTCACAGTCACGTGGGATGTAATTAGTAACAAAGGCAACAAAGTTATGTTCAACCTGTATAAAACACTGGTTTGGTCTCAACAGGAGTATTGTGTCTAGTTCTGGGCACCATACTTTCAGAAGAGTATGAAGGGAATAGAGAGGGTTCAGAAAAGATTCATGAGAATGAATGTAACTGAAGTTCCCCCATCCTTGGAACCATAGATAGATTACAGAAGTTAGGGCTGCTTTCCTTTGAAAAGATAAGGTTGAGAGGAGGTTTGACAGAGGTGTTCAAAATCATGCGTGGTAAGGACAGAGTAGATAGGGAGAAACTGTTCCCAATGTCGGAAGGATCAAGAACCAGGGCAATTTGCAAAATAAATAATGCCAACAAGAAGAAAAACTTTTTTCACACAGAGTAGTTAGGATCTGAAACACAGTGCTTGAGAATGTGGTGGAGGCAGGGTAAATTCAGGCATTCAAAAGGGAATTCCATCATTATCTGAAAAGGAATAATTTGCAGGGTTCCAGGGAAAAGGCAGGGGAGCGGTAGTAGGTGAATTGCTCCTTCAGAGGGCTAGCACAGACATGACAGGCTAAATAGCCTCCTTCTGTGCCGTATCCATTCTATGCTCCTAGTTATTTTGAATAAGGCCTCCAACCGGAAAGGAAACCTAACTGTACAGGATCAATCCTGGATGACAGGAAAATGAGTCAGATTTGGGAAGTAATGATGCAAGGTATTGAGAGAAAATCATGATTAGAAATGGTGGGTAGCTTGCAAAGGCAATAGGATCAAGGTTTTTTTTTTCCGAAGAGGGTCGATGGAAGTAACTTGGAAAGGAAATGGTACAATATGAGGGAAGTGGGAACCATTTATAATATTAGCCAGCATGGGTGCAAGGAAGGAAAATTGCCTGATCAGTAGTTTAGATGCAACAGGTCAAAATAAAAGAGGTGGGTCTGATGAGCAAGATGAGCTCCAGGAAGGCGTGAAGGGCGATGGAAGATAAATTAGGGGAAGGTATTGGGTCAGGACTACGGAAAGCAGGCACTTGTAGGGCGATTTGGTTTGGTGGGCAAAGCGCCAGAGGCCAGTAAATAGATGCTGTCAAAGTTGGTGACATAGATCTGTAAGCCTTGTGTACGCTGCAGAGGTGCTCCAGACAGTTTGAAGTGGAGAAAGGAAACAGTAATCGAAAAGCAGGATACTGCAGATACTGGAATTCTGAAATGAGAACTGAAAATGGTGGGGATCCTCAGCACGTGGTGGAAGGATCTGTGGAGAGGAACAGTCAGCATTTCGGGTCTGTGACCTATCATCAGAAAAGAAACTGAAGAGTCATACTCGACTTGAAACGTTAACTCAATTTCTCTCTCCGCAGATATTCATAAACTACTGAGTATTTCCAAGCATTTTCTGTTTTTATTTCTGATTTCTAACATCTGCAGTATTTTGCTTCAATTTATGAAAGAAACTGTGACCACTTGTATAAAGTGATTTGGGTTAGTATGCTCTGGACAAACAAATTATTTTGCTTGGATTAAGTATAAGGTTTGCACTATGCACCCCCGTCACTTCGAAAAGAGCATTAGTATCAGTCACGCCAGACACATTCATAAGAGGAACTACCAAACAGGTTTATGAACAGATAATCAGTCACAGAAATAAACAGCAGCAGTCAAGTTGCTGAACCCATTCATGAACATGCCTTTAAATCTGCTGTGTGCAAATAACACAGCACCTTTGAAACAGTGCATGACAAACCAGTCAGTTGAGTTCCCACGAATGAATGATTTCACAAAGAAAGCCAAACAATAAATAACTACACTCGGAAGGAGAGTAGCCACCCAATATATATCGTTTACAGTGCTTTGCAGAATTATGTAGGAGTCGTATCCACAAAACCTTGTTTTTTTCAGCATCTGTTACAGCTATATCAACTGCCTGCTATATTCAGTGTCCAATCTTTATACCCATATGATGCTGTACCTTTTGAAATACATGCTCCCATGATGAGTGCTGTCTATACTGAGGCTATCCCAATTAGATTGTATTGTTGATTCATAGCCTTGTGATACATGTTAATTGTCTCTTAACATTTGAGTAGGTTCAACAATTACTAATAGATATAAGCATCTGGGAAAACATTCAACAGACTTGGCTTGATTGGCTGCTTTCCAATATATTCTTTTGGCTTTGCGGGAAGTACCAGTTAATCCCACAGCTCGCAATTTGAGGGAAGTATTTTGGGAAGTTTTTTTTTAAAATAAATGTATTTTTAAACTAAAAATTCACTACCTAACAAAAAGACCTGAAACATGGAACTAAAATATGTTCCACGTTTGTTATAGGTGTTCATGCTAATTCCAAACATAAGCTGTTTTATAAAGTATAGGAGCATTATAATGTATAGTAGGTATTTTATTATTACTTGAGTTGGAGATATTTACTGGCAAAATGTCTAATCTGTAATAATAATACTTGTCTGTGCCTGTCTGGACTGCTTTGATTGGTCGGTTGGTTGATTTGGTGGGCGGAGCCTGGCATACATGGTGGCAGATGGAACAGTCAGAGGACTGGAACACATGGTGCACATGTGGTTGCTGGTAGCAGTAACAAAAAACAATAGCAAAGGTAAGATTGAGACGAGATCCTTGATAATATTCTGGAATGCAGACAGGAATACAACTGATATCTGGGGATGTATTATCTCTAGACCAATTTAACATACTGGGATCAATGAAATTTTGCCTATAGCGCATGGAACCCAAAATGCTTTATTCTGAGTTGGCATAATATACCACTTTAAATTATTCTCACTTCTTACATTACCTGTAGCCTTTGATACACCATCCTTCTCCAACACCCCTCCACTGCCATCCTGTTGGCTGGGACTACTCTCACCCATTTCCATTCTTATCTAACTAATCATAGCCAGAGAATCACTTGCAATGGCTTCTCTTCCTCCTACTGCACCCTTACCTCTGGTGTCCCCCAAAAATCTATCCTTGGCTCCTCCTGTTTCTCATCTGCCTGCTGCCCCTTGGCGACATCTTACAAAAAACACAGCATTATTAATCAGAGTGCTTATCCAAAATCCAGTACTGGATTAGCAGAAATTTCCTCCAATTAAATTTTGGGAAGGCTGAAGCCATTGTTTTCAGTCCCTGCTCCAAACTCCGTTCCCAGGCTACTGATTCCATCCCTCTGCCCGGCATCAGTCTGAGATTAAGCCATTTCGGTTCAATCTTCATATCACATTTGATCCCAAGATGAGCTTCTGATTTCACATTAATGCCATTCCTAAGGCCACCTCTTTCTATCTCCATAACATTGCCCTTATCTAAAAAAAGACATACTGGTACTGGAGGCAGTGCAGAGAAGGCTCACTAGGTTGACCTCAGGCATGGAGGGATTTTCCTATGAGGAGAGATTGAGTAAGTTGGGCCTATACTCATTGGAGCTCAGAAGAATGAGAGGTGACCTTATTGAAACATATAAGATTCTTAGGGGGCTTGACAGAGTAGATGCTGAGAGGATTTTTCCACTTGTGCCAGAGTCTAGGACCAGAGGGCATCATCTCAGAGTAAGGGGTTGCCCATTTAAGACAGAGAAGGGATTTCTTCTCTCAGAGGGTAGTGAATCTGTGGAATTCTTTACCGCAGAGGGCTGTAGAGGCTGGGTCATTAGGTATGTTCAAGGCTGGGATATACAGATTTTTAATCAGTAAGGGAATCAAGGGTTATGGGGAAAAGGCAGGAAAGTAGAGTTGAGGATTATCAGATCAGCCATGATCTCGTGGAATGGTGGAGCAGACTCGATGGGCCAAATGGCCTACTTCTGCTCCTATGTCTTATGGTCTTATTGCCTGGCGTTTCCCCTGTTTCAGCTCATGTGCAGCCAAAACCCTCATTCATGCCTTAATTACCTCCGAACTTGATTATCCCAATGCATTTCTGACTGAATTCCCACATTTTACCCCCCATAAAATTAAGGTGGTGGTGTTCCCATGTGTCGGAGCACCAAGTAGGAGCACACTTAAAGGAATTAAGAAAACACATTAGATGCACATGGGCATCACAGGTGAATAGGTAGTTAAGGCATTACTGCTTTTGTCTGATTATGTCTGTAACAAAAGTGTGATTTTTTTTCTGCAAACATCCATGTATGATTGGGGGCCCTGTGCTAGGAAGGACCATGGACTTTTGGATTATGCAAAAACACCACGGGGAGATGGTGGCATAGTGGTAATGTCATTGGACTATTAATCCAGAGGCCTGTGGACATAGGTTAAAATCCTACCATAGCAGCTGCTGGAATTTAAATGCTAGAATTAAACGTTATTCTCAGTAATTGTGACCAGGAAACTATTGTCATAGAAACCCATCTGGTTCATTGATGTCCTTTAGGGGCAGAAAATCTGCCACCCTTACCTGGTCTGGCTTCCATGTGACTCCAGACTCACAGCAATGTGGTTAACTCTTAACTGTCCGCTGAAATGGCTGAGCAAGCCGCTCAGTTCAGGGCAATTTGGAATGGGCAACAAATGCTGGCCTTGCCAATGATGCATACATCCCAAGAAAGAATAAAAGAAACAGGTGGCACTGGGCAAGGAAGCTTGGGCTTGGGACCCAGCTGACTGGCAACAGTGGAGGCTGAATGTGGACCTTAAATTGATTGGATGGCTGCAGTGGGGAAGGTCATCCAAATCAAACGTGTATAAACGCCACCCTGGCGTCTCTGGTGCTTCTGTCCCTCCATGCGGCCCCTCATGTCCTTCCAGGTGCAGCAGCTGGTCATCATCTTCCTCATCTGAGAACACTTCGTGCTCCACTGACTCCTCAATGACCACAGCCTCTTCCCTCCGCAGCATCAGGTTGTGTGAAGTGCAGCAGACCCCAATGATCAGGGAGGCCCTTTCTGGGGGCATACTGCAGAACCGCCCAACCAGAACAATCCAGGTACCGGAATTTCATCTTAGGAGACCTATGGCCTGCTTGATGGTGCTCGTGTTGTATCATTCTTCTGCCTCCAACCTAGCATTCCTCACAGGTATCAGCCTTCTTCAGTTGCAGCCCTTGTGGGCAAGAATCTATCCTTGAAGGTATTTGGGAAGGGTGTGGGGGTGGGGGTGGGGGTGGGGGGGTGAAAAGCTGTGACTCCTGGGAGTGCCTGAGTGCGTAGGCATTGTTGCTGCTTGCAGGGTACCATGCACCTACAGGACTTGCTGGTGGTGGTCATTGCCAATCGCAAGTTGAGGGAATAAAATCCATTCTAGCTGATGAAGTCCACTAGCGGACCTGTGGGTGCCTTGATGGTCACATGTGTGCAGTCTAGGAGACCTCACACCTGGGCAATCCAGTGATGGCTTTGAATCTTCTGGCTCCCTCGGCCTGGCTGTCCACATCGATTCGATAGTGCATGTTCCTCCTCTAGGTATCCGTTACCATCTTAAGGCAGTGATGTACGCTGTTTGGAGATTCCACAGGTCTCCAGTGGGATTCTAGGACGAATGGGAAGCACAGAGATATAGGGCCATGATCACCGGCATTGGGTGACTGCCACAGGTCACCCCATCCGCCTTCATAGCGCAAAGATCTGTCACAGCCTCTCGGGAGACATGCAGTCTTTGGTCACCAACTCTCACTGCCTCCCCAACATCTGAAGGTAGCTCACCCTCTATCTGTATAGCCTTGGCACAGGAAACTGTCTACTCCATATTGGTGCCCGTTCATGATCCCCTCTGTGGCCTTCTGCTGCTTCCACATCCCGACCCACATTTCTACTAAACAAAGCAAAAGCTATGGCCAGGATTTTCCAGTCGTTGGGCAGGCTCGGTAGAAGCGGGCGGGGGCAGTTGCAGGGCTGACCGCCGCCCGCGATCGGCTCCCCACCACAATTTCACGCAGGCAGGCCAATTAAGGCCCGTCCTGCGTGGACCGCAAGTGGCTACCTGTGTGGACAGAGGGGGAGGAGAGGGAGTCGGGTCCAGCACTCTTATGCGCATGTGCGCAAAAGTGTGCTTCAATCTCCCTGAGGCAGCTCCGTGCCTCAGGGAGATTGAAGCACTTTTGAAAAAAATATTTAAGGACATTAAAAATTTAATGAAACACGTCCCCTCATATGACATGTTTTTATTTCAAAACAAAGTTTTCATTTCGTCAGTATTAGCTTTAGGAAACCTCATCCCGCTCGTGGAAGAGGTTTCCTAAAAAAGGTAAAGGCCGCTTGGCCTTTTCGCCTGTCTGCCGACTGTAAGGTTAGACGAGCAATGTAAAATTCAACTTAATTATATAGTTAATGGCCTTAATGGGCCCTTCAATTATCGGTGGGTGCACAGCCAACTCCGGCGCGCAACTGCCAAACAAAATATCGCACGAGTTTGCGATGACATCAGGACGCATGCCCGATGTCATCGCGCATCATTTTACATTCCGGCGTGTCGGCTGCACGCCCACACACCTAATGTAAAATTCTGCCCTATGGGCAGGATTTCCCCCCCCCCATCGGGGGGGGTGAAGTTGAAATGCTGGCGCGCAAGAGGCATGTCTCTGATCGGCGTCAAGCCACCATTTTACGTGGACAGGCCAATTAAGGCCCGCCCAGCATGACACCCACATGGAAGTGTTGCGCGCTCCCTGTGTTTGCACACGAAAAAGCTCACGCATCTCCCTGAGGCTAAGTGCTGCATCAGGGAGATTGGCACTACTGTCAAAAATATTAAGAATAGAAAAAAAAAAGTCCCTGATATGTCCCCTCATGTGACACTGTCACATGAGTTGGGACATGTTCATAACTTTTTAAAAAACTTTTATTAAATTTTTTAAAACCTACATGAAACTTCATCCCGCCCGTGAATGAAGTTTCATGCTTTTTCTGAAGTCCGCCAGGGCTCCTGGCCCATCCGCCAACCGTAAGGTTGGATGGGCAGGTCCATTAATTACTTCAATGACTTTGGCAATAGCCTCAATTGGCCACTGACAGGTTGGCAGGCACACAGCTGATTTTGCTGCGCCCCCGCCTATCTGAAAATTTAAATGAGGCAGGGTGACGTTGGGAGTTCAGCCCCCGCTCGCCGACGGGAATACCCTGCCCTACATCTTCAGAGACCAAGATACAAAATACCTCCCTGAAATATTGGGGTGCCAAGGGACTTGAGAGATTGAGGACCTGAAAGAAATTGGTATTGGCAAAAAGACATGCTGGAGAAAAGTAGTGCTGGAAGTTGATAAATCCCCTGGACTTGATTATCTACATCCTAGCTTGTTGAAAGAGGCGGCTGTAGAGATAGTCGATGATCATCTTTCAAAATTCTAGATTCTGGGGATTGGAAGATAGCAAATGTCACCCCTCTATTTAGAAAAGGAGGGAGAAAATGGGGAACTACAGACCTGATAGCCTGACATCAAGAGTAGGGAAAATGCTAGAATATATTACAAAGGATGTAAGAGCTGCACACTTAGAAATTAATGGTTGAATCGGGCAGAGTCAACATGGATTTATGAAAGGGAAATCATGTTTGACAAACCCACTGAACTTTTTTTGAGTACGTTACTAGCAGAATAGACAAGGATGTAGTCGAATAGGATTTTCAGAAGGTTTTTGATAAGGTCCTACGCAAGAGGTTAGTAAACAAAATTAGAGCACATGGGGTAAGGTGCAATACACAGGCATGGATTGAGGATTGCTTAACGGACAGAAAACAGAGAGTAGGAATAAATGGGTTATTCTCAGGTTGGCAGGCTGTGACTAGTAGGATACTGCAAAGACCAGTGCTTGGGCCCCAACTATTCACAATCTATATAAATGATTTGGATGTGGGGACCAAATGTAATATTTCCAAGTTTTACTGATGACACAAAACTTGGCAGGAGTGTGAGTTGGGAGGAGGACGCAAAGAGGCTTCAAGGGGATTTAGACAGGCTAAGTGAGTGGGCAAGAAAATGACAGATGGAATATAATGTAGTAAAATGTGAAGTTATCCACTTTGGTAGGTAAAACAGAAATGCAGAGTATTACTTAAATGGCAAGAGACTGGGAAGTGTTGATGTCCAAAGGGGACCTGGGTGTCCTTGTTCATAAGTCATTGAAAGCTAACGTGCAACAAGCAATTAGGAAGGCAAATGGTATGTTAGCCTTTATTGCAAGGGGATTTGAGTACAGGAGTAAGGAAGTCTTGCTGCAGTTGCACAGAGCCTTGGTGAGAACACACCTGGAGTAGTGTGTGCAGTTTTGGTCTCCTTCTTTAAGGAAGGATGTACTGACCACAGAGAGAGTACAATGAAGGTTCACCAAGCTAATCACTGGGGTGGTGGGATTGTCCTATGAGGAGAGATTGAGGATACTGAACCTGTATTCCCTAGAGTTTAGAAGGATGAGAGGTGACCTCTTTGAAGTGTACAAAATTCTTACAGGGCTTGACAGGGTAGATGCAGGAAGGATGTTTCCCCTGGTTTGGGGGGGTCGAGAACCAGGGGACACAGTCTCAGAATAAGAGGTAGGTCATTTAGGACCGCGATGAAGAGGAATTTCTTCAGTCAGAGGGTGATGAATCTTTGGAAATCTCTACCCCAGGGTGCTGTGGAGGCACAGTCATTGAGTTAAGTTCTAAGCAGAGCTTGCTAGATTTCTGGATACCAATGACATCTAGGGACACAGGGTTAGAGCAGGGAGATGATCTTGGGGTAGATGATCAGCTATAATCTAGTTGAATGCTGGAGCAGGCTTGAGGGGCTGAATTGCCTACTCCTGCTCTTATGTTGCAATGTTCCTACATTCTCAGTATCCACTGGAGTCAGTCAGGTTCAGAGGCTTTCCTGGTCCTCTCACTGCCTCAGAACCAGACCATGTATTTCATTGTACCATTGTCATGCACATGGTCATGTTTTCTCCCTTGCTCACGTACATAGTCCTCTATGCAAAATATTCATTCTTGCTTCTTGCTAAAGGTGTAGGGTGAAGAAAGCGAATCGGGTAAAAGACAGTCACTGAGGTTCTTGTTGGGAGCATTTGAAGGGTTAGTGCAATTTAATACAATCATTGGTCATTTATCAGCTCAGAAAACACATCGGGAAGATATTGCTTGACCACCCTCTTTGATTATTTAAGGAAGTGATAACTCAAGGCAAATGTGGTAAATCCTATTAGCATTGTGTACTTAGACTTTCAAAGGGAATTTGATAAGGTTCCTTACAAAAGTTTACTAATCAAGCCGAAAGCTGCTAAGATTTAGTCCAAAACTCTGACATCGATAAGTTAACTGAAGGATAGAAATCCAAAGGAATGGGTTTGATGGGCAAAGTCAATGTGGACAGCATGCTGGGTAAGCTGCCCCAGAGCTCAGTGTGAGACTATTATTGATTGTAGTTTATATCAAAGAACTGGATTCAAAAGCTAAACACAAAATGGTTACATCTGCTGATGATACTAAACCAGGAAGGGAAGAGTAATCGAAGGACCCAGCCCAGAAACTTCAGGAATAGTAAAATGAAACGTGTTGGGTGCCAATCAATGGCAAATAAAGTTAATATAGACAGGCAAGGTGTAAAGTGTCCCACATAGAAAAGAAAAATGGGCCACATGTATATTTAATGAAAGGTGTTGAAATCGCCAAGGAGGAGTGGAAAGGAGCCTTAGGTACCATCAATGCTCAAAATGTCATTCCAATCCAGTGCGACAATCAATAGAACAACAAGAGAATATTTAAGCACATGGCCAAAACTGTAGAATTCAAGTCAGAGGATCAAACTGTACATTGCTCCGGTCAGACCACATCTTAACTACTGCACCCTGTTCTATTCATCAAAAATAAAACTAAATATTTATTTGGTGGAAGGCAATGCAGAGGAGAGGTTTGTCCCTCGTTGCAAGTGTCACATTTATGACAAAACAATGGAGAGATAAAGGAATTTCAACCAGAAAGAAGGTGATTTTAGGTGTATACAAGGTAGTAAACGTTATGGAAAATTTCAATTCAGAGTGCTGCAGGGGAAAGAGATACAGATAGAGATGATCAAGTGATATAGAAATGACATATAGAGAGATGGAGCTTGAGAGAGCTAGTAACAAATGCACAAGGCAAGATCGTAAAAAGCAAGTGATAGAGTGCTCTCGATGAGCTGCAATTTCATCCAATTAAACACTAAGAAGATAGATGCCATCACTTCTGGTCCATAAAATCCATGGCCAAGATTTTATGGCCTCTCCCGCCTGGCTAGATATTACGGTCCCACCGAAATGAATGGAGATTTAAATGGCTCGTTGCATCCGCCAATGGGAGACATGCCACAGCAGAGCTGTAAAATCTGGGCCCATATCCTCAGCTATCCCTTTCCTCAGCCATTGTCTGAGGCTGAGTAAGGTTGTTCCCAGTAGAAAGTGGCCCGATTTGACCTCAAAAAATGCTTTTGGCCCCATATACCTAGAAGGGCTATCTATTTTCACCTTGGCATTATGGTTTAACTCATCTGTCATTAAAACCCTCATCCATATCTTTGTCAACCCCATATTGGACTGTTCCAATGCTTTCCTGCCCAGTCTCCCATTCTCCACCCACTGGAAATGTTATCTCACCAAACCTCGACTGCTCATATCCTAATCCACTCCTCATCCAGCACATCCATCACCTCTGTCCTTGCTGACTTATACTAGCTCCGGGTTCTCCCACTCATATTTAAATCATTTCATGACCTTGGTTCTCCCCATCTCCATAATCTCTTCCAGCCCTACAACCCTTCAATAATTCTCCAATTTTCCAACTCTGGCTTTCTGTGCACCACAGCCCCCACCTTCCCCCCCAACCGCCTCCATTCCCTTCAACTCAACATTCCTGGCTATGTTTTCAGGTGCTTAGGCTCTGTGCCCTGGAATTTCTTCCCTCAACCCATCCACTGTTTCATCTCATTGAACAATCCTTAAAACCCACATCTTCAACCAAACTTTCACTTTCATATCACACGTCCTCTGGCTCAACACCTAGATTTATCTGATTACACCTCTGCCAAGCATTTAGGGATGTTTTGCTACCAAAAAGGCACTATAATAAATACAAATGCTATTAGTGTATGCCTTACTGTTACACTCGCATCCGCTCGTAATGAGCTTAAAGCCCAGTTTAAATCACCAGCAAATATCTGACTTTCAGCATTTTAATAACCCCATTCTATGGGTTAATTCATTTCAATGGTTGGAACTCTGCTTGCAATTGATTTCCTGGACATTGCCGCCACCAGGATTGCACTCATCTGCTCAATACGCTGTGCACCCGATCACCATGATGCTGCCCTGCCACTCAATTGTTTCAAGTCTAATGTAACCTCCTCCAGCCTACACCATCCATCCCTCCCACCCACCTACAGGATCAGTGAAGATGAGGGAGATGGTCCAATGAACTGTTATAGATAGCGAGTGCAGAATAGGAATAGTAGCAGGAGCTGGAGCAGCTGTTCCCTGCTGAGTTTCAATATTGTACTTCAGTGCACTGCTTGTCTCTCAGCTTTATAATGCTGTGTCAGTCCTGGAAAGAAACCCACTTTCTCTTGAGCCAAAGTCCATTTCTCCGATAGCTTCTGAACTTTAATCCCACTGCCACTTTCTGATATGACAATATTCACTGCTGGACTACCTCTATTCAAGTAACTTGTCTGTTTCTACACACTCAATTTTCTGCTCCACTGGGAATTTTTCACTCAACACTGAACTTGTGCCAATTCTGCTCTGGATTCTGCTTCTTGGTGCTGAATCATTTTTGCTTTCTGTTTAATTCCCGTGACTACTGACTGCACGCGTCCTTCAAAACTCAGTCACCCTTTAATGAGCTGAATTGGACCAGCCGCTTAAGCTCCTGATGCTATTCCTAGTCTCGTGTTCCTCACCTCCTTCACTGATCCCACAGGTTTACCCGTCACCCTCTCGTAGCTCCCTGGATTTGACTACTTTTGGTTTCGAAGTTTAGGTCCCATTGCTCTTCATTCATGGGCTGGTGTGCAGGATCTGGTGTACAATACTCGAATACTAGATCAGCCCCTGCTAGTTTACTGTCAACTTTCGACCCCTCCATTGCCCCTATGTTTCTACTAATTTGTCATTATTGTGCTTGGAAAACATAAGAAAGGAATATAGGAGTCATGTCACTAAATTGTCAGTATACATGTGGGTAGAGTATAGGAGAAGTTGTGCAGCCAGCCATAAAAAAAAACATTGGCCTGGACTTTGCAGTTATCCACAGATGAACAGCACTCGCCGTTCACTATGTTTACAGCTGCCCATGTGGGCTTTTGTTACAGGCCTGGATTTTCACGGGGGGATTCCAGTTTCTGCAAAGCCAGCCTTTAAAAATGGCAGCCTGAAGCTCCAATTTTCATTGGAGGCAGGGGTTGGTTAGGGTATCTGACTTTGTTTCTCCCACCCACCCCCATGGCCCTTCAAACCCCCTATGCTAACCCGTGTAGCTCTATACATCTCCCCTGGTCCCGCATACCCTCTATGCCAACCCATGCCCCCCACCCACCATACTCTTTGCCCTTACCCCCTCCATGCCAACTCACCTACTACCCTTTGACAGTTCTTTGACAGCTTGGGCAGAGCTTGGATAGTTCCAGCACAGTTCCGATGAGTTTATACACATTTTTTAAACACATGTTTTCTTTTAGCAATCCCAAAGGGCTGACTGTGTTTATTTCAATGGTTGGAACTCTTCCAAATGTGTCCTTGGGCCCTATTCAAATGGGTAATTATCTCAAAAAGGTACCCTGGCTATCCAAGCAATCCACCAATTTCAGGCCAGCCAGACACACCAGGTTTCATTCTCCTGGCTAACCAAAATACCACTTCAGTGGAGGCAGCGGATGATTTATGTGCCCAGCCGACTCCATAAACCCTGTCTGTGCAAACCACTGCTTGACTCCAGTCCTGCCTCTGCAAAATAGAGTGTCATGTTTGGAATGGGACTTATGATTTCCAGGCTCCTCCCCCATTTTCACCATGATGGAGAGCCTCCCTGTTATGGCAAAAATCTGGGCCAGAGTCATTGGGAGTGTTAAACAGTGCAGTGCCCTCCACAGGGGATCTGGACCTATGTAGACAAGACAAGCAACAATGTGTCTCTTCAACCAATCATTTTAAGAATACTGACTGTAGTATGCAGAGTCGAAACCAGGAAGCACAAGTTAGAATACTTAATTCAATATAAAATCTTGCACAGAAGGCGAAATAAAGAGATGGAAAGAAAGATGGGATTAAGAGGAAAAGAAACAGATAAGAGACAGGAAAAATTTTTTTTAAATATTTGCTTTAATTTTTTTTAAAAATCTCCAACAATAATTAAAAACTGTAAGATTGGTATGCCACACTTGTAAGAGTAAATTTTCTGCACTAGCAGCGTTTTTTTTTATTATTCATTCACAGGATGTGGGCTTCACTGGCTAGTCCAGTATTTATTGCCCATTGCTAATAGCCCTTGAGAAGGTGATGGTAAGCTACTTTCTTGAACTGCTGCAGTCCATGTGGTGTAGGTACAACCACAGTGCTGTTAGGAAGGGAGTTCCAGTGACAGTTTCTTTCCAAGTCAGGACGGTGAGTAACTTGGAGGGGAGCTTCCAGTTGGTGATATTCCCATCTATCTGCTGCCCTTGTCTTCTAGATGGTAGTGGTCGTGGGTTTGGTAGGTGCTGTCAAAGGAGTCTTAGTGAATTACTGCAGTGCATCTTGTAGATGGTACACACAACTGCTACTGTGCACCGGTGATGGAGGGAGTGAACATTTGTGGATGTGTTGCCAATCAAATGGGCTGCTTTGTCCTGAATGGTCCTCAAGCTCCTTGAGTGTTGTGAGAGCTGCACTCATCCAGGCAAGTGCGAGTATTCCATCACACTCCTGACTTGTGCTACGTAGATGATGGACAGGCATTGGGGATTGAGGAGGTAAATTACTCGTCACTTTGGTAATAGCTAAGGCTTATCACACCATTAAAATTTCACATATTTTAATGGACAATCCCGAACCTTTTCTGGCAAGGTTATATATCTTTGGGTAAGAACCAGAACTTTATTCCTCCATATTTATGAATACTGAATCTCTCAGTAAGATATGGTGTAGGTAAACTTGTGGAGAAGCAGAGAAAGCCAGACAACCTTCCTATTCCATGTTTAAATGCACGCGTGCAGACGTAGCAGGTTGCTGTCTGATTTACTCTTTAATAATCGAGCACGACTAGCCTCATCGTTATTCTTACCACAAAATCCAAGCCGTTGTTGTAAGCTTCCTCGTCAGTGCCACAACTGCTTCCAACCAAATCCTCAATTTTAACAAGAACTTCAGATAAAATATCAGCCTGTACTTGTTCAAATCGACAAATCAGTCAAACCTTTATCCAAGAAAAAGTGGTGAAAAATAAGTGTGACAGATATAAATGCTGTTCAAAAAAAGGCGTTTCCTGCAAAAGCATAAATATTGTACAATGCTTCTCTGTTAAAGCACCTTGTCCTGAAACTGTGCCATAAATATTGTGCCACCTTCTCACGTTAATGCCATAAATTAGAATTCATAATATTTACTTCACATCACCACCCTTAATGTCTCCCATTTGTCAAACAAACTAGGGAGATAAACTAGTGTTGTTCCATCAAATTAACCTCCAAGTGCTATCACTACTTAACATATGCATCACCACCAGCTACATAGTGCAATTTGTATTAGTATCCAAAATATGACAACATGAAGGCCACTTCAAGTTGCAGTTATATTAGATCAGCCAGAGACTAGAGACTACAAGTGAAGCTAAACAGTTCCAAGTTATGCAGTGGGCAGGCTTTTTTCATGTGTCAACCACTTCTCGGAGAAAGCTCTGGCTCTGTATGCATCTGCATGGCTTCAAGCACAAGGAGAGTAGGAAGCATTAAACGCTGGGTTTATGCACGTTAAAGAGATACAGCCTCAGCACCATCAGAAGATGCACATAATAAAACTTCAACTCATAAAAATTCCGAAGCTAAATATACTGGAAAGCAAAATGTGTCAAATAAAGCAAAATTTGTATTTTCCATGTAATGGCTTGCTGGTGGCAACTTCTTAACACATCTTGTACAGAATAAACATTCTATAATTTCACAAATAAATATTTGAAAGGTTCAATTTTTAATTCAGGATTCCAATAGCAATGTAACAGTTAGAGTCTGCAGGCTAGTATTTTATATTTAGTGCCTGAACAGTAACCATGTTGTTCACCCTTTATAGAGCCCACCACATATTTGCTTCATCAATGCCAATGGATTGAAAATTAGGCAGATTCTATAAAAGGGTTTGTGATCTGCCCAACCAGATCACTGCCCGTGTGATGCAGGTAAAACTTTACCCCATCAATGCACCCCATGCATTTTCACTCAAGAGTATTGAAATACAAAGTAGCAGATATATCAGATATGCTGTATATAAGATGAAGCCCACAGGACATATTCCAGCATACAAACTCCTTTAATGCAGGCTATGCTTCCTTTCTTCTGTTTGAACACTTGTACATAATGAAGATTTCCTCGAGCAGTTCAAATTGTCTGGGCCTTGGGGATTAGAAAAGCTGCTTCTTAATTGATTCAAAAACATTGCTCCTTTCTTAGACTAAACGCCTTCTGCGCTCAGGAAATTTAAGGGGGTTGAAAGAGCCTTGTGAACTGTGCGATAACAGAAAAGACAAAATGATGGCGAACCATGCATGCCAGGACAATCAAAAAGCTGGTCGGTATCAAGTCTAGCAGAGGTTTTTTTTCCCTAAAGAAAGCTCATTTACTGCATAGCTGGGCTGATATTTTTGCCCCCTCCTTTTTATCTTTAGGTTAGATTTTTTGGGAGGAAGGAGGAGGTGTGTAAGTGATGGCTTAGTATAGGTTGACACTTGCGTCTGAGTCAACAGGTTGTGAGTTGAAGTAGCACTCCAGAGACTTGAGCACTAAAATGTAGGCTGGCACTCTACTGCAGCACTGATGGAGTGCTACAGTGTCAGATATGCTACCCTTCAGATGAGATGTGAAACTGAGGGCCCATTTCCTCTCTCAGGTGAATGCAGATTGGATGGCACTATTTCAAAGAAGAAGAGCATTACCCCAGTCTCCTGGCCAATTATCCCTCAATCAATATCACAAATAATCAGCATTATCATGTTGCTCTTTGTGGGAGCTTGCTGTGTACAAATAGGTTTCTGCATTTCCTACGTTACAACAGTGAGTACTCTTCAAAAGTAATTCATTGGCTGTAAAGCAGACTGGGACTTCATGGGGTCATGGAAGATGCTAAATAAATCTTTCTTCTTTTCTTTCCATGTTTAGCATATGGAGGCACTGAAAGTTTAGTTTACAAATGCTGGGTTTTAATTGAAGAGTTACACTTGGGGCAACATTCCACCCCTCTCTCCCTCCCCCCCACCTCTCCACCATCGGGGGAGGGGTGGGGGGGTGCGATTATGTGGGAGCAGGCATGGGCGGGTGGGTTTCCAACTGACGCCCCCAATTGGGGTGCACCGCCATTTTACGTGGGCCGGCCAATTAAGGCCCACCCAGTGTGACGTCCACCAGGAAGCACTATGCGCTCCCTATGCGGGTGGGGGGAATTCCCTGAGCCAGGAGTGCGCTCTTTCATGCATGAGATCGGCTCAGGTTTGAAATATTAAATAAAGCTGAGAAAAAAATTTCGATGCCATGTCCCCTCACATGACACTGTCAGATGAGTTGGAACATATCCATAACTTTAATTTTAAAATATTCTGAATTTTTTAAATCCCTCATGAACCTCATCCCACCCATGGATGAGGTTTCATGTTTTTTTCTGAAGCTCGCAAGGGCTCCTGGCCTGCCCGCCAACCTTAAGGTTGGACAGGCAGGTCCATTAATGATTTCAATTATTTTTTTTTTGGCCTTAATAGGCCGTTGACAGGTCGGCCGCACACCCACTGACCTGAGGATGTAAATGATGTGGGGTGATGTCGGGACACCCGCCCGACGTCACCCCGGGTCACTATACGTGTCAGCGAGCAGGCCCCACCACCCACTCGCCGACCAGACGATGCAGCCCTTGGTTCTGGGGGCTTGGATCTTTAGGATGGGGAATGGTTAGATCTTTAGTACAGATACTGAGAGTTCCAACATGAGGGAATTAGAACTTTAGAACTAGGACATTGAACTGCCAGCCTGGCTTGTTTTTTCAAAAATGTTGAATGCAAATTTCTCTTTCCATCTGCTCCAAAAAGTTGGACACCTTTAGACTGAATCATTTCATTTGTCTTCACAATACATCCCTAAATGCATATACACTGTTATATATTTCCAAAATTAGGAAGTCCCCAAGTTAGAAAGTATCAAACTTTAAAGAAAAAGCAGATAATTGCACGAAGATGAGTGGCAGGTCAGAAGATGGGACAAATATAAAAAAACAGCAAAGAATGGCCAAAAGATTGATAAGGAAGGGAAAGTTAGAATATGAAAGAAAGCTAGCTAGCGATATAAAGACAGATAGGAAGAGTTTCTGTAAATATTTTTTAAAAGAGTTATAGCGAGCATTGGCCCTAAAGTGAGTCTGGGGAATTAATAATGGAAAATAAGGAGAAAACATGAATTGAAATGGTATTTTGCATCGGCCTTCACCTTAGAGGATTTGAGTAACATCCCAGAAATAGGAAATGGCAGGGAGGAACTCAGGAAAATTACAATCACCAGGGAAGTGGCACTGAGAAAATTGTTGGAGCTGTGGGCTGACAAGTCCCCAGGTCCTGATGGACTTCATCCTATGGTCTTAAAAGAAGTGGCTCGAGAGATAATTGATGTGTTGGTTTTGATTTTCCAAAATTTCCTAGATTCAGGAAAGGTTCCATTAGATTGGAAAATAGCAAATGTAACTCGTTTATTCAAAAAGGGAGAGAGAGACAGAGAGCAGGAAATTACCGGCCAGTTAACCTAACATCTGTCATAGGGAAAATATTAGAAGCTATTATTAAAGAGGTTATAGTAGGGCTCTTGGAAAAATTCAGGGTATTCAGGCAGAGTCAACATGGTTTTGTGAAAGGGAAATCATGTTTAACCAATTTACTGGAGTTCTTTGAAGAAATAACATATGCTGTGGATAAAGGGGAACCGGTGGATGTACAGTATTTAGATTTCCACCAGATATTTGATAAGGTACCACATCAAAGGTTACTGTGAAAAATAAAAGCTCATGGTGCAAGGGGTAAGATATCGACATGCATAGAAGGTTGGCTAGCTAAAAGAAAACAGGCGGTAGGCATAAATGGATCTTTTTCTGGTTAGCAAGATGTAACAAGTGGTGTACCACAGGGATCAGTGCTGGGGCCTCAACTTTTTACAAGTTATATAAATGACGGATGAAGGGACGAAAGGTATGGTTGCTAAATTTGTTGATGACAGAAAAATCTGAAGAGGACACAAGGAGGCTACAAAGGAATATAGATAGGTTAAGCGATTGAGCAAAGACCTGCAAATGGAGTATAATGTGAGAAAATGTGAAATTGTCCATTTTGGCAGGAAAAATAAAAAAAGCATATTATCTAAATGTTGAGAGATTGTGAAGCTCTGAGATGCAGAGGAACCAAGGTGTCCTACTGCATGAATCACAAAAGGCTAGTATGCAGGTACAGCAGGTAATTAGGAAAGCTAATAGAATGCTATCATTTATTGTGAGAGAATTGAATACTAAAGTGGGTTATGCTTCAGTTACTTAGCACATTGGTGAGACCACATCTGGAGTAGTGTGTGCAGTACTGTTCTCCTTATTTAAGGAAGAATGTAAATATGTTAGAACCAGTTCAGGGAAGGTTCACTGAACTAATACCTGGATTGGGCGGGTTTGCGTTATGAGGAAAGATTGGACAAGCTAGGCTCGTAACCACTGGAGTTGAGAAGAGTAAGCAACAACTTGACTGAAACATATCAGATCCTAAGGGGTCTTGACAGGGTTGATGTGGTGAGGATGTTTCCTCTTGTGGGAGAATCTAGTACTGGGGGCCACTGTTTAAAAATAAAGGGTCACCCATTTAGAACTGAGATGAGGAGAAATGTTTTCTCTCAGTGGGCTGAGAGTCTTTGGAACTCTCTTCCTCAAAAGGCGATGCAGTCAGAGTCAGAATATTTTTAAGGCAGAAGTAGGTAGTTTTTTTGATAAGCAAGGGGAAGAAAGGTTATCGAGAGTAGGCAGGAATGTGGTACTGAGGTTTCAATCAGAACAGCCATGATCTTACTGAATGGTGGAGCAGGCTCAGAGGGTCGAGTGGCCTACTCCTGTGCCTAATTTGTATGTTCATATGTATGTAAAATAAAAATACATATAATTGTAGAAAACACAGCAATGTGTGAACTGGCTGCCATGTTTGCCAAAAAAAAGCTAAAAGAAAGCAATTTATTCAATAGGAGGCACCTTGAGACACCCTGGTGCTGTTATAAAGTTTGCTTTTTCATGCAATCTATAATGGGGCATATGGATGCAGTGCAATGGAACCAAACAGCAGCAAGATGCAGATTGATCATTTACTCCATTGCATTCCTATCTGGACACTGGAAAGGGGCTAAGCCAAAACCAGATGCTTCCACATAGGGAGAGGGAAATTTTGTTTAAAGGCCAATCCAGATCAGCATGGTCTGGACTGATACCCAGACAGCTCACCTCCTCCCTCAGCTGTAGCTGTTGTATGGTCTGGGGAGCTAAACAAATAAAGAAAAAACCTTCAAATGAAAGAGGGCAAAAAAGACTGTTCGGAAAGATTTGTGTGCAAAACTGTTTATTCTCTATCTTCTATTTAGAGGAAGCACCGGTGCCAATTTGGAGGTGGAAACTGTGGATTAAATCAATTTCTGTTGTTTGGAACAGGCTGTAGCAAAACTCTAGAGCACATCATTCAGGCTGTTTGTGGGTGGGCAACAGACAATTGTAATTAAAGCAGCAAGTTGTGCTGCCCATTGTAATCTCTGTAGATGACATCAATTTAATTAAAGGAAAAGTCATAAATCCAAACCCCATTTGGCACAGGACTTTTTGGACTCACTGCTTAGGAGATCCTGGGCTTGAGGAATCAAAACTGAAGACGGGCTGGTAACTTTGGGGAGTACATTGGATGGAGTTCTCCCAGCCTTCTGGAGACAGGGTTGGAGGGAGTCAGGAATATGATGGGGAGCTACATCACGACGACTCCCTGCTTCCTGGGAACTTACCCAGGGGCAGTCTGGGAATGGGGCTGGTTGCCCGCTCCACGGAGAAGGTACCCAATTAGGGCAAGTAAGGCCCCAGTTAGTGGCCGTTTTGTGACGGTGCCGGTATTTTCCCACCAGTGGGGTTGCCCCACCCCCCACCTCCCTTATTGTCTGCAGTGGCCACCAGCTCATTCAAGGCGGCCTCCAAACGGCTGGCCAAGTGGCCATCAGAGCTGGAGGCTCTAACCCCCAATGATGGGGGCCACAGGAATGAAAGGTCACAACCATGTCCACAACCACCACTGAAGAGGAGTTTGTCCTCCATTCTGATGGTCGCACTGGGTTCAGGCCTCATTATGCAATGATTGTAATGCAGGCACCCAAGGGTGCTCGCTTGCCTGTCTCAGCAGTTCCTACCTATCCTGGTGGGGCTGCTGGCCTCTCATCACTGCAAAGCCTCTTGATTGGGCTTCCAGCTTCAGGAACTCACCCGCCGTCTTTAATAAGATGGCAAGCGCGCAGGCAGCCAATTAGGAGGCTGCCTCCTGGACAGTTGTGCCAGCATGCACACTGACAACATGGGAAGGCACATGACCCCCATATGGGCCCGACGTCAGGGTTCTGACACCCACCAGAAAATCCAGCCCAGTGTGCAAGCAGCAATGTATTTAATTGCATTTTATTGGGAATAAAATAAATCACAAGATAGCTAAAAGTGTGAACAATTCTCTAATTAATAACTCTTACACACTATTGTTAAATGATACGTTTTTAGGATATTTTGAAGCCATGTTAGTTGAATGATTTAGAACATTAATTCTAAATTTGCATTTTCACATTACTGCACTGAAAAACTAATTTCTCAGTTTTCTTTTTTTAATTAACCAAACCACCAACTGTTTCTGACTACACGACTAAGCTAAATGTGCCAATTATCAATTAACACTCAAGCCTATGCTTGGCTGGTCACAATATTGTTGCAGCTGATATTGGGCTTTCTATATACAAGCGGATTATAATTTTCACCATGAGGAATCTATCTGCCAACTGCAAGAACACATGCTGTTAGAGTAGGCAGATGAATGACATTTCAGTGTATACCACAGGTGAGAATCATAAAGAGGTTTATAAGCTGAGCATTACATACAGAGAATCATAATGTTTCTTAGATCCCACAATCCATCCAACAGTTACCTTTTCTGCCCAACTCATCTGTGATGTGACTGGCATGTAAACATTACCAAATTGCTTACCAACTGCCTCCAGCTACATCCATTGTGCAACCATGATTGATCGCCAGGCAGCGTGCCAAACCTACCACTGGTTAAGTGTCAAAATTGCTGACAGCCTGCCAACTCACTGCAGGCGTCCCACCTGCACACTGCCTCATAATTTTACCCTCTCTGAACTGGAAGATTTGTGACTAGGGAGGAAGATCCTTTGCTAGCAACTGTTTTAGTTGCTTCTGAGCCACATGTGGGGCAGCCCAGGCTAAAGAATACATATTATCTGCACATTGCTGTTCAAATCAATCTCTAGAAAAGGTAGTACGAAATGCTAAATTTAATTCATGGATTTCATCCCAATTCCGACTTAAGCTTTCTCAACAAAATTATCTTGCATTTTGTTGGCTGAAGAAGAGCCTTTATCATACTGGCAATTCTATTATGCCACATCTCACAGCTCCCACACACTTAGGCCGGGATTTTCTGGTCCCGTTGAGGGCGAGGCGGCGCCCCAGCCAGAAGCCCATCAACTTGCGGCAGGACCGGAAGATCGTGGCAATAGGCAGGTGTGGAAAATCCCACCCACTGACAGCTATTCAACCATGGCAGCCACAACAGCCCACTAGTCTGCATGACACTTTGCTCTTTCTCTCATTCAGGACAAGGTGGAACATCACTAGAGGCAGCAGCACCTAATCAGCACGGCTGTACATCCTTACCCCAATGGTTCCATCATTGAAATGGCTATGACTGAGTCTGTGGCCAGCAGTGGGGATGAGGCCATTGAATGTGCTGGTATCCTCATACCTAACCCTCCTTCACACATCCCCCTTTCCAATCATTCCACAATCTCATCTGGTTTAAAGTTATCCATTGTTAGATTGTGCTAACTTACAATTTATCAATGCCTTACTGAGGTGATATATCTTTATCAGTGCCTTACCGAAGTGATGTATCCATGAATGGCAGAGGCCAGTTCTGTTTTTCATGAGCTGCTTTGTGTTAGGGGATATAACATATCCTATGCCGCAGGCTGTAGGTGTTCTTGAGCCCACAATTATGCCCAGGTACGTTTATGAACTCCTTAACCCTTGTCCAGCAGATGAACTCTGCTTTTGATCTTTAATATGCACTTTACAGAATCGCTTTTTAATCCACAGAATCACTCTTAATCTTATAACTCCATACTGCGGCTAGATTCCTTCACACAGCCAGTGCAAGGGACAGGGATAGAATAGGTGTCAGCTCACCGGAGGCCGAAATCACACACGGGTTCTGCTGCAGAGGACTCAGATGAGGACTTTGATGGAGCGGTGCCCAGAACAGGGCTGATGGCTACGCACAACGAAATGCTTAGTGCATTGGTAGGCCAGCCAGAAAGCCTGCAGCCAATGACATGGAGCATGACACAGTGCAGCACTAACCTGACACCGGGCTTTGCAATTAGCTCGGTTGGTGGCCAACGGCATTAGCACACTTGCATACACAATCACGGTGCATGCGGGGCCCACTCCCACTTGCCGAACAGAAAATGCTGGCCTGAGGCCTGACTGGGTTGGTAAACTAAAAGGCAGGTTTAAATACAGAAGAACTGCCTCTCATTATGTACCAGGAAGCAAGCCAGAACATGGATGTGATTGAAAAGGAATTAAACGTGTTTTTAATGGAGAGAAAAATTAAATCCTTTTTTAATTTTATTTATTTATTCATGAGATGTGGGAATTACTGGCTAGGCCACCGTTTATTGTGCATCTCTAATTGCCCTTCAGAAGGTGATGGTGAGCCACCTTCTTGAACTGCTACAGTTGAAGTGTAAGAGCACCCATAGTACTGTTAGGAAGGGAATTCCAGAACTTTGCCCCAGCAATACAGAAGGAATGGCGATCTCGTTCCGAGCTAGGATGGTGTGTGACTTGGAGAGAACATGAAGTGAGTGGTGTTCCCATGTGCCTGCTGCCCTTGTCCTTCTAGGTGATAGAGGTTGTGGGTTTGGAAGATATTGAAGGAGTCTTTGTGAACTGTTGCCATGCATCTCATAGATGGCACACATTGCTACCACTGTGTGCCAGTGGTGTTGGGAGTGAATGTTTAAGATGGTGGATAGGGTCCAATCAAATGGACTGCTATGTCCTGGATGATATCAAGCTTCTTGTTGTTTGTTGCAGCTACACTCATCCTGGCAATTGGAGAGTATTCCATCGTAATCGTGACTTGTGCCACTGGTGATCCCCAGGATGTCGATGCTGGGGGGATTCAGGGATGGTAATGCCTTTGAATATCAAAGGGAGATCGTTAGAAACTCTCTTGTTGGAGATGGTCATTGCCTAGCACTTTTGTGGTGTGAATGCTACTTGCCTGAATATTGTTCAGATCTTACTACATGTGAGCAAATATTGTTTCATTTTGTGAACAGTTGCAAATGGAATTGGACACTGTGCATTCAACAGCAAACATCCTAAATTCTGATCTTACGATGGAGGGAAAGTCAGTGATGAGGCACCTGGAAGATGGATGAGCTGAGGACACTGGGACACTAAACAATAAAAGTAAACTATTAACTTGTAATGGTTAAGTGCTTCAAGCCATATCAAAGAATTGTAAGCATGAGCAAATACCAGTTAATTTGACTTGAGAATGAGAATTTGTGTAAATTGTCAGGCAGTCCTTGTTCAAGATAAGTTCACCATGCTCAGTCCAAAACATCAACTGATCTTTTTGTTTTAGTAAGGATAAAATAAAGCCTGTTCAAATTTTGCCTCACAAAATATATTCAAAGAGAGAGATAGTAAATATTGTAGCGAATAGCCACATTGAAGGATAGACACAGAGTCCCCACATTCATTGACAACCCGACATGTTTAAAAGTGGGGAGGTTTGTAAAATAAAGTGGGTGGCCAGCACACCACCTACCCTCCCTGTTCCCCATATTACATGGGGGTGGGGGGTGGTGGTGGAGGGTGGGTAAAGCATCAGGTCAGCCCACCTGCCCTTAGGCCTATTGAGACCTCTGGGTTTCCAATTAAGGGCTGCTTAAGGGCCTCAATCTGCCTCCACCACAATTTTTCAGTCTGCAGGGGAAAGGCAGGGACAAGGGCAACTTTGACTGTGCAGACGGGAAGTTGGGGGGAGCGGTGCCCCCTTTGGGGGTTCCCCTGTGCCCATTGTGGCAGCCCCCACCATCACCCCAAAGTCGTACAGCCCCCCATCCCTCCCATTGCCTTTCTAACCTGAGCCCTGCCCCACCTTCCTCTCCTACCTCACTGGTGTCTCCCAGCTGGGCCTGCCCAAAATTCCTGGACTTACCTCAAGTCTGGGAGACATCTCTTCTTCTTTGGGATTGTTTGCAGTCTCAGCAGCGGCCACTACTTTCTTGTGGCACTACTGGGACTACAGAGCTGCTGGCCAACCAAATTGGCTGAAAGATTTCTTGGGTCCACCCTGATGGAAGTTCTAATCTCACCCTATTAAGGCCATCCTTAGTGTAACAGTACTGTGGGACAGCCATGTTTTTGGGCAGGCTAACTTTTATGTTGGTATTGTGGGGAGGCGCAAATAATCTGTCACCGGTAAATTCTACCCCAATGTTTCAATTCAGTCTCATCAATGCCATCAACAAGGGTGGACTGTATTTTGATGTTGATCACAGAAATTGGTCCATAAATAAATCTTAAGATATGCTGACAACAATCTGTTTTAGTTTGGAAAAGGGCAATCTTATTGCACTAAAAGTATTGAACATAAGTTATAATTCAACAAATTTACCATGTTACATAGCCTCTCTTTCTTGCACAACAGAATTACATGATAAATTGCTCAACTTATTTCCAGGACATACATAATGATAGCATCCATGCAGGCTCCATACAGGAGATTAAGCATCTCTTCAGGAGTATTGCACAACATGTCACGGGATAATTAAGAATGAAGAAGATAATTCTGTCCACCTTGTTTCATCAATCCACAAGCATCTAAAGTTCCCAATTATTTCTTACATGATTCCAGCATTCCTTTAACTCCATTAATCTATTAACCAGAATGTACCTCTATAATATCAAAATTCAAGATTTTTTAGGGGACGATGTCCCAGATAATTCTCAGATTTTAGCCACAGTGGGAGTGAGTGGAACGGAAGATAATATTGGGATGAAATGTGTACTATTCCAAATTTACCTGCAACCCTTACTGGAATAACAAAAAAAATCACATTTGAATTTATTAGCTATTAAAATAAACATTGTGCCCTCCCATCAATAAATTACATGTTCTTCCTGGGGGGTGGGGGAGGGGAAGTAAGTTTTAAAATATGAGAAAAATAATTAATTTCTAAATGGTACAGCAGACTTTTCCATAAAAAAGGGCATTTATTCAATTTTAGATTTAAAATGATGCATTGGTCATATTTATTGTGACCACAATGCTAGAAAAGTCCTAAATAGTGAATCAAAAATCAGAATGAATTGTGCTTTTAATGCTTCTATCCTGTTTCACATTTTCATGTATTTGTTTTGTCCTTCTTCAAATATAAGTGAAGGAATATTAAGTACACCTACCAGTTAGTTTATAAGCCGGTGTCCAACTGTATTTTGTGCAATTACTTATCAGCTTTTTTGGGACTATTTGCTAGTTTCCTTGATACGTACACACGCATGCACACACAGGAAAGGAAGGAAGGATTTCAAAGAACCTGAAACAGTGAACTACAACAGGATAATCTGCCACAGATTAACAGAATGCTGTACACAATTAACCACACAGCAAGCTCTCAATCTCTGCCATACGACTATGGAAGGTAGAAAGCCAAAGCTGAGAATCTGTACAGGGAAGAAAAGAAATATATATTAGTCAATCTCTGGTGAATTTGCACACAAGTAGTCATGACCAATTAGAGAAGGTCAAGCAGAGCTGATTGGGGGGGGGTGTTGGTGGGGAAAAAGATAATGGGCCAGATTTTCGTGGAGTCTCCTGGGACCTTTCAGAATGGTGGGTGGGACCTGGGTCTAGAAGTCCCACATCCATTTCTGACAGATCTTATTCTTGCTGGGGGTTGGGGGGAATAGTGAAAGTAATGGTGGCGGAACATGACTCCCATGTAAAGAAAACCTGAACTCAGCAAGGCCATTTGAACTCAGTGCCGAGTTCAACAGACCCCATTTTCAATGGAACAAGCCTCTTAAACTATAGAGTGGGAGTTAAAAATCTTTAGAGAAGTCGTAAGTGCTCTTGAGGGTGTATATAAGGTCTATAGATCTGTCAAGCTGCCAAGTTATTTGAATGGCCGGCTATTTAAAAATTGTAAAAAAAAACAGCCTGCCCATGTCAGAGAAAGCTGATAAAAAAATCTTTTGCAGCAGCTTTAATAGCTGTTTGTTGACATAATTCTAAAAGCCATCGTTATAGCATTAATAATGCTTGGCTGCTTTTCACAACCTATCATTATCACAGTGAGGTGTAGTAAATTCACAGTGGGATTGATAGCTCAATGAGATTATTAAAGGATTAGCTGCCTTTGATGTGGAGTTTTGAATCAAATGTTTGTTTTTATAAGGGATTAAGTACTTGAGGGGATTTAAATGTATTGAATGGGCTTTCACGAGTGAGGACCTTTTTTATATAATGAAGTCTGTAATAGATATTTAGAACTTTATTTTATTTCATCTCAGCATTGCTCCTGAGATCTGCTTATAGTGGATACTGGGTGGGTTGGAGTGGAGAAAATGGGTGTAAAGAAAATGGGAGGCCATAGGTTGGCAATGATTTAGCACTAAATTGGCATGGGGGCTATAAGGAGCCATTGGGGGTGGGTGGGAGCACATGGGTTGGCATGGAGGGTATGAGGGGCCATCGGGGTGGGTGAGGGTGCATGGGTTGGAATGAGTTGGTATGCATAGGCATAGGAAGCGGGTGGGGAGCGCAGTTGAAGGGATGTGAAGGGTATGGGCTAGAGGGCCTAATGTTCAATCAAGTAACTGGGAGAAAGTCCCAGAAAAATGAGGTGGGTCTTTTGAACAGCCCACTTTGGCTCTTGGTAGCCCTATGATCTGTGTCCAATTCCATCCCACATTACCTCTCCTCCCCTCCCCTTGAATGAAAATCACGCCATTTGAGGCACATTTTCCAGAGATGGGTGCACCAAGCCAGCAAATTTTGCGTCGTGAGCTATCCGCTTCAGGAGCAAATATCTGGCCCAATGCAACCAATATGGGGCAGCAAGGATAGTGAATGCAGCAAAAAGGTGAGGGTGGGGGGGGAAGGGAAGAGCTGAGGAGGAGAAGGCACTGAGGGAGGTGCAGGAGGGGTGGAAAGAAAGTAGAGCAGTTCTAAGGAAGGGGATTTCAGATCTGCAGAAATAAAGGACTAAGGCATATAACAACTAGCCATTGGCAGAGAAGAAAAATAACCATCAGGGCATGATGTTACTGTAGAAGTAACAATTCCTGTGAGAGGCAGTTGTATCCAGTGAACAGCTGGAGTTGGGGATGAAATTTTCAGCCAGTGCAGGAAGAATCCAATTTTAACTCAAGCGGCTGATAGCTGAGTCCTGTGTTTAGTTGGGAGCATCACACAATGTTGGATCCGACGACCCCAGTGCAAAACAACTGGTCATGGAACTTTGGACCAAATTTTGCAGGGCATCCAGCAGTGCATATCTTCATTAGACTTTCTCTTGCGTATTTCAGACTTTTAAATTTTTATGTAGCAAGTTGCTGAAAGTGTCAGGGATAATAGAGCAGTAGGGAAAAAGGGAAAGCAACTGTGTAATCTTTGGAAACCAGTTTGATTGAAGGAGTATGAAATTAACAGTGCAAGGACTGAGAAGTAAGTGTAAATCAGAGCGAGTGAGTATAATGTCAAATCAGGTACAGAAGCAGAAATAAAAATGAAAGAAAGATTGGATTGAGAGAGAGTGAGAGAAAAAGAGAGCAAAAAAGAAACAGGAGAAACAGAAAGGAAAAATAAACAAAAGCTTTTTATTTAAAATGTTACAATTTTTAAATTTCCAGAACTAAAACATGATGGAATGAGACTCCACACTTATCATAATTAAGTTTTAGTGCCAGGAAGTTATTTTTTTGGTGGCAACTAATACTTATCACCTTGTTATTTATTTATTTAGTGAATGCAGGCCCCCGAAACCAAGCGATAGCTTTCTCATTTGCTAGGTTTAAGGTGATTAATCCACTACTTAGGGTGCAGTAATGTGCAGCATTGTTTGTGTCTTTCCACATGTGCATAAGGGGTTTGTACTGAGGCCCCAGTGGTGGAGGTTGGCTCCACAGAGGCCCTGGCCTGCCCTGAACCCAATTAGCAAGCACCACTATTACCATGGTAGTTCAAAGCCAGCCATTCAACAGATGGGGGTGGTCACAAGGAACTTGTTAGTGAATTCCCGTGTTTCCCATTGTTAAAAGGATACTTAGACTGAAATGGACAAGATTTTGTGGTGTGTTCAGTTCATATCTATTGTCCAAATACAGCAACTTTATGCCATTCAATATGTTTCAATGGTAAGCTGGACAGTAAGGTCCTGTTTCCACAAAGTTATCAGAAAGACGTAACTCAGACAGCAATATTTGTATAATTGAGTTGACATTTTCTCCTCACTTGAAGTTGCTTGAAGTGCATAAATAAGACGGTTATTTAGGTAGGAAAACCTGTCATGTTTACTGCACCATTTACAGATGCAATACTTCTGAATTTGAAGATAACTCTCCATTTTTAAAAATTCATTCATGGGATGTGGGCTTCGCTGGCTGGGCCAGCATTTATTGCCCTTCCCTAGTTGCCCTTGAGAAGGTAGTGGTGAGCTGCTTTCTTGAACCACTGCAGTCCATGTGCTGTAGGCATGCCCACAGCGCAGTCAGAGAGGGAGTTCCACGAGTTTGACCCAGCAACAGTGAAGGATGGTGAGTGAAAATTGGAAGGGAACTTCCGGGTGGTGGTGTTCCCATCCATCTGCAGCCCTTGTCCTTCTATAGGGCCGTGGTCGTGGGTTTGAAAGATGCTCAGGCGGCTCGGTGAATTCCTGCAGTGCACTTTGTAGATGGTACACACGGCAGCTACTGTGCATCAGTGGTGGTGGGAATGAATGTTTGTGGATGGGGTGCCAATCATGTGGGCTGCTTTGTCCTTGATGCTATTGGGCTTCTTGAAAGTTGTGGGAGCTGCACTCATCCAGGCAAGTGGGGAATATTCCATCACACAACAAAAACAGAATTACCTGGAAAAACTCAGCAGGTCTGGCAGCATCGGCAGAGAAGAAAAGAGTTGACGTTTCAAGTCCTCATGACCCTTTTTATGTTAATATTCCATCACACACCTGATTTGTGCCTTGTAGATGGTGGACAGGCTTAGGGGACTCAGGAGGTGAGCTACTCATTGCACGATTCCTAGCCTTTGACCTACCCTCGTAGCCACAGCATTTATATGGCTAGTCCAGTACAGTTTCTGGTCAATGGTAACCCCAAGGATGCTGATAGTGAGGGATTCAGTGATGGTAATGCCATTGAACATCAGGGGTTGATGGTTAGATTCCCTGTTGTTGGTGATGGTCATTGCCTGGCATTTGTGTGGCGCTAATACTACTTGCCACTTTTCAGCCCAAGCCTGGATATTGTCCAGGTCTTGCTTAATTTGCACATGGACTGTTTCAGTACCTGAGGATTCGTGAATAGTGCTGAACATTGTGCAATCATCAGCGAACACGCCCACTCCGGACCTTATGATGGAAGGAAAGTCATTGATTAAGCAGCTGAAGATGGTTGGACTGAGGACACTACCATAAGGAACTCCTGCAGTGATATCTTAGAGCCAAGATGACTGACTTCAAACAACCACAACCATCTTTCTTCGTGCTAGGTATGACTCAAACAGCGGAGAGCTTTCCCCCTGACTCCCATTGACTCCAGTTTTGCTAGGGCTCCTTCATGCCATACTCGGTCAAATGCTGCCTTGATGTCAAGGGCAATCACTCCCACCTCACTCGAGAGTTCAGTTCTTTTGTCCATGTTTTAACCAAGGCTGTAATGAGGTTAGGAGCTGAGTGACCCTGACGGAACTCAAACTGGGCGTCAGTGATCAGGTTATTGCTAAGCAAGTGCCGCTTGATAGCACTGTTGATGACTCCTTCCATGACTTTGCTGATCGAGAGTAGACTGATGGAGTGGTAATTGGCCAGGTTGGATTTGTCCTGCTTTTTGTGGACAGGACATACCTGGGCAATTTTCTACATAGCCGGGTAGATGCCAGTGTTGTAGCTGTACTGGAACAGCTTGGCTAAGGACACGGCAAGTTCTGGAACCCAAGTCTTCAGTAATATTGCGGAATATTGTCAGGGTCCATAGCGTGGATGCCAGTGGCTTCAGCCATTTCTTGATATCACGTGGAGTGAATTGAATTGGCTGAAGACAGGCATCTGTGATGCTGGGGATCTCCAGAGGAGGCCGAGATAGATCATCCACTTGGCACTTCTGTCTGAAGATTGTTGCAAATGCTTCAGCCTTATGTTTTGCACTGATGTGCTGGGCTCCCCCATCAATGAGGATGGGGATATTTGTGAAGCCTCCTCCTCCAGTGAGTTGGTTAATTGTCCACCACCATTCACAACTGGATGTGGCAGGACTGCAGAGTTTAAATCTGATCCGTTGGTTGTGGGATCGCTTAGCTCTGTCTATCACTTGCTGCTAATGCTGTTTGGCACACAAGTAGTCCTGTGTTATAACTTCGCCAGGTTGACACCTCATTTTTAGGTATGCCTCGTGCTGCTCCTGGCATGCCCTCCTGCACTTTTCATTGAAACAGGATTGTTCCCCTGGCTCGATGGTAACGGTAGAGTGGGGGATATGCCGGGCCATGAGGTTACAGATTGTGTTCAAGTGCAATTCTGCTGCATGCCGCTGATGGCCCACAGTGCCTCATGGATGCTTAGTCTTAAGTTGCTAGATCTGATTGAAATCTATCCCATTTGGCATGGTGGTAGTGTCACACAACACGATGGAGGGCATCCTCAATGTGAAGGCAGGACTTCATCTCCACAAGGGCTATGCAGTTGTCACTCTTACCGATACTGTCATGGACAGATGCATCTGCGGCGTACAGGTTGATGAAGATAAGGTCGAGCATGTTCTTCCCTCTTGGTGTTTTCCTTGCCACCTACCACAGACCCAATCTAGCTGCTATGTCATTTAAGACTCGGCCAGCTCGGTCAGTAGTGGCGCTACTGAGCCACTCTTGGTGATGGACATTGAAGTCCCTCCATCCAGAGTACAGTCTGCACCCTTGCCACCCTCAGTGCTTCCTCCACGTGGTGTTCAATATGGAGGTGCACTGAGTCATCAGCTGAGGGAGGGCGGTACATGGTAAACTGCAGGAGGTTTCCTTGCCCATTTTAGACCTGATGCCATGAGACTTCATGGCATCCAGAGTCGATGTTGAGGGCTCCCAGAGCAATTCCCTCCTGACTGTATACCACTATGCCGCCACCTCTGCTGGGTCTGTCCTGCCAGTGGGACAGGACATACCCAGGGATGGGGATGGTGACGGTGGTGTCTGGGACATTATCTGTAAGATATGACTCCGTGAGGATGACTACATCAGACTGTTGCTTGATTCATAAGTGAGACAGCTCTCCCAATTTTGGCACTAGCCACCGATGTTAGTAAGGAGGACTTTGCAGAGGCAACAGGCCTGAGACCGTCATTGTCGTTTCCAGTGCCTAAGTTGATGCCAGGTTGTCTGTCCGGCCTCAATCCTTTTTTGAGACTTTGTAACAGCTTGATACAACTGAGTGGCTTGCTAGGCCACTTCTGAGGGGCACTTAAGAGTCAACCACATTGCTGTGGGTCTGGAGTCACACATAGGCCAGACCAGGTAAAGACAGCAGATTTTTAGCGAACCCCAGATGAGTTCTTAATTCCAGATTTCCACCCTCTGCCATGACGGGATTCAAACCCATGTCCCTTGAAAAGTCCCCTGGGCCCTGGATTACTGGTCCAGCAACAATATAAGTACACCATCACCATTGCCTCTCCCTGTCTATATCTCATAGACAATGGCTACTTATTGTGCTTTACACTTGCTTTTCCAGTTGACATCTTCAGTTCTACACTATCCATGCTACGAATCCAGTTGTAATATAAACAGCACAGAGCATTATTTATCAAGAATCTTTGAATTAATCCTTTCAAAAATAAGATGTGCTTAATAGCTCCACTGACTCTGAATCCCACCACTTGTGTATCACTATTTTTACAAGAGAAGCCTAAAAACTGTTCTTTTTAAAAAAGGCTGTATTTCTACCAGCCAGAGAAGCAGAGTACAGCAGGCCAAGAATTGAACAGGTTTCAGGAAGAAAGCTTATTTATTCAGGTGAAGTGCCGAAACCCACAATGCAAGACTATAAGGGCGTCATGAATGAGTAGAGAAAAGTTAAATCTAAGGGCAGAGTTTCACTCCTCACGGGCGTGCGGCTGACCCGATGGGCTGTAAAATATCGTGAGAAGGCGCCAGGTGCACACCCCGACATCTTACCGAAATTCTCAGCTCGGCAGGCACACCCGGGTGTCAGAGCCACACCCGCCATCAATTAAAAGGCTGCTTAAGTCCACTAAAAAGCCAATTAGTCGAGATTTTACATTGCTTGAGCAACGTGTTCGTTACATGGGCAAAACGGGCAGGTGGGCAGCCCACATTTTGCAAAACCTCACCCAAGGGCGGGATAAAAAGGGTCAGCAGCATTGCCATTGTGAGCATTGGTGAATTAGGATATAGTTTGCTGCTGGTTGCTTATTTCAACTTGACAGCTTCATTTCCATTCTGAGCTTCAGTCTTAGCATTTCTAGGCTTCATTATAAGGGTCCTTGGTGTCTCCAAGGCTGCCAGAGGATTTGGACAATGTGGAACCTTCCAGGTATCAGACAGCCTTCTGAAAGCCTGGTAATGGGGATTGTGGTCTCCGCTGGAGGCAACTCCTCTGAGGAAGAAGAGAGGGGCAGAAGGGGGACGGGGCCAGGTGTCCCAATTCAGCTTCCAGGGGAGCGACCTGTGCAAGGAGAGGCACAGGCACAAGGTGCACAGAGCCAACAGGTAATCCTAGGCAGAAGGGGCCGCAGGTGACACCACTATCCTGCTTCCAGGGTTTACAGGCGGCGATGTAGCTACCTCAATATTTCTGAGGTACAATGCCGAAGGAGGCTCCGCCTCTCCAGGGAGATTGTGACCTCCCTTTGCCAGATGATTAGGCCTGAGATCAGCTCCGACTGTATGTGTGGAAACCCCATGCCCTGAAGGTTAAAAGTGGCCCTCAACTTCTATGCCTCCGGCTCTTTCCAGGGGTCAGTGGGGGATCTTTGTGGAGTCTCCCATTCAGCTGTTCATTGTTACATCGAGCTGGTGACAGAAGCTCTGTTCATTTCCGTACAGACGAGACCAGCCAGGCTGAGTGAGCCAGTGGGTTTGCCATGATTGCTGGGTTCCCCCGCGACCAGGGTGCAGTCGACTGCGCACATATGGCCAGCGGGTGAGCTGGATGCCTTCATAAACAGGAAGGGATTCCAGTCGATGAACGTACAGATAGTTTATGACCACAGGACACAGATTCTGCAATATCCTCAGACACCCCCAGGTGCCGAGGCTCTTCAATGCTCCAGCCCGGTTGGATGGATGGCTGTCGGGTGACAAGGGGTATCCCTTGAAAAGGCGCCCTATGACATCTGTCCGCCACCCAAGAACAAGAGGCAGAGCAACGGTATAACAGGAGTCACGCCTCCACAAGGGCAGTGATAGAGAGGACCATAGGTCTTCTGAAGATGTGCTTCTGATGCTTGGACCATTCAGAGGGAGCACGACAATACCCCCCGAGCAGGTGTCACTGATAGTAGTTGCAAGCTGCTCTCTCCACAATCTGGCACTGACAAGGGGAGACCCATTGGAGGAAGAGGATCATGACGCACGTCCACAGAGGATGAATCCAGTAGTGAGCCAGAAGAGGAGCATGGTGAGGAGAATGCTGAGGGCATGGAGGCAGACCTCTGAATCCTTCAGGGAGGCAGGAACATCAGGGACACCTTGATCCAACACTCCTTCAGCTAGTCTGCTAAAGATCTGCTTCCAGCTCATGCCAGGGCTGCTGCCTCCAACCCGGATGTCTGAAACGACCCTTTCATTTGAACCCAAAGTCTGCTCAGTGCCTGTGCAATAAAGTTTAGAGCCATTCACTTCCAGCATTACATACTGGCGTACCCTGTGCCAGAAAAAAAAGGTGAAGCCATTATGACAAAAATAAAATTTATGTACTTTACACAATCAAAAAAAATTAACATGATCATCTCTGGTGTTCATTTTCACACCAGTAAACATAAACAAAACATTACAGAACGGAAGATCACCCGTGACCAGTCCCTCCTGTGCTCATGGTGCCTTAAATTTACATTTGCAAGTGTTAGGTCTTGATGCCCCCCTCGCTGGGAGTGGCATTGGAGGCAGCCTGCTGACATTGCTGTCTTGTTGACCTTGGCAGTCATACACTGGGCAGTGGAGCTTGTGTTGGCTCTGCCTGGGAGAGAGCAGCCAGTGCAATGGCTGGCATCTCTCCAGTCATCACAGCCTCATCAGATGCAATGGTCACTGGCAGAGGAGCTGCTGCCCTGAGAGGAGCCTGCAGAGATGACAAGCAGCTCATGCGCCAATATGAGGTCGCTCTTGCCATCCTTGCTTGCCAATGATGGAAGGCACCTACCTGAGATATTGGGTGCCTCATCCATCTCCCACACTTGCACTGACCATCTAAGGTGGTCTGCGTGAGGGCTTGCAGGTCCCAGCGCAACCACTGGAACCCTTAATTCAGTCCCTGGAGCTGCCTCTCCATAAGAGTCACCACTCTCAATGGAGGAGGCAGTGCGCTCGGCCATGAGGGCCAATGCAGTGCTTGTGCTCTGCATGGACTCCTCCACAACAGAGACCATGGCACACATACCCTCCTGGATCTCTGCTAGATCCTCCCTCACATCCTGTTGGACATCCAGCAACTGCTGCCTAATGGGCAACACCGGGGGCTCATCATCTGCCTTCGTCTCAGCAACATCCTCATCTCCAGCATTGTACTCATCTCCAGCAGTCCTCCAAATGCCAGCGCTCTGCCTCTGCTGCACCTCAAGTGCATGTGAAGTGCCCTCATTGCTGTGCACTGTCATTCTGGCCAAAAGATCCAACGCCCATCAACATGCTGGTAGCTGCACTGGTGCTTGGTTCAGAGAGCGGGTGTGACGCAGGTGGCTGTGAAGCCTGGCAATCCTCTGGCGTGAGGGGTGGCTCTTTGAGATCCTGAAAAAGGGGGCCTGCTAGTGAATCTAAGGGAGAAGAAAGGCATGTCATTAGTTTAAGCCATCACACTGTCACTGTGCATGCCAGGCGCCCTGGTGAGACAATGGAGATCTGCATCATGGTGCCGTCGTCTTTCAATGATCAATGGGGACTCCAGGTTTGAGACTCTCATCAAAGAGACTACCCAAGAATGTTTCCACCATCTGAACTTTTACCTCTGTGCACTGCATTCTTATCTTCATCTGACATCCCAGCCTCTCCAGCTCCAAGATATCCTGCTCAAATCTGGTAAGGTTTTGGAGGTTTGGAGGTCTCCGCCTATCTGTGACCCATCAATGTTGTTATGGATCACCTTCTCCTGAAAGGACAGAGCAGCATTGATTAGTCCATTCTCTACCTGCAGCACCATTGCAGCCTGGCCAACCCCACCTTGCAGGGCACATGCGAGTAGTGGCCCTCAAAGTGCAAGGCAGTCAGTCCAAACAGCCAGGGCTCACCCCCTTGGCCAGCTCCGATGTCAATGACAGTTGGCACTCAGACTCTAACACCCCTGAACTTCACGGGAGGACAGCCAGACATTAATGCTTCAATACACTGACCCATGCCAACACGGTACTCTCTTCCCGAGCGCAGCAGATCATTGAACCCTCTGTGGCACTGCACTCATGTGCGCCACACAACGCCATGGCTGCTGACCTTGGCTGCCACCTCCTCCCAGGCTCTTCTGGTGCAGTGGCCTCCTCCTTCCATCACTGGGGACGAGGGTGTCCCTCCTGACAGCCACTTCCTCCATCAGCACCACGAGGCATTCGTCTGAAAACTGGGGGGGGGGGGAAGAGGAGGAGTGGCCATCCTACCTGCCCTCCCGCCTGGCATCTCCTTCCGTTGCTGAGGCCATAGCTTCACTCTGCGGAACGCTTAAGGAATGTTCTTCCCTGGCAGCCTTCAAGGAGCTGCCTGTGCCACTTTTAAACCGACCACCGGCCATTGGGCCCGGTGCACAACAGGTTCCCGACCCCGCCCAGCCCCTCCGCACCATTGGGAAGCCACATTCCATACTGGGCAGGCCTTAATTGGCCAGCCAGCGTGAAATCGCAACCGCGGGCCGATTGCGGGCGGGGGCCTGTTTCGTGACCAGCCCCAGGCCCGCCAATCACACGCACCCACCAAGGGTAAAATTCAGGCCATGGAGCACGTATTAGGTAATGCCATTGTTGTCTTTTGAAATCCGCTAGACTGCAATTTGAAAGCAGTCCACTGGGCACAGATGATCACAATTTTTACCAAACCTGCTATCACAAGTAAAGTGTTAACTTCATCCAATATACCTCGCTATGGGCAATAACATTTTAAGTGATTCAACGTTCTAACAATCTAATTATAAATAAGGCGCAAAATAGCCGTGAGTACTAATCAGAATATATTCAGCACATCTTGGCCAGAATCTTGTGCTCTCGCCCATGGCGAGCTTGGAGGTGGGTAGGGCATTTACTTAGGAGGGATGGTGGCATACCAGAACACTGCCTCTGCAAGTTCTGGGCAGGGAGGCCCATGGTTGACCTTGCCACCCCACTGCCAGTTGAGACCCTTTAGTGGCCAATTACTGACCAGTTAAGGGCCTCATCCCTTAACCCAGCTGCAGTCAGGCCTGTTGCCGTGTGCCATGCACAACCGGTAAAAACTGTGCAGTCTGCTTGTCACATCTGTGGGGCGGGGTCCCTCAAAGGCAGTGTCTGATCAAGGGACTGGATATCAGGACGAAGGGTTACTGAGAGCCACCTCCTGTCTTTGCTGCTGGCACCCTTGCACCCCTCTCCCCACAACCCCTACCCCGTGAAACTCTCCCCACCACATCATTTACCTGTGACCTGAGGCTCCGGCGCCTTTTATTAGGTCATTTTTTAGATAAATGCTCAGGCTGTTATTGGTACTGTTGGTTGAGGGATACATTTTGGACAGGATATCAGGAGAACTCCCCTGCACATTTCAATTGGTGCCATGGGACCTCTCCCATCCATCCAAAACAAAATAGTATGCACAACAGTTGCTATCAGCACTGTCCAAAGTATCCAAGAATACAGACTGTAATAAGTGACTGCAGAGAATATGAAGCTGTGGTAAAATTTCAGCTGAACTGAAATACAGCTAGTTGACAACTCGCAGAAGTGCACACAGAATGCTAAATAGCTCCTTCTCCAGTAGGGGTTTCGGGCCTACCGTTTTTCCCAGCAGGTTGTCTATAATACGTTCAGTGCCATTAAGCAGCCGGTCTTCCAGTGTCGTTATCTTGATCTAAAATGTTTCCAAGTTATTGGATGAAAAATTTTCACAGCAAACCACACACGTCACAGTGATAAACTGCCAAAGACTGTGGATTTGCAATCCCAGCAGAGCAAGGACGAGAAACAAGAGAACTAATGCAACATTCACAATACGTGATCAATATATCATTTTGCGCAATCAGCCATGCAATGCAACAGATATCCTAAAGTAAATTTAATGATGCCATTTCGATGAAGAAATTTCTTTCTGGACGCCTGACAAAGAAACATCACAATTCAGATCTGACTAGATCCTTTTACTTTAAATGCTGCTTTCTAAGCTGTTCCTTCAGTGGAAGCCAGTTGATAAAAAAAATACACACCATCCGAGCATACGTCTGCTCTGCAATGGGGACAGGTTTTCATTTGTGTTATTGATTTCAATTTTAGCATTTTGGATCTGACTTAAGAGTTTGATGAGCTGTAGCCAATTTGGATTAAATTGAACAAGCTAATCACTATCTCCGATGGCAATTATTCCGAGGGTAAATATTAATTACTTTCTCATTATTGAGGGGGAAAAAAAACATCAGCAAACTATCTGACTGCAAACCAATTTTAGGCAGAGGCAGAGAATATGGCGAAGACACACTATGGCATACCCCACGTGGTTTACATTGGTGAATTTTCCCGGATCACCACTTCTGCTGATGTACCTGCCCGCGTATTTAAATAAGGCAGTAATGACATGATGCTTATTTCCAGTGAATCACACCAATGATATTCGCTATTTTGACTGATGTTAATCGTACGCACGTGAAATGGACATCCAGCATTTCCAGGCACCAACTTAAAGGCAGATATACTTTTTTTTAGGGCCACAGGAGTTCCAGGTAACAGTCTTGTAACATCATTGCTTTCAGCAGAACAAAACGCAATTTCAATACCTACTTATGTGCTATTTTTCAGTGAGAACCTTACTCTTCCCCTTCAATCATTCTATAGAGGCATTTTATAGAGGCCACAACGTTTTTTTCATACCTCTCTGTACTTTGTGGAAGAAGACTGGTTCTCAGCCTAACATGCTGCCACTGTTACACACTGCAAAATCGTGTTGCATGCTACACCCTGATCTGTAATAAACTCCACCATTGGAACAGTACCACCAGGACTCTTAATTCCCACCCTGATTTTTTTTTTTATTATTAGTGGATCACCCCAGGCTGCTGTTAGAGGTACCACTTGCATTAATCAATATCAGTTACGTACTGATGCAGCAGCAAGAGCGAGACTCTCAGTTTGCTGATGAAAGGTGGCTCAGTGCCAGTAGGACTGGGCACTGTAATTTTGAGTAGCAGTATCCTTTCCCTTTATCCTTCTCCTGTCTCCAACAGACATGCATTTTGGCATTGTGACTTTGGCATTGTGGGTCACATATCAATCCTTTTGTTGAACTTGTGAGTTCAAACACTTCTTTGTGAGAAGAGTATGCCACCATGCCCTTTTGAGGTTCCAATTCCTTCATCCAATTTTCCAGTATTACATGTGCAGGCATTTTCATTGTTAGCATAATCCGTACAGTAGATTGAAGTCAGGCAAGCTTTGTAATAGCTTACATTTTGTACGTCTGAGCATGCTGTACCACACACCAGTTTCCCTTTCCCGAGCAGCCAATTTCCACTCACTCCAGGCAGAATCCCTTGGGAGATCTCACTAAAAATAATAAATGCTGAGGCAGAAAAAAAATAGCCTGTGTCAGGAGGGCCTTTTTTATTTTTTTAAAAATTGGTGAAATTTAGATGCACCTAAATTTTACCAACGGAGAAAATCTCTGCTGACATTAATTTGAAGCAGAAATTAAAAATGGTTACATCTGCATTCACAGGAAGTGAATTCATGGTACCTTCCTCTACCTCTTCTGATACTGTGTAAAATATTTCATTGTACTCAGGTTTCATTGCAAAAGGAATTCCCAATTCAAGTGGATTGGTTCATGACTAGCTCATTGAACAATAGCAGTGTTCTGTTCACTAGATGGTCATCTTTTTGTAGTCCACTAGACTGGTTACAAATTTGTTAAAATAAATGCAAGAGATGGCCGTGGTGGAATGAAATCACTGAGTATCTAAGGATGCTTGATACCCTCCAACAAGGGTATTCTTTCCCAAGGAATGCTTTAGGTTGTGAAGTGGCTGACAGGTGCTGATAAAACTCCTCAAACTTTGGTTTATTCATATTCATTGCCTCATTTCATTTGCTAAATGTGCACGCGCTTCACAATAAATATTGGACAAGATTCATTGTTATGCATTTTTAATTTTGAGCTTCAGGTGTGCTACATCTGATTAAAGAAACCAGGGTGTCAGTTCAAGAGATGTAGAAGCAGTTAGAAACATAGGGCAGAATCTTCAGCTTGGCGAGCAGGGGTGGGGCCCGCCGAACTATCAAAGGCCTATTAAGGCCTATTTAAAGGCAATTAAAGCGATCAGCTGAGCTGCCCGTCCAACCTTAAGGTTGGCAGGCAGGTGAAGAACCCGGGCGGCTTTCACGTTTTTCATGGAACCTCATCTACAGGCAGGATGAGGTTTCATGAATGATTTAAAATTTTCAGAAAAATTATTAAAATTAATGCACATGCCCCAGCTCATGTGACAGTGTCACATGACAGGACATGTCATTAAAAAAATTTCAACACTTTAGTAAACTGTTCAACCTTAAAACTAATCTCCCTGAGGCACCTCTGTGCCTCAGGGAGATTCCTGCGCATGCTCGAAAGAGCGCACTCCCAACTCAAGCAACCCCCTGCCCGCACAGGCAGTGCGCAGCGCTACCAGGCACGCGTCACACTAGGTGGGCCTTAATTGGCCCACCCATGTAAAATGGCGGCGCTGACTGGCTGCAAGCCCACCCACCCACGCTGCCCCCTTGACAGGGAGAAAATTTCTCCCCATAAGATAAATGGAGTACAGCGGTCTGGATTTTTATTTAAATCATTAGAAAAAGTCAAATTATACAGCACTTTAAAAAAAATCCAATCCATCTTTACAGCAAAATTATGTTCAGCACGTTAGGAAGGTCCTTTAAAAAAAAGCCTGAAGTTTAAAAGGTAATTTAACAAGCCTGACTAAAGCACTGCCAGAACCACTACTTACTGAGATGTATACAATATGTATACACAAAGGTTACAACAATTATATAAATAGCATCTCAAAATATCTCAAAAGCACTTCACAAGACAAATGGCTTTTGAAGTGCAGTGACTTGTTGCAATGTAAAGCGTAGCTGGTATTCTCATAATTCTAGCCTTGGATTCTCCATCCTTCCTTCTCCTGGGAAATTGCATGGTTTGGATCCTAAATATCTTTGTCTTTCAGGCCACCCACCTCTGATTCAGTGCTGTAACATTCTTTGATTCTGAATAAATAATACCTTTCATTATTTCATGAAATTCATCGAAGTAATATTGACCGGAATCCTGACAAAATTTCTTACACTTCTTCAAATCATGCCACAGGGTCTTGACTATATAAAGTGAGCACGCAGATGAGATTCTTAACATCACCTCCAACAAAAGGATAAGATTCTCTGCAAATACTGTATAATTAACTGGTAAACAAAAATAGTAATCAAACTAATTTTTCTCAACTAATTGTTCCCACTTGACAATGACAGGCTTAGACACGTTTTGTAATGCAGTAAAAATTGCACAAATTGTACTGGGCTGGGAATAAATTACAGTAGCAAGGTCTCCACCAGTTTTGATAATAAATAAATCCTGTCTATGTCTATCTTATTTCTTGGTGAATACTTGTCAAATACTTAATTTTGTAAAATGCTTAGAGTTTTGTTCCCTGCATTTACATATATAGTTTTCAATTAATCTTCTATAGAATTGTGAAGTAATCACATCTGATAAACAGAAAGATTGAGTTAACGTTAGTAATCATAGAAGGACATGCAGCTAGTACCCAGCCTGCCATTTGTGTAGGAAGAATGGGATTAAAGGATGTCGCTTCTCAATGTGGGAGTAAAGCAGGATGACTACAGCTTTGTCACTGTGACATTCAAGATCCTTTAAAGCTACTGTAAGGACAGTGATGTTTCCCCAGGTAACCAATTTTTCTAAAAAAAAGTTGAATTCACTTTTTACAAGCACTATCAAGTATTGCTTTAGAAACTAGAAACTAATTTGAATGCCAGATCAGCTGGAATATTGCATCATCAATAGCTCAATGTAGCTTTTCAACAGCTGATAAAGCACAGAGATATCCAATCTTTTGGACCTAGGGCCAGATATGCCATCAAGCAGAAAAGAAATACCATTAATACCCACTAATAGTGCAAGTGCTCCTCATACTCTCACTTCAGGTAACCCTTTCTAGTTCCGAGACCTGGCGCACTGGTAAAGGTGTGTTCCTAACTACTGAACAGTCAGTGTTCCCCAATTAGTTGATTCAGAGCAAAATAACATTTTTCTCAGTTCTTTGGTCCACGAAAAATCTAAAAAAAATTTCAAGGTGTTGTAGTGTGGCTGAGTCACCAATTTGTGATAGAAGTTGTCTGCAGATCCACTCTAAGTGGAAACATTAGGTCTATTTACAATACAGCCAGCAGCAACTACACGTATGTATGGAACTCCATCTCTATCTACACTGACTGTGGAGGTAGCCCATGCTGCTAACACATTGGTTTACACATATCATGTGGTCACAGGACTATTCTTAAAGGTACAGTCCAACATTTAACAAATCCATAATTACCACATTCCTCCCCCTTTAACTTTGCTGTACATATTGCATTTACAAGTATATTTATCTCATGACAGGTCATGAAATTCACAAGTTCAGTCTTTCAGATAGTTTCCTGGTTCACGTGGAACGTTGCAGCTTCATGACTTCAGATTCATTTTCAGGAACCACATTCTCTGGAACTGCATGAACATCAGGTACCTCGGTGGGCACTTGCAGTTCAATGTCTTCCGCTCTGATAGAGACATCAGGCATGTCAGTCCTTGGTTGAGCATCTTCAACAGGAAACACTGGTTCAGTAATGGTTACAGGTGGTACCATACCTTGTTGGGTTTTCTCTCTTTTTCTTAAATGGTCCACATGCTTACGGGTGATCCGGCCCTCCACTTCCATGTGGTACAATAATTGTCCGGTCACTGAGCTTACTTTACCAGTTAACCACTCAGTCCTCCACCAAAATTCTTTACAAATATTGCTTCTCTAACAGTAAATTGTCTCTCACGACTATGCAAGTCATGCGGAGCTTTTTTGTTTCCTTGACCCTTCTCCACCTTCCCCTCCAAGTTTGGAAATATTCAGCTCAGTCTTGTCCTAAGACGGCATCTCATCAACAAATCTGCAGGCGTTGCTCCTGTCGTCACGTGGGGAGTTATCCTGTAGTGAAAAGAAAGCGTGCAAGCTTGGTCTCCAACGAATCCCCCGCTAGCTTCTTCATGTTTGTCTACAGCATCTAGAATTCCTTCCAGATAAGGCCTTATCTTCAGCAAACCATTGTGAGGGCCTGGAATAATATCAAAGTAGGCACAATTCGATAATTTGTTTATAGCCTCCTTCAAGTATTTATAGGTGCTACAGGATCATTTTATTGTCTTTTCGGAGCCTTCTTCCTTTTTGTCGTCTTTATACAAAGTTTAGTCCCATCCTTCATTTTGCTTCACTGTCAACCAGATTTCTCGGAGGTGGAATCTCAACTTGTCTTAGTTCAATAGCTGAGTCTCCCAAAACGTCATTATATGCTCAGCTCTTGGAAAGCCCTCCAATTTTTGCTTTCAAAGCCTCTTTGGCTTCATCTAGCTAATACTTCGCTCTTGTCTCTTTTTGTATTTGCTGGCTGCCTCCTGGAAACTTGAACATTGACATGTCTTCTCTGCCAACTGGTTCTTCAGTTTGTCCAGAGAGGTGCTGAATCCTTTCTGTTTCTCTTCATACTTTTCCAGAGGCACAAACTTTGATCTGAGGGAATCTTGTAGTGTGTGAAGTGTGTGAAGGTCTTTCAACAGGAGTTCCTTTTCCTTGCGAAGGTTACTCACTTTGTCTTAAACGCCGTCATTCAGCAGGGTGTCCTTGAGTTTCTTCCATGTTTTTGTTTGAGATAGACTACATTTCTTCAGGTTATCAAGTCCTGACACATTCCTTTTTCAACCTGTTACGGCCCTTGGACTCTCCAGGCTCTTTCTTTTGAAATCTCACTGGTCAATCAAGGTTGATTTCTCTTAACCAGTTTCACCCTAGAAGGCTTGGTCCTCTGCCTCTCAAAACCATCACGGGTAGCTGTGCTGATTGGTTTCTATAATGGACAAGTGCTCTGCTGATACACAGGCGAAGAAATCCAACTAAAAGGTATGTATTCAACTTGGCAGATATCTGTTCCAAATTTAATTGATGTTAACCATTATTTAAATATCTGTAAGTGTGTTCTCCAATTACTTCCATTTTTAATGGTTTACCATTCACTTGTACTGTAACAAATATTGGCTCTGGCTTCCCAACTCTCATGTTAAACAATGAATAAATATCAGAATTTGTTGTTTCAGGTTCTTCTACATTGTAGATTTCATTAGGTGTCTTCTGTTGTTTGCAAACTTGTTTAAATCCCTCTTTGCACTCTCATATTATATGTCCACTTCTGTGACAAAAGTAGCATTTTACTTTTTAAAACTGCCAATCACTAAAAGACTGCTTGTTTCCACATCTATTAAAATTGTTTTTCGATTTAGCTGCTAAGTTATTTCTTCTCATTTTCCAGTTAGCAGGGACTGTTTCCCACTTTTTCGCGCCACTTTCGGCTGACTGTTCCCACCCACCCACCCAGTTTGGAGCACACACCATTTTGTGCCCCTTGTATTGCTTGTGATTCTCTTACAGCGCTTTCTATGGCTAGCATTATTTCTACCACCTTCTTTAAATCCAGATTTACTTCAGCCAACAATCTTCTCTGAATAGTGTCTTCTTTCACACCACACAATCTCTGAGCATGTCATTCAGTCTCACCGAACTCATAATGTTCCATTAATTGCTTCAAATTTGCCATGTAGCCTGCAATTGTCTCACCCAGGGCTCTATTTCGTGAATTGAACCAGAACATCTGCATCGTGACTGAGGGCTTGAATTGAAAACGTCCCTTCACAAGGTCCACCAATTCTCCAAAAATCAAACTATGAATCAAACTGTAGGTTTTGCTCCCACAAGTACTCAAAAGGATCACTCGCCTCTTCTTCCAAGCGAACAAAGTCACGGGGGAAGAGAAGAACACAAGGTGTTCTATATACTGAGACCAATCATCTGTGGCTCGCTCAAGGGGATCGATTCCACCAAACTGTGGCATTTTGGGTGAGTATATCTTCTGTTATTTTAAACAGACATTGATATTCACAATTGCTGAGCGAGGTACAGTATCAACTCCAATTTATCCTGATTTATCCTCATTGCCAGTTTGTTATAGTGTGACCGAGTCACCTATTTGTAAGAGTTGAACTGCAGACAACTTTCTAAGTGAAAACATTAGGCTTATTTACAATACAGCCAGCAACAACTACACATGTGTATTCAACTCCATCTCTATCTCTATACTGACTGTGGAGGTAGCCAGCACTGCTAACACATTGGTTTACACATGTGATTTTATGTCACAGGACTATTCTTAAATGTACAGTCCAACATTTAACAAATCCATATTTACTACATAAGGCTTCCAAACATGTTGTTCACACAAAGAAAAGAACAACCAGAGGCTTCACCGGGTGGATCAGAAGGAGCTTCTAGACCTTCCTTTAGGTACAAACTATTACAATAAATAGGATAAGAAATCTTCAGAGGTGAAAACAAAAACAGGCAAAGTACAATGTTGTTAAATTCTATCTTGTTATATTATACATAACCTGATATGTTTGATGCTGACTATGCCAACTGTATTTTGACCTACTACACTTTCCTTTGACTTACAATGTTTATTTTGCAAATGATTGCAGATAGCTGTTAGTGCATAAATACATTCTTGCAAAGTGCACTTAGTCTAATCCATTTACATGTTAAAGCTACAAACAATACAAAACGTTGACTGTTTATTTTCAGCCTCTTGATAGCTGAAGTAAAGTGCACCAAGGAAACTTGGAATTCATTAAATAACAAATGGAAAGGATAAATTCATTTTGTTCAAATAATAAATAGGTTTTGCATCGTGTTTTGCCGGAAACTTGCATGTTTAGTTCAAAGTTCAAACACAGTGATTGGGTGGACTCTCATGCTTTCACTGATTGGCTATAGTAAATAGTACACATGATTTAGTCAGAGTTAAGAGGATTCCTATTAATACCAGCTACAGTTTACTTTTGAAAAAAGTTTAACTTTGGAACAGGAAAGGGCAAGAAAACCTAGGTCATATCCAGTAACCATATTCTCCTTAATGTCATTATTCAGTTCGTGGTCAAATGTGAAACTAGTTTAAACAGACATTTCACAACAACCTGTTAACATGGTAACATGTAAATCTCCATAGGGGATGTGGCCCCAGAGTTTGGCAGAATTGAGGTCCTGATTTAAGCCTTTAGTTTAATCATCAGTATACCAATAAACGTTCATTACACAAATGAACAAAAATAAGGCCTATGTGTACTGCAGACAGAATCAATTGTGAGGATTTCTACAAGTACACCACTTGTAAAAGATTTGTTGAATAAGTCCGTACAAAAGATATTGGTTAGCCCCCTTTTTTGGAGGCTGGGAAACATGATTTGCAACCTGCTCGTGCCCATTCAGACCGAGGTAGGTAAAATGTGAACTGCACGTAGCCACCTCATATGAATGATTGTGTTGTCCCAAGTGGTCCCAGCACTGCTGCATGAGGCCTCTGTGCACAGTAGGAGGGCTCAATAGCATTGCTTGAAGACCACATGGTACAGCCACCTTGCTATTCTTAAAGGCCGGCTGTATATTAATGAGAAGCTGCACAAATATTGTCACAATGTAACTTATTGCACAGGGAACACCGACGTAGATGGAGGAATCCACTGAATGTAGTGCTGGAAGTACTAGTGGCACAGGTAGGCAGGAGGAGTGATGCCATAGGTCCACGGAGGGCCTCAAGGAACATGCACAGAGGGGAGAGAAAGCAGGTGGCCAAAGGAGGCCAATCCTGAAGCCTGGACCCGAGAACCCGACAGCAGTGCCACAAGATGTCTAATGACTTCATGCAGATGGTCAACATCAGTAATTGCACCTTCATCTCCTAACTGCCACAACACCATCCTGGCATCACAACAGCCGCTTGGGCTTTATCCAGATAGCACCATATCAGACCTTTACAGTGCACACATCTACTTACATCCTTACCCCAACAGAACAACACCGGCCACGCAGGTTGCTACAAATGATCCTAGCCCTTCAGCTGATTAATACCACTTTCAAACAATGCTTCATTATGATATGTGGAAGTCAGAGCAGTGGCAAAGGGAATTTAGAGAAGTGACACACACTTTCACATGTTCTGGTCAGGATCAATTAATCACACATCTTGGGATCACATTTTGAAGCAGATGTTGTCACACGTTACTGGTGTTAAACTAGATACCAGATTTTTGTTAGAATTTCTGGTGTTAAATGATCCCCATGCCCTCTCCAATGAGAAAATTATTGAACCACTAGTCAGTTGTACATGGATTCCTCTGTAAGGTATTCAGGTACAGTATCCATGGGACAAACAATTCCTAGCACGTTTTGAAAAATGACCCAGTCAACATGAAACATGACTCGCCTCAACAACAGCTCGAAGACACTTGTTCCCATTTCCTTTTTTATGTCAGCAGTAGTGGAGATGAATGCAAATTAACAGCTCAAACTCTAATTTTAACATCACCTGTAAAATACAGATTTTATTAGTTTGTGCTTGAGCTGTGGCTGGCACTGCTGGCAAGGCTGGCATTTATTGCTCCAAAGAAGATCATGGTGAGCCGCTTCCATGTAGTGAGTGTGCTCCCACATTGCTGTTAGTTAGGGAGTTCCAGGTATTTGACACAGTAATGGTATATGTCCAAGTCATAGTGATGGAGGGGAACTTGGAGATGATGTTGTTTCCATGCATCTAATGCGTTTATCCTTCTGGGTAATGGAGGTCAGGAGTTGACACGGTTGTTGTCAAGGAAGCCTGTCAAGTTGCCACAGTGCATCCTGTAGCTGGTACACAGTGCAGCCACAGTGTGACAGAGATGAAGGAAGTGGATGTTTAGGCTGATAGGGGAAGTGCTGACCAGGCAGGCTGTTTTGTTCTGGATGGTGTCAAGCTTCCCAAGCGTTATTGCAGCTACACATACCCAGGCAAGCGGAGACCTTTCCATCAAACTTCTGACTTGTACCTTGTAAGTGTTGGAAAGGTTTCGTGGAGTCAGGAGGTGTGTCAATCGCAAAAATAGTCACTATACTGATCTGCTCCCAACATCTATTTAGTTTGTTCATCGAGTTTCTGGTCAATGGTGACCCCCCAGAATGTTAATAGTGGGGGAATTTGGCAAGGATTAATGCCAATGAATGACAAGGTGAGGTAGTTAAGTTCTCAGTGTTGGAGGTGGTCATTCCCTGGCACTTGTGTGGTGTGAATGTTGCTTGTCACTAATCAACCTAAGCCTGGACATTGTCTGGATCTTGCATGTAGGCAGTGACTGCTTCAGTATCTGAGGAGTTGCGAATGGTGCTGAACATTGTGCAATCATCAGCGAACATCCCTACTTCTGACTTTATGATGGAGGGAAGGTCATTGATGAAGCAGCTGAAAATGGCTGGACTAACCATATTGCCTTGAGGAACTCCTCCAGTGGCATCCTGGAACTGAGATGATTGTCCTCCAAAGACCATAAGCAGCTGCATTTGTGTTAAGAATGACTCCAACCAATGGTTTGTTTGCCCCCTGATCTCTGCTGACTTCAGTTTCACTCAGACAATACCACAGGGATGGGAGTAGATGGTCTATGTAGAGGAGAGGATATGGGCTCAGTAGTCCATCTTAAGGTCAGATGAAACATTGAAATTGTGAACAGTCAAGCTTTAGCCCATGAGAGTGGCCAGGGAAAGGATTGGAGTGGTGAAAGAACAGAATTCGTAGTGAGGGCTATAAACAATGGCTTCAGTCTTCCCAATATTTAATTGGAGGAAACTGCAGCTTATTCAGAAGTGGATGTCGGACAAGCAGGTTGAACACTGAGGGGGAGGGGGGGGGTGCGGGGGGAGAGGAACGTTGGGGAATGGAGAAAAGTGCCAGACAGGTAGAGCTGGTGTCCTCAGCGTACCCTAAACCTATGTTTTAGGATTATGTCACGGAGGGGCAGCATGTAGATGAGAGGTAACAGTCACAAATACAGTCATAACCAATTATCAACAGAACAAGACACTCATCACAAAGAGGAGTGATGAAAGCAAAATACTGCAGATGCTGGAAATCTGAAATAAAAACAGAAAATGCTGGAAAAACTCAGCAGGTCTGGCAGCATCTGTGGAGAGAAACAGAGTTAACTTTCCATTATGACTCGGTATGAAGAAGAGGCGAAGGGGAGTTGGGGCAAGTGGGTCACAAGAAGTTAACATAACACATCTGAACTGATATTATTCCGTCCGGTCCAAACATCTGCGTGACTCATCAGCCTAAACTTCCAGGAATAAAATGGACACTGCTGTATTTTTTAAAAAAAACATACTGTAGGAACGGCAAAGAAGTAAAAAGAGTCGGATATCGCAACTCTTGGGTGAGTTAAAGTACTGTTACCTCAATATCTGGCAAATCAATGCTCAGCATTCGGGACATTGCGATATGCAGGCTGCGAGTCTGAACAGAAACGAAAACTTCTAAGGAAAAGCTTCTTGCTCGCGAGATCAACTCGTGATCTTAAAATGGTGATTGATCGCTAACTGCCAGCAATTTAGCGAATGGCAACAGCGCTTTACCGCAGACTTGCGACAGTCACGCTCTGCCTAACGTCAGATAAGCCTTGTTTTGTATGGAAAGGGAAAGGTTGTGCTTCATTTTTTTTAGGGACAAATAATAAAACAGATGCATAGCTTATTGTGTTTATTTTAATATTTCTAAATCATAGTGAGGCCCTGGAGATGTCAAATATGGGCTATATTAGTGTTGGCACAAATAACAGCATAAAGCTGAACGTGTCAAGTGGTCGTTGAAAGTGTTTGTTTAGATTGATCTCGTTTTGCAGTTTATATTAAAGATGCTATACTGATGAGTGCACTACCATTACACAGTGTATCTGTAGGTTCAGCACTGTGGCACTCATTAAAACAATGCCAGCCTATCTGGACAACAAGATCGGGCCATTATGCCAACATTCGCTGGCACATTTCCTTGATTTGCTGTGAGCGTTCTTTAATTAGTCAACACAAAATTAATTTCCTCCCATTTTGAGTGAATGTATCCTTGGATTTAATGAATCCACTCCCTCTTACTCATTGTGGTTGTAAAAAAAAACTGCAAATGTTAGAAATCGAAAACAGAAACATTAACTCTGTCAGCACTTTTTAAAGAGAGAAAGCAACTTAATGGCCCGTAACTTCTGAGCTCCCCAGTGTCGAATTTTGGGGACACCCCAAAGAAGCGCTGGGAATCCCTCTAGGAAGTTCCCGGGTAAGGGTCTGCATGGCAATTGCTCAGAAGTGCACACTTCCTCTGGACAATTGTGCTGCACTGGGAACCATCTGAAAATGCTGTTTAAATCGCAAACTTTGCATGGTTCCGCCAATAGCTACCCAGAAAATGTTAGAATTAAAACCTCTTCTAACTTCCGAGTAACTATTGTAAAGACCCAGACCAGCCCCATGGGACTGCCCCCCATCCCCTCCCGATTCCCTCGCCCCACATGGGACTCCCCCCACCCCCTGACCTCCAACATCCCCCAACCCCCCCGACCTCCCACATGTCCAACTCCCCGACTTCCAACACCCCCCAACCCACTGGTCTCTGACACCACCCACCCCGCCCCCTGATGTCCGACACCCCCCACCCCTTCAAGGGGAGGCAATGGCTTAGTGGTATTGTCACTGGACTAGTAAGCCAGAATCCCAGGACTCTGGGGACATGAGTTCGAATCCTGCCATGGCAGATGGTGGAGTTTGAATTCAATAAAAATCTGGAATTAGAAGTCTAATAATGATGATTAAAACATAGCTAACTGTTGTAAAAACCCACCTGGTTCACAAATGTCCTTTAGGGCAGGAAATCTGTCATCCTTACCTGGTCTGGCCCACATGTGATTCCAGACCCACAACAGTGTGGGTGTCTCTTAAATCCCCTCTTAACAAGGGCAATGGCCAGCAGAGCTCACATCCCATGAATAAATAAAAAAAACCCCGCCACAATGACATCCAACAGCCCCCCATCCAACCTCCGACACCCTGCCCACATACCTCTGGCCAACACCCTCCACCATCCCAGACCTCCGATTGACACCCTCCCCACCCCCATCCCCCTGGACATCCCCACCTGACTTACCTTAGGCACTTACCTTCTTCCTGGCCTGTCAATTTCCCTGGCCCTTTAAGCTTACCTGCTTGATGGCAGCAAGTGCTGTAAAAAACGGGGGTGTGGCCTCCTTGAGTCCACTGGAGTGACACTTCGCTGGGGCCCGTGAGGAGTCTTTCGATGCAGGCCCCAAACACCTCCGGCGAACGGAAGTGGCAACGCAATTTTAAGAGCAGGTAAGTAGGTGTTTATTTCTTCTAATCCCTGAGGACCAGCGCTCTGTGACGTTTGTCGGAGGTTACGGCCCAATGTTCCAGGCCTGAATCCCTCAAAAATGAAAGTAAAACAGAAAAAACCTTTTACAGTGAAAATTAAGTCATGAGAAGGAAATGAGCCAACAAATACTAGCACAGAGTGGATGAGATGGAAACTTCTAAGCAGGAACTTAAAAGACCATTTCCCTGTACTAAAAAAGACATTCGAAGAATTAAAGAGTGAAAAAGATGGGAGAGGCTTGAGATTTAAAATGAAAATAGAACCTTCTGGAAACACAGAGGGAACACAGGCCAACAACCCAGAGCAGGAATCTTCACTATGTCTTGATAAGGAACCTACCCTTAGAGTATCAGCTGACCACCATTCCCCATTGGCCAAACCCAACCCACACTCCCAGAAAATAAATGAGAGATGGGAGAGCTGAAGTTTCTTGAGTCAATGTTCAGACTGGGGGATGCAGATTTGCTGGCAGAAACAAGAGACGTGTTTGGAGCTTGATTAGGGCAGGATTAAAGGCCATCTCTACAGGGTAGAATACATAGACAATCATTCAGAGAGAGTAGTGATGACCGGTTCCACCCACATTAAAGGTTCTGTATGGATCATTCATCTGTCAATTTCAGGACATCCAGCTGGGAGACCTAGCACCCAAAATAGGGCTGGAAAAGAATCCAAGGCAATCTTAATCTCAAATAGTCAGCACAAGTTCCCATTCTAGCCAGGTTTTTGAAAGGAATGAAGAAGCAACAGAGCATAGACAAGAACTGTTAATCAGTGCAGCACATCTTATGATCCATCACCTAGGTGGGGGTTCAAAGTTGCAACTATCACAACATGGCTGCAGTAATTAACGGAAACCTGCTAGCATAGTTGCTCAACACATTCGTGGATTTACGATCCTGGCAAGTACTTCATGTCAGGTCATCAATACAAAGCAAGGATATAGAATTTGGAGAACTTAGTATAATAAAAATACCACAAATAAACAGCAATAATATTTATTTAATTAATACCGGACAGGGTCATGTAAAGGTTACAAGTTCTGGTACAGGACGGAAGGGCAATGCAGGATAATAAAGGACAAAACAAAAGTAAAATACTGCAGTTGCTAGAAATCTAAAATGAAAATAAAACATTCTGGAAACTTTCAGCAACAAAGGTCAAACTGCAACTGTAGAGAAAGAAGACAGGGTTAGTGTTTCGGTCTTAAAGTGGGACATAGACCTGAAATATTAGCCCTAATTTCCATTGCTGACTGACCTGTTGAATATTTCCAGTGCATTTTGATTTTATTTAAGTGGAGGGAATGTCTGGGAATGTCATAGGGGCTGCAGTGTGTTTTCTTTCATAGAACACTGGCCAGACACTAGCAGGACATGTGACTGACTGGTAATAATTCTCATCAATGCATCCGGTTGCACACCAGCTCCCTGTAATTCAACCTCCTCCTCTTCCTAGGGACTGCAGTCTACTGATCGTCTTCAGCCTGTTACATGTCTACTATTTAGATTGCTAAATTGTGAATCATGCCGCATTCAATAATGGTCTTTCTCACTTTGACTTCTATACAGCTGTTAAATATCACTTCTGCATTCGCCCATGGATGCTCAAAGAAATAGCAGTTGTTCTTAGCAAGCCCCCTGCTCACATATTTTAACAGTTTGCTGTTTTCTTGGGTCTGGATCACATATTTTAACAGTTTGCTGTTTTCTTGGGTCTGGATTGTTCCCAAGGGCTGGAAAGCACGCCCATGCAGTGCCAATATTTAAAAAGGGCAATAAATCAGAACCAGAAAGTTGTAGGCCTCTTAGTTTGACTTTGATTAGAGACAAATTGCTAGCAAGAATCATTAAAGTTACTTTGTATGACCACTCAGACAGAGATGTATTTTTGTTAAAACCTCTCAAATGGCTTTTGGAAAAGATGGCCATGTGCCACTAACCTGGCTGCATGTTTTGATGAAGTTTACTGGGCTGGATGTCCATAGCCTAGTTGGTATTGTGCACCTAAATGTTCAAAGGTCTTTTGAAAAGGGACCACAGAATAGGCCATTTAACAAGATTGAATCTATTTCAATTGTTGGTGTTATTTTGGGTTGGGTAAGGAATTAGATTGGTTCTGCCTTATTGCTAGTACGATCCTGCGGGAGTCAGTATTAGGGCCAGAATTTTTCACTCATTGGGTGGGCACATGCCCATCCTGAGCAAGCGTAAAATGACGTGTGGATGACATCGAGCGAGCGTCCCGACATCATCGCGCACACGTGTAATATTTTGGCAGGCAGACGCGCACAAGAGCTGGCAGTACACCCGGCAACAATTAAAAGGCCTATTAAGGCTATTAAAGTAATAATTAAGTTCAATTTTTCGCTGCCCGTCCAACCTTACGGTTGGCAGCCTTTGGATTTTTGGTGAAACCCCATTCATGAGTGGGATGAGGTTTCGATCCGACATTTTAAAAAAATAAAACATTTTCAAACTAATTTCTAACATATCACTGCTTCTCACATGAGCAGGGATATGTTAGAAATTAGTTTGAAAATGTTATTTTTTAAATGATGGATCGAAACTTCATCCCGCATATGGATGGGGTTTTGTAAAAAATCCACAGGCCACTTGGCTCTTTCACCTGCCCGCCAACCATAAGGTTGGATGGGTAGCGGAAAATTGAGCTTAATTATTACTTTAATAGCCTTAATGGGCCTTTTAATTGTTGGCAGGCATGTTGCCAACTCCCGCGCGTCATTTTACACTCGTTCGGGTCAGCCAGAGTCATGTGAGGGGACATGTATTTTAACATTTTAAAATTCTTTATTTTTAATTTTCAAAACGTTTCACCTCCCTGAGGCAGCTCTGTGCCTCAGGGAGCTTTCCTGCGCGCAGCTGCACGCATGCGCAAAGTTCCCTGCTCACCCTCTTCCCTCCACCCCACACATGCAGCACTGCAGCATGCATGCCACGCTGGGTGAACGTTAATTGGCCTGCCCGCGTGGAATCGCTGTCGGGACCTGATCGCGGGCGGCGGTGGGCTACCCAACTACTCCCTCTTGCCCCCGCCGAGCCTGCCCAACGAGGGCAAAATTCTGCCCTAGGTTTCTTGATCTTCACAGTATTTATCAATAATCTGTATAAAGGTATTAGAGGAACTATCTGCAAGCTTGCTGATGATATAAAAAAATTGTCCATGTATTAGGACCTTGGATGATTGTAAACAGTGGGGAATAGCCTTGTATCTGACAGATACCTTTTAGTAAAAATAAATGCAACGTTATGCATATGAGTAGGGCTAATGGCAAACATGTGTACATCATCCTGGGTTGTGAATTTAAGGCAGTTGAGCCAGGGAAAAAACTGGATGTTATAGTAGCGTTCACATTATGTACTATTTGCGAAGGCAAAAGCAAATAGAATTCTAGAATTTATTGACAAGATGATGAAACACAAAACAAAAACCACTAACTTCCCTTGAGTAAGACCTTGGTTAATTAAGGCTCATCTAAGATAACTGTCATGGCTGATTTAGAGGCCCTGGAAAAGATCAGATTTATACCTGAGCTTTTAGTTTCTGTAAAAAAATGTGAACTTTGAAGAGATTTGATTGTATTTTTTTTTAATAATGAAAGGGTTAGATTTGATAAATGTGGTAGGAGCTTTGTGTTAAGTAGCTAAGAAAAGACCAGGGATGTGAATGAATGTAGGCATAGAGCTAGGTTAGATGTCAGGAGACTTTTCTTTTCACAGAGGGTTACCACACTTTGCAACAAATTGTCACCTCATGTGGTGAGTGTAGGATTGCTACAAATGTTCAAAAGGAAGCTGGACAAGTTCCTAACTGAGCTGGCATCACTTTAATTCTTTTACATAGGGTTACATGGGATATAGGGTGCAGAAACAGGCCATTCAGTCCAACTAGTCCATGCCGGTGCTTATGTTTCACTTGAGCCTCCTTCCTTTTTCCTCATCAAGATCTACCATAGTAACCATATATTCTCTTCTCCCACAAATAATTGCAGCATCCCAGGCTGCTGTTTAATGATTAAATTGAGGGAAAGGAGCACTGACCTGCAGGATGGAGTTTATGTGGTGAGCAATTGCACATTTAAAGATTGGAATGCTTTTCTGTTAATATGTGGGGACCTGAGATTCACATGGGTTCCTTCAAAGAGGTCCTTCAATTTTGAAAACTTGGCCTGTATCTTATACTGTACGGGTAACCTAAACAGCATATTCACCATATATGGAATAGAATTAAACTATATGTGTGGTACCAGGCCATTGTGAACTATATCCTCAGTTGACTTTTTGGTCTCTTCACCTCCCCAGTGGTAATTGTTTCTGTGACACCCAAGTTAAAAAGTGGTTTTCATCACCTTTTTGAATGATGGAGTAACAAATAAGGACTGTGCCACCTGTGAATTCCCCATGGGATGTCCTCATGGGAAATAAAATACTGTATAAAACAACAATAATTTGCATTCATACTGTGGCTTCATGTTGTAAAATGTCCCAGTGAGCCACAAAAAGGTATATTTGGGTAGATGTAAGAGGTAGGTTTTAAAGAACATCTTAAAAGAAGAAAAAGAGGTGGAGAGGTTTAGGGATAGAATTTCCCTAAGTACAGGCCATGGCAGCTGAAGGCACAGTTGACATGGTGGAACGATTAAAATTGTGGGTGTTCAAAAGGCCAGAATTGGAGGACTGCAGATATCTCGGAGGGTTGAAGGGCTGCAGGGGGTTCCAGAGAGGGGGAAGGGTGAGGCCATGAAGAGATTTGAAAACAAGAGTGAGAATTTTAAATTGAGGTGTTGCTTAAACAGGAGCCAATATAGGTCACTGAGCACATACGTGATGGGTGAACTGGACTTTATGTCGGTTAGGACCACAAGCAGCAAAGCTTTGCATGATCTTAAGTTAATGAAAATGGGAGGTCAGCCAGGAGCGTGTCGGAATAGTCAAGTCTAAAGGTAACAGAAGCATGAATGAGGCTTTCAGCAATAGGTGAGCTGAGGCAGGTTGGAGTCAAGTGATAGAAATACCTGGAAAATTCAGCAGGTTTGCTGAGTTTTTCCAGGAATTTCTGTTTCTGTTTTTGTTTTGGATTTCCAGCATCCGCAGTTTTTTGCTTTTATCTCTGGAGTCAAGTAATGTTTTGCAGGTGGAAATAGGCTGTCTTAGCGATAGTGCAGATGTGATCTCAGAAGCTCATCTCAGGATTAAATATGACACCACAGTGGCAAACGGTCTAGTTCAGCCTCAGACAGTTGCCAGGGAGAGGAGTAGATTCAGAAGCGAGGGAATGCAGTCTGTGGCAGATACTGAAGACAATAACTTCGGCCTTCCCAATATTTAATTGGAGTAAATTTCTGCTTTTTCCAGTGCTGAAGGTAGGAACTGAAAGAAGTCAGTATTAGTAGGGAAATGATGTTGGAGAAATTGATGGGATTGAAGGTCAATAAATCCCCAGGGCCTCATAATCTACATCCTAGACTACATAACAGAGTGGCCCCAGAAATAGTAGATGCATTAGTGGTCATCTTCGGAGATTCTATAGACTCTGGAACTGTTCCTACAGATTAGGTAGCTAATGTAACCCCACCATTTAATAAGGGAAGTAGAGAGAAAACAGGGAATTAAATTAAACCAGTCAGCCTGACATCAGTAGTGGGGAAAATTCTAGAGTCCATTATAAAAGATTTAATAGCTGAGCACTTGAACAACAGTGGCATAATTGGTCAGAGTCAGCATGGATTTACAAAAGGGAAATCATGCTTGACAAATCTACTGGAATTTTTCGAGGATATAACTAGTAGAGTTGATGAGGGGGAGCCAGTGGATGCAGTTTATTTGGACTTTCAGAAGGCTTTCGACAAAGTCCCACATAAGAGATTGGCGTGTAAAATTAAAGCACATGGGATTGGGGGTAGTGTATTGAGATGGATAGAAAACTGGTTGGCAGACAGGAAATAAAGAGTAGGAACAAATGGGTCTTTTTCCAAATGGCAGGCAGTGACTAGTGGGGTACTGCAGGGATTGGTGCTGGGATCCCAGCTATTCACAATATAAATTAATGATTTAGATGAGGGAACTAAATGTATTATCTCCAAATTAGCAAATGACACAAAGCTGGGTGGGAGGGTGAGCTGTGAGGAGAATGCAGAGATGCTTCAGTGTGATTTGGACAAGCTGAGCGAGTAGGCAAATGCATGGCAGATGCAGTATAATGTGGATAAATGTGAGGTTATCCACTATGATAGCAAAAACAGGAAGGCAGATTATTATCTGAATGGCTATAAATTGAGAGAGTGGAATGTGCAATGAGACCTGGGTGTCCTCGTACACCAGTCGCTGAAGGTGAACATGCAGGTGCAGCAGGCGATAAAGAAGGCAAATGGTATGTTGGCCTTCATAGAGAGACGATTCGAGTACAGGAGCAGGGATGTCTTGCTGCAATTATACAGGGCCATGGTGAGACCACACTTGGAATATTGTGTGCAGTTTTGGTCTCCTTATCTGAGGAAGGATGTTCTTGCTATAGAGGGAGTGCAGAGAAGGTTTACCTGACCGATTCCTGGGATGGCGGGACTGACATATGAGGAGAGATTGTGCCGGTTAGGATTATATTCACTGGAGTTCAGAAGAATGAGGGGGGACCTCATAGAAAACTATAAAATTCTAACAGGACTAGACAGGGTAGATGCAGGAAGGATGTTCCCAATGGTAGGGGAGTCCAGAACCAGAGGTCACAGTCTGAGGATACGGGGTAGACCATTTAGGACTGAGAAGAGAGGAAATGTCTTCACCCAGAGAGTGGTGAACCTGTGGAATTCGCCATCACAGAAAGTAGTTGAAGCCAAAACATTGTATGTTTTCAAGAAGGAGTTAGATATAGCTCTTGGGGCGAAGGGGATCAAGGGATAGAGGGAGAAAGCGGGAGCAGGCTATTGAGTTGGATGATCAACCATGATCATAATGAATGGTGGAGCAGGCTCGAAGGGCCAAATGACCCACTCCTGCTCCTATATTCCATGTTTCTAGGTTTCTACGAACATCGGACACACTACCTGACAATTTAAAGAGATGGTGGTGAAGTAGAGCTAGGTGTAATCAATGTAGTGGAAACTGATTGTTTTTGGGTGATGTCAACAAAGTGTACTGAAGAAATAGGAGGGGTTGAACAGAAGCAGTTGAACAGCCCTTTACAATTCCTTTTGAGAAGAATACCTGTACCACTCACAACCACTCATGAGCTAATTTCTTCACTCCTGCAATAAACATAGTATTCAATAACTTCATATCCACTATCTTCCATATAAACAATACCTTTTTGGTCATGTTTTTATTGATTGGCTGGGACTTATCACTAACTTGCACTGGTGACTAGCACATTCTTAAAATGTAACCATTTGGGGTAGAATTGCATCAGAAGTGCACACAAAAATGTGCTGATTAGGATATACCTCAAGTTTCCACCATGAACTATTTGCATAATTACAAATGTAAAAAAAATGCAATCAGACAGCAAATAATAGAATATAATTATTTCTTGTATTCTCTTTCTATTAAAATGTATTCCTTATGTATTTGAAAGTGGTAACCTGGTCACCATTTGTTTTAATACAATTGAAAATGGGCTTGTCACCAAAAAAAAGGGTGTCCAGTCTGAGTAACCTGATATAAAATGACTCTGGAATAAAACACTATACTGAACCAGTTAATAATTTTATTGGTGTATATTTGTCAGTTTCTTAGAACAACAATGAGCAGAGATTCACAATTTCAACTTGGGGACATAGCCAGTTTTATAACCAGCTCTTGGTTTGAGTGAATTGAATCTTGAACCAGCATAAAATATTGAGGAAAACCTGAGGAAAAGTGATTTGTGCAAAGCTTACCTATGTTTAATATTCTTGATGCTTTACGCAGATCCACCAATTCTGCCCAGATTGCACTGGAGTCCGAATGTGAAACTAACGCAAACAAGTGGCAACATATCCCTTTCCACACAATATATAAATACTCAGAGCAACCATAGTGCAATATCTGAAATGTCAGCTGTTCATTATGTTTTCATTCATGGACCGTCAACTCATCAGAATCTACGATAAGTCCATAAGTGCTTCCGCAATGTAACAGAATTGTTGGTATCATTATCAGTATGAAAATTATACATGTCAGAGTACACAGTCATATGCAATAGGAAGGACCATCTTAGTGGTGTTGAGCACAACAAATCATCTTAAAAGTGGTGACTAATTAAAAACTTAGGATGGGGAGTCAAATAGTGTACCTTACAGAATATTTCTGATATTTCAATTCAGCTCTTGATTCAATTGTTCACGGTCATTGATTGCAGATAAAGGAACCATCAGCTTTTAACTCTACAGTGGCCTCTTACAGACCCATTTCCAACAAGTATTGCAAAACTGAACAGACATTTTAAGCATACACAAAATATTCTAAATATTCTTAAAACTCTGTTGGTATCTAAGAACATGTTAGTAGAAAAGGTTCAAGTGTAGTCAGATCAGGTTGTAGTAATTTTTAATTATAATTGGCATTTAAGTTAATGAAAATATTGAGATAGGTTTCTTTGCTAAAAAATCAAAGGGCTAACATTAAAAAAATGTTTATGGACATACAATGCAAAGTATTTACATTCTTGTTATATTGTTTTATACGGTGTCGTACCCTAGAAGAATAATCCTGCAAATCGCCTCTTCATAGCTATTGCCAGACCAAGATCTCATGCAAGCAGATACGCCTCTCTAAGATGAAAATTGTTATGGAGCATGTTCACTAGCAGCTATTGATTACAGCCTAACAAGAATGATTTACAGATGGATCAGGATATGTTTGATGAAATACTGCTTCAAAAACGCAAAGGATATCTCCTAACTGTGATCATTGTTATTATTCTATAATAAGCATTGACAACATGCATCAGTTTGCATGAAAGTAGGCTTGCTAGCAGTACAGAGGCAAGGTTATTCTTACAATAAGAATCTGTTATTGGAAAAACACATTTTGTGGGAGTAAAGCATGTAGTCACTGTCCATTGATTAGCCAATCTTCAGGCATCAGTACATCAAGCTTTCATCAATCTTCTCAGTACCATACCATATCTGTCTTTAATTTAAGAAAGATATCATAAATTAAGCATGTGTTCACAAGAGAAAAGCTATTTGAAATGGATGTCTTTAAATATGGTTAAGATCTCCATCCTCTCGGGTCCAAGGTCCTTAGACATGTTTTCACATCTCAGACCTCTGCCCTGCTATACCCCATTTGAACCCCTGCTCCAATAAAATTTATGACCCTCCCATAGCAAAGAAGTTGTCTAATCAAAGTCACAAATATCATTTTTACTGTTATGATCTTGATGCATTAACCCTCCCCATTCTCCTTGATCTCTCAACACAGCTGATCATGCCATCCTCCTCCATTGCTTTCTCTCCTTTGTCCAGCTTACTGGTATGGTCCTCACTTTGTCCCATTTATATGTCCAATTGCACACAAATAGTTTCTCTTCCAGGCTTGTACTGTCATACCAAGAGTTCCCTGTGATCTGTTCTTGTGCTAGCCAAACAAAATCAGCAGGGTGGCCTCACTGCCTTCCAGACTGAATACTGAATTCAACAACTTTAGGTCTTGAGCTCCCTCCTCCATCCCCACCCGCTTTCTGTTTCTTCCCCCTTCCTTTTGTTTTTTTTTTCTCCAATAATTTATATAGATTTTTCTTTTCCCACCTATTTCCATTATTTTTAAATCTTTTATGCTCCCCCACCTCCACTAGAGCTATACCTGGAGTGCCCTACCATCCATTCTTAATTAGCACATTCATTTAGATAATATCACCAACTTCAACACCTCTGTGTTCTTTTGTCTGTGACATCTTTTGATGATCTGCTCCTATCCTAACACCCCCCCACACCTTAAACCAACTTATATTTCCCTCTCCTTGTAAAGAAAGATCAGTTCTGTTGAAGGGTCATGAGGACTCAAAACGTCAACTCTTTTCTTCTCCGCCAATGCTGCCAGACCTGCTGAGTTTGTCCAGGTAATTCCGTTTTTGTTTTGGATTTCCAGCATCAGCAGTTTTTTGTTTATATATATATATATATATATATAATGTTTTTATCACTGCCTGCCTGAATGAAGCCAGTGTCAGGAGGCCAGAACCATTTTAAGGTTACAGACTAATAAAAACTATAAAGGAGCCAGACTGCATTCACTCATTTCAAGTTGTGCACTTCTACTAGAGTATTGGCAGTAGCCTGGGAACAAGTTACCTTCCTGTTCTATTGGTTGAGTAATTGTGAGTGGCAGGACCAGCCAAAAAAGGGAAAGTTAAGCAGTTTTTATTTGAAATAATTTCTTGCCTCCTAAGGAAATTTACTTCTTCTTCCATTGCATGGCTCGACTTACTTTAATACTTGGTTATTCAAGTCACCCATGACTACAACTATACTTTTTTTGGCAGCTTTTGTTATTTTCGCAGTCTAGGCCAGCCAGTTCATTCTTTTCTAGTGATCTCCAAGAGTCCTGTAGGTTATTGAATATTTATGCAATATAATAAACATGGAACCAACTGTGCAATCAGGGAGGGTGATATTCAATTGGGCAATAGTACATAAAGCGAAATAGCAAATTGTCAATGGTAAAAAAACATGCAGAACAGGTTGCCAATTCGCTATTGCCTATTTTTCAGTACCGCCCAAAATCTTCACAATCCCATGGTGATTTAATCAGTTTTCTTCCAGTATGTGGTGTTCTCAGAAATAAGCTATAATCTATAGCAGCCAGTTTTATAGTAAAATCTTGATTGCAAAGAATTATTTGTTGACTGGTAAATGATGTATAAATAACAGTGATCTACTCCCTGGTCTCTGTCACTGGAAATAAGAAAATGGGGTCTTATTGGCCTAAAGCAATTCAATTCATTTCTCTCACCTCTAAACAATGACTTCATATTCTCTCAATACTTCTTCTCAATGACAAGAACCTTCCTGTGGAGCACTCGCGGCACAATGAAATTTCTAGCACTACACATTATTAATTTATATGGCACCTTTCATTGTTGCCCATTTTGCATCATAAATTGTTCTTGGATACTCTTGGCTCAGTTGTATCACCCATGCAGAAAGCTCTAGGTTCAAAGTCCACTCCACGCATTGAGCTGAGTGTAGTACTAAAGGAACACAGCATCTTCAGACATGTTGTCTCAGCTGAAATATTAAACTGAGATTTTGTCTGCTTGATCAGGTAGAGGTAATAGATGCCATGACACTATTTAAAGATCAGATGAGTTCTCCTGGGTTCCTGGCCAGCTTTTATCTCTTATATGGCTTATGCTATCAAAAACAGGCGAACTGGTCACTCCTATTTAGTAGACCTCACTCTGTGAAAATTGGCTTTTACCTCTGCTAAGAAAGTAACAATCATCATCATTCTAAAACTAATTAGACATAAAGTTCTGAGAATGTGGGTTATATCAATGCCTCAGCCATCTGGAGCTAACCTGTATGTAACATGCATATGTCAGCAGTAAATTGTAAAAGGTATTCTCACTGGACCTATTGATTCATGTTTTTGGTCGTTGGACATGTTTCTGTGGACTTGCATTGTTCTTCAACTGCATAATGTAAACATAAGCACTGGAAGTTACACAAGAACAGCCCACACGCCTTATTTTATGTATTTCCAAAGCATCAAATAGCCTAAGTAATGCCTTCCCAATTTAAAGAGAAAAATAAAAACAGAAAATGCTGAAAACAGAGTTAATGTGTTGATCCATATTACACTTCTTCAGAGCTAAAGAAGAAGCTCAGAAGAAGAGTCATACGGACTCGAAATATTAACTCTGTTTCTCTCTCCACCGATGCTGTCAGACCTGCTGAGTTCTTCCAGCATTTTATTTTCTTATTTCAGATTTCCAGCATTCGCAGCATTTTGCTTTTATTCTTTGGATTTTAATCACTGTTAAATGTAGGCAACATGGTAGTCAATTCATGCACAGCAAGATCCTATAGGCAACAATGATAATAAGCAAAAACAAAAATACCTGGCAAAACTCAGCAGGTCTGACAGCATCTGCGGAGAGGAACACAGTTAACGTTTCGAGTCCATATGACTCTTCATACGGACTCGAAACGTTAATTGTGTTCCTCTCCGCAGATGCTGTCAGACCTGCTGAGTTTTGGCAGGTATTTTTGTTTTTTTTTGGATTTCCAGCATCCGCAGTTTTTTGCTTTTATCTTAATGATAATAAGCAGATAATCTGTTTTGATGCTTTAACAACACCTACTAAAAACCCAACCTCTTACAGTGCAGCACCTCCTGGGTACTGCAACAGTCAGGCAATCTATATTTTGTGCTCAAGTCATATCAGAGGGATGTGAACCCATAATTCTGACTCAAGGGTAGAAGAGTTATCCACTTAGCCACAGCTGTCACCTGACCAACTCATCTCATGTTTTTCTATATTTTAATGTATCTTGTCATGTAAAACCATTACTAATAAATAGTAGCATTAATCTGTATACAAGGATTTTAAAGCAAATGGATAATATTATATCATTATACAGTTATCTATCCTAAACTTTGCAGCAAAACTATAAACTGTAGACTAAAGGGAAAAGATCTGTAGATTTTGACCTTCCTTCCACCCATTCAGTATATCTACTTAATGCCCAAGTAACATCACCTTACCTCACATGTTAGATCCTAATGTCGCTTCACAAATCAGATGTGAATTTTCTAGTGCCACCAATTGAATCTGTTAAATGGGTGACTCCACTAAATCGATATCCATTAAATTGGCATTCAACTGCAACCTGTCAACCTAAGAGAGCAGTAGAGGACATTGATGGTTCAAGCTTTCCATTGAGCCTCTTCATTTGGTTCTTTGTACTTGCTGAATGAAAGTTCTAATGTGTTATTATCTGAAACTCAGTGCTACTTTAAAATAAAAATTCTGCCTGAACTAGCTGTGTTATTATATCTGGGACAACAATAGTAGTTGAGTACTTTACAGACATATTTGTTCATTGGAACTGAATGTGGAAAATGAAGCAAAATTATGCCACATTTAGTGTATGCTTTTAGCTCATTTACTACCAAGCACCACATTTGATATTTTGCTGTATGACATCTTTACTGCAATCAGTGACAACTCACTGGTGAAAAAAGTATTCAATATCTAATCAATTTTTAAAAACATATTTCTGAAAGTGAAATGACGTGCATTTAAATGGTTAAGTGGATTTCAAAAAAAAGGAATTCAGATAGCAAAATTTAGTAACTATGGAAACTAATGTCAGACTGGGATTGGTAAAATTAATAGGACCTAATGTTGCGCTGAGCGCTCAAACTAATGATCACTAGTTAGCATCAGAGGCTGTTCACCTCAGACTGGCAAATATCACATTATTGGACAACAGGGAAATTGCTACTTAGCTATTCAACCTTGTTTATTCCACTCATACTCAAGGCAATTAATTTCACTAGACAAAGAAGATGGGGGAGAAGCTTTACTTTACATTCTTTAAGGAGGTAACTCGTCTTACTTATCTAAGTGTTTTGAATCAGAGCAGTTAAACTTACATTCCAATCCGTTCAGATCTTTCCAGTGTTCAGCTGGACTCTAGGAGCTGCATGAGAATAATGCATGTTAACTTGGCTTCTCATCCAGTTGTTTTTATCGGAATTTCTGTTTATAACATCAAGTTGATTTAAAACTGAAAACATGTCACAAGATGGAGGAAAAAATTAACTTCACTATGTCACTGGACTTCATATTAGTTCCCACTGAAAATTTACAGTCACCTTTCATCATTTTGTGTGAAAACAGATGTGAGATTGAACAGCATTCACTCTCAAGTCAGATAAAAGCACCAACATGCCAAGCCACACAGACCAACGTGAACCTAGTTTCATTTCTGGTCAGTTCTGGGCTTGTTGGAGTGCCACAGCTGGCTTCAGTGTCCAGGACTGGGATGACGGTGAAGAAAAGTTGCTGGACTCCCTGCTTGGATTGTTCATTGCCAATAGCTTATCATAGAGAATGTGCATCTGTGTACACAGGGGCTTCTAAATTTGATTGTGGGCTCACAGGGGATGGGGCCTGTGCTGTATACACCTGTTCTCAATTGCAGAGGCCACATGAAATTGGTATCACCAGTACCATTAGTCAGGAATGCAGCCAGTACTGGCTGGTAATTCATTGGCTGCCTGCCTCAATGGGGAATGGTTCTTGCTGATGCTGCTGATAGAATTCTAGAAGACTTAAAGGGCAGCTGCACTCTGCCTCGAACTTCAGGAAAATATTTTTAAAGGGAAAAAATATAAGGAAACGGTATAGAAATGACACCAAGGTTTTCAAATTCAGCTTTCAAGGCCCTGACACAGGCTATTAACAGGAGGACGGAGATCCTGCTCCATCAGAGGGGTGGGGGCAACCAGCCCCCAAGACAACACTTCCATTACCAGTGAGAAGAGTTTGCAGAGGAGGTTAATAGCAGTTGCTTCTCCCAAGACATGGCTGCAATGCAGCAAAGTGTTCAGTAATCTAACTAAAATTGTCAAAATAAGAGTCATACTTCTAACCTGAATTGCTCTTTCCTCACACCAGCAGCCAAACAACTCGCAACACTCCCCACTCTCACCTCTCTTTACTCTTACAATCAAGGCACCATATTTCACACCAGCTCCTTCTCCTCCAATTACAATCTCTACAATTCCTGCATTCACCACCATTCCAGCCCTGTTCCCCCACACCTTACGCATTTCACATTGCATACAAACTATTTCAGGAACATTCTCAAAACATCTCACAAGGACATCATAACACACCACTTGTTTTGCAGGAGAAGATTGCACATAACATGCAACAGATAAGCATTTTGAATGATAAGGGGGTCAAGGATTATGGCAAACAGGCAGGAAATTAAAGTTGAAGCCAAAATCAGATCAGCCATGATCTTACTGGATGGCAGAGCAGGTTCGCCAAAACCACCCCCCACGCTGGATCATCTGGGAACATCCGCGTGATTGCATGCTGATGTGTTTCACAATTGTATGTAAGCGATGTGTACCTGGCGACCTGCACTTTGCTCGGTACTTTGAAGTTTGCTTGCCAACATTGCTTCGGGCAGCAGTCATGGTCATCAGCACCAGGCTTCTGTGCACTGTGCCTCCCAAACAAGAGTGGTGAGATTGTTAGACCTCCTGTGGCCAGAGCAGAGCTGGAGAACATCAGGCCGGGCCTCTAAAAGGCGTTCCAGTGAAGGGTCACTGAAAGCTTCTTGGCTTTTAGGGCCATGTCTTCACTGAAGCAGTCCTGGGCTGCAAGCATTGAGAACTGTGTGCGCGGCTGCAGTTTAGATATGGCACCTGGAGTGAGCAAGTGTGGTGTGAGGTTCAGAGGCCACCCGCCAGCAAGACACCATGTTTCCTGTGGCTGAATAATTAATGATGTGGGAAACAGATGACACGGTGCGAAAACCCGCCATTGCAGCCTGAGGGTAAAACAGTGTTTTCTATGCCCGCTACCACAATTAGTGAAAATCAGGGATGATTCCTCCCTCAGTACCTACAATTACACAGGAAGAATGGCCACACTAGCAGGTTATTGGGAAGCTGTTAGCATGAAAGGAACTGGACTTCAGGAGGAGTTTGTACCTTCAAGGGAATAGAGGAGAAAATTGGGAGAAAAACAATGTTGTATGAATAAAATATTCTTTTGTTCAATGAACTAACTTTGATGCATGTAAGTTCTGCCAAATGTTTACTATGCTATGAAATATTTGTAAATAATTCTGATTAACAATCTACAACTTTGCTTTGCTTTACTATGACTTTCCTGCCAACATTTTAGTGTTATTGTTTTGAGGGTGGGCGAACTGGCTTAAAAAGGCTGCTGAGTGCAACTGCAGGGTCATTAAATTAACAGGATGATTCAGCAACTGCTACTCATATTATTTTCATCCTTTCACATAAGCATGTTCCGTAATTGTTCCAAACTAGCAGTTCTGATGACATTATTAGTTTTCGCTGTTAAGCATACTTTAAAAATTAGCCAAAAAAGGACACACCTAGACAAAAGGATGCCAGAGAGGCATTGTCTTCCTGGAAAAATTATTCAATTTCTTTCAACAAAACAAAGGAACCCTGGAATTAGATTTTCTCAGGGCAACAGGTATAAAGGAATTGGAACCCATAGGTTTTTGTGGTTTTGCTACTTGGAGCACACAGAGGAAGTCTTTCCTTCCCCATGCATTAACTATCTCACGTGAAGGCATATCTGAGTGAAGTTATGGATTTCAATGAAGATTACTCCTTTGAAGCATCAATTGGAATAATTTGGTTTTGAAAGCAGCTCTGATTCTCTATCTCTGGGGGGAATTTTAACCTCCAAAGACAGGTGGATTGCGGGCGGGGACAAGTAGGAAGTTAAAACTTCAAAAATTCTCACAGCCAACACCATGTGCACAGAGGCTCATTTGGGTGCGAGCGAGTAAGCTGCTGCCAGAGGTGAGGCGATGATTATCATGTGTCAATAAGGTTAATCTGCAGACATTTTGCCAGGGATTTAAAATTAAAGTCTCCAGCATGGATTTCCTGGGTTTTGGCAAACACAGCAGTGAAGCAATGAACAGAAACTCATGAGAATGTTTAAACTTCTGATTCCCAGAAATGAATGTTTACAATTGCTTTCTCAGTTCCTTCTAACCAACATTGTGCTCACAGTTCCTGTGATAAAATATATATTGCTGAAGTTTCATGGTTTTCAAATGTACATCAGGGTTGGGGGGCCACAAAGAGTGCTATCAATTGGACATCAGATGAGGAATACAATCATCATCAACGCCAGCAACCTTATGCTGAGGTGGGAGCTGCAGATGCACCAGAGATGAGAACAGAGTGGAGAACAGCAAATAGGAGAATAACAGGTACTGAGATCGCAGGAGGCACTACCAGGTGGTTTGCAGAGAGAGAAGCCCAAGTTCCTGGACCTATCTATAGAATAGTGCCTCCACACGCTCTAATTGACATGGCAGGTGGTAACAGATCTATACAGCCTCCTTCAAAAAGATGCAATGTATTGCCAGTTACTGTCAAAGTCATCCCAGTCCTCCTCCCTGCCACTGGCTCCTTCCAGGGCACCACCATCTCAAGGATCTCAGTTACCTGCACATAAATGTATAAGGCAGGTCTGAGATGGATTGTTTTTCAGGGTTTTGACTTATGTCAACGTTGTGATGATAATAACCAAAATGAGCAGACAGTCAGATTTGCTTCTCTGACTGGCTTCTCATAAAGTGGCAACCTGAGGACCACCAGAGCAAACAAGAGAATTCGTCAAGGGCTTTCATTTCATCAAAGTACAGCAGGTGCACAACCTTAAGACAAAGTTCATGGATGTGTGTGCTAGTTCCCTAGGGGAGCTACTATGATGCTTTTACATTGCAGAAGTCCAACAGCCCGGACCTCGTCATTCCAGGAAACAAACTTAGAGTCTGGCTCTTAGGAGATAAGGATTAGCCACTTAAAGTTTGCTCGATCCACCAGTGAAGCACAAGAGTGGTACAAAAGGAGCTACATGATTGCCAGATATGTAATGAAAATGTCCTTTAGGTGCCTAGACAGGTCAATAGGTGCTCCTCAGCACTCGCCAGCAAGGGTCTCAGAATCATCGTGGCCTGCTGTGTTCTGCACAATATTGCACAGCAACAAGGTTTGAAGGTGGAGGACAGCCAAGACGCTCATCAACAATTTTCCAATGAGGGGACCATTGAAGAAGTGGAGGAGGAGAATGATGAGTAATGGCTCATCGCCAGGTCCAGCTGCGTTCTTTGTTACTTGGGATGCCAGGGATACCCTCAAAGTTTGAATGTTTAGTTAGTTGGTCAGACAAGAAAAGAAAAAAAATGAAATTCTCTGCCCACCTACCCTCCTACCTCTACCACCCTCCATCCCACTATGTATAAAAGAGCCATTCAACAAATTATACACCCTTTCCACATCCCCCAATGGGTCCTTTCATGAATTCTTGTTTATCATTAACGATTGCTGAGAAAGAGGCTGACTTATTACAAATCATTAAATTTTATGTGCCGCAGTTAAAAAAGGAACTTAGCAACATGATGTTTTGTCAAACACCCATGTGCATGCACTTACAATTGTTTTTTCTTACACTTCTTAACACTGCCACATGTATCCCTTTGGATTTCAGTAGAGGCACAGGCTGCTGTTCAGAATCCTGCTTTGGTGGATGAGACGTTTTTGGCCTGTGTCCTCTGGGTTTCAGCACTCCTGAGGGCCCTGGTGAAGGCTGCTCCACTGGCACCCAGGCAGAAGCAGACTCAGCCATCAGGAGACAAGGCAGCAAGTTAAGTACTGTTTGAGGTGGCAAGAGGGGGCAATGAGATGATGTGTGAGGTCATTGAGTGAAGTTCTCACTTCCATGACCCCTTTTTCCCTCATTCCTTTCTTAGACAATCTCCATATCACTTCTCCCACTCTTCTGGAGTGCAGGCAGGTGCAGGTAAGTGATGCATTATAAGGTCAAGAATAAGGTATTTGACATCCTGATTAAAGCAGCAGATATCTCCTGGGCAACTTGGTCATGTCCTGCGTGGACTAATTTGAAGTTCCATGGAGGTGACCACTCTCTCCATGGCAAACATTCTCGTAGCTACCTGGAGCCCCAATCCACTAGTATTGAAGTTGGACTCCTCTGTCCTCTCCATTGCTAAAGAGTGTGTGTGCCACACCTGCAACTACCTCACAAATTTGTTGCTCTATCTCTATCATTCACCTTTTCAATGATGGTTACTGGTGTCCCTCTGAGCAGAGCTTGGTGAGAATTGAGCTCCCTCATGCAGGCTCTCTGTATAACAGGAACACTAGCACAGTGATTATGTTACAAAACGAGCAATCCAGAGGCCTGGATTCAGGACTGGGGCCATGAGTTCAAATCTCAGTGTGGCAAGTGGGAATGTAAATTCAATTAATTAAATAAATCGGAAATTTGAAGTTAGTTTTGGCTATGGTGGCCAGGTAACTATCAGATTGTCATAAAGACCTATCTGGTTCACTAATGTCCTTTAGGATAAGAAACCTGCTGTCCATACTTGGTTTGATCTACATGTGACTCCAAATTCCATAAATGTGGTTGACTTTTCACTCTCTGAAACAGCCCTCGCAAGCTACTCAGTTGTCAAGAAATGGCTTACCACTGCCTTCTAAAGGACAATTAGGAATCAGCAATAAACGCTGGTTTTTACAACCTTGCTGATATCATTGTGAAAGAATAAATAATGTTATCCTTCCTATCAATATCTGCCCGTGCTCACTTGTTAATTTTGAATCACCAGCTAACTGTCAAACTGGACCCAGTGAAGTGTGAGTAGTTGTACTGGTGCATAGCTGTTTGTCCTGTGATAGTGCTTGCTCAGATTGATTGAGCTTCTCTGAGGAATCATCACAGGTGTGTCCACAGACTGTTGCTCTACTTGTGAGGGCCCTGGAGGAACAGAAGAAATGGAAATGAATCAGTTCTGACAAAGTAACAAACTTGCCAATTAGCATACTCAGCTTTCTCATAGTTCAGCCATTTATGAAATAAAGCCAACATGTGTGTCAAAGATAGTTTTAATTCTGTCACCAGGTATCCATGAGTTCCTAGTCTCACTATCTCCGACTGAGAGAAATGCAGAAGGTGCCACTTATCTCCCGGGAATCCTGCTATGCATCTGTCAAGCGCACACAATTAGTAGCGGGCTAATTTCAGTTCACTCCCTCTCCCCTGCATTTTGTGCTCTCTTCTCTGAAAAGAACAAACTGAGCGACTGTAGGTCATTTATTCATCTAATGGATGCAGTGCTTTCGGTGAGGGTGACTATGAGGCAGATGCATCATCAGGATTGGGGTGAATGGATAAGTGAAAACTGAGGAAGGAAATAGAAAATGAGTGTTCCTGACTCTTAAGTAGGTGTGAGGAATGATGTGATAGAGTATTTTTTTTTTAATTCATTCATGGGATGTTGGTGTCACTGGCTGGGCCAACATTTATTGCCCTGATTGCAGTGGGTCTGGGGTCATACAGAGGCCAGACCAGGTAAGGATGGTAGATTAGTGAACCAGATGGGTTTTCAAAACAATCAGCAATGGTTTTATTATCAGACTTTTAATTTCAGATTTTTTGTAAACTGAATTCAAATTCTCCCATCTGCTGTGGTGGGGTTCAACCTCCGGTCCCCAGAGAATTACCCTGGGTCTCTGGATTACCAGTTCAGTGACAATAGCACTATGACACCACCTCCCCTTAGTATGCTTGATAAATCAGAGTGAAGGTGATGGGTGGGGGCTGGTGTTGTATGGATGAATGTGAAGCAGTGACTGTACTCACTTTTCCTGATCTGCTGTGGCCATAAACCCACTTTCTCTACTTCATTTAAGAACAGGATATAATGCTCCTGCTGTTCACCTTCTCAGCTACCGCCAACCACACCTTCGGTGAGAGCAAAAGGGTTCTTCCTCCTATCGCTGGGGAATATAATCTTCCTCCTGTCTGACTGTGGCCAACAGTAACTCAATGGAAGTGTTGTTAAATCTCAGTACTGCACTTGCTTGGCCTGGGTACACCTTGAATAACTCTCATTGGCTCCTTCCTAAACCTAACTCCTCGAAATATGCCATTTTTACATTTGCCCTTAAAGAATAGAGTTTAGATTGCACCACGCACATATACATCACACCCACTATTGCAGCTTGGAGTCAGGAAATTTGGAATTAAAATTATAATTGGAGACATGGTGAAATTGGACTTGCTGACCTGCTAAACCTGACGGACCATCCAGCATCGACCTAGGCACCAGAAACGACAATGGAAAACTCAGCCCCATCCACCCTGCCAAGTTCTCCTTACTAATATCTTAGGGCTAGTGGCAAAATTGGGAGAACTGTCTCACAGATTAGTCAAGCAACAGCCTGACATAGTCATACTCACAGGCACATACCTTAGAGACAATGTCCCAGACACCACTATCACCATCCCTAGGTATGTCCTGCCCCACTAGCAGGACAGACCCAGCAGAGATGGCAGTACAGTGGTATACAGTCAGGAGGGAGTTGCCTTGGGAGTCCTCGATTCTGAACCCAATGAAGTCTCATGGCATCAGGTCAAAAGTGAACAAGGAAAACTCTGCTGATTACAATGTACCAATACGCGCCCCCACCACCACCACCACCACCTCCCCCCGCCACCCCCCCCCCCCCCCCCCCCCCCCCCCCCCGCCCCCAACCCTCATCTGATGAATCAGTGCTTCTCCATGTTGACCAGCACTTGGAAAAAGCACTGAATGTGGCAAGAGCACAGAATGTACTCTGGGTGAGGGACTTCAATGTCCATCACCATGAATGGCTCGGTAGCACCACTACAGACCGAGCTGGCCAAACACTTAAGTCCTGCTAGACCGGGTCTGGGGGAGGTAGTGAGGGAACCAAAAAGAGGGAAAAACATAGTTAATCGTATCCTCACCAACCTGCTTGCTGCAGTTGCGTCTGTCCATGATAGCATCAATAGGAGTGACTTCTGCACAGTCCTTGTGGAGACAAAGTCCCATCTTGACATTCAGGATACCCTCTATTGTGTTGTGTGGCACTACAACTGTGCTAAATGCGATAGATTTTGAACAGATCTAGCATCTCAAGACTGGGCAGCCATGAGGCACTGTGGGCCATCAGCAGCAACAGAACTGTACTCAACCACAATCTGTAATCATGGCCTGGCATATCCCACATTCCACCATTACTACCAAACCAGGAGATCAACATTGCTTCAATGAAGAGTGCAGGAAGGCATGCCAGGAGCAGCACCAGTCAACCTAATGAAGCCATAACACAGGACTACTTGCATGCCAAACTGCAAAAGCAGCAAGCAATAGGCAGAGCTAAGTGATTCCACAACCAATGGATCGGATCTAAGCTCTGCAGTGCTGCCATATCCAGTTGTGAATGGTGATGGAACATTAAAGACCTTACTGGAGGAGGAGGCTCCACAAATATCACCATCCTCAATGATGGGGGAGCGCAGCACATCAGTGCAAAAGATAAGGCTGAAGCATTTGCAATAATTTTCAGCCAGAAGTGCTGAATGGTGATCCATCTCGGCCTCCTTGGGAGAGCCGCAATATCACAGGTGCCAGTCTTCAGCCAATTAGATTCACTCCACGTGATATCAAGAAACGACTGAAGGCACTAGATACTGCAAAGGCTATGCCCTAACAATATTCCGACAATAGTACTGAAGACATGTGCTCCAGAACTTGCCACTCACTTAGCCAAGCTGTTCCAACATGGCTACAACACTGGCATCTACCTGGCAATGTAGAAAATTGCCAGCTATGTCTTATCCACAAAAAGCAGGACAAATCCAACTCGGTCAATAACCACCCCATCAGTCTACTCTTGATCATCAGTAAACTGATGGAAGGGGTCATCAGCAGTGCTTTCAGGTGGCACTTGCTTAGCAATAACCTTCTCACTGATGCTTAGTTTGGATTCTGCCAGGGCCACTCAGCTCCTGACCTTATTACAGCCTTGGTTCAATCATGGACAAAAGAGCTTAACTCCAGAGTTGAGGTGAGAGTGACTGCCCTTGAGATCAAGGCAGCATTTGACCGAGTGTGACATCGAGGTGCCCTAGCAAAACTGGAGTCAATGGGAATTGGGGGAAAACTCTCTACTGGTTGGAGTCATACCTACCACAAAGGAAGAAGGTTGTGATTGTTGGAGGTCAATCATCTCAGTTCCAGGACATCACTTCAGGGGCTCCTCAGGGTAGTGTCCTAGGCCCAACCATCTTCAGCTGCTTCATTAAAGAGCTTCTTTCCATCATAAGGTCAGAAGTGGGGATATTTGCTGATGATTGCATAATATTCAGCACCATTCGCGACTCCTCAGATACTGAAGCGATCCTTATCTAAATGCAGCAAGACCTGGACAATATCCACTGGGCTGACATGTGGCATGTAACATTCATGCCACACGAATGCCAAGCAATAACTATCTCCAACAAGAGAGAATCTAACCATCACCGCTTTACATTCAATGGCATTCCCTTCACTGAATCTCCCATTATCAACAACCTGAGGGTTACCATTGATCAGAAACTGAATTGGGCCAGCCATATGAATATTATGGCTACAAGAGCAGGTCAGAGGCTAGGAATCCTTTAATGAGTAACTCACCTCCTGGCTCCCCAAAGCCTGTCCACCATCTACAAGGCACAAGTCAGGAGTGTGATGGAATACTCTTCACTTGCCTGGATGAGTGCAGCTCCAACAACACTCAAGAAGCTTGACACCATCCAGGACAAAGCAGCCCACTTGATTGGCACCTCATTAACAAACATTCACTCCCCCCACCTCCGACGCACAGCGGCAGCAGTGCGTACCATCTAGAAGATGCGTCACAGGAACTCATCAAGGCTCCTTAGGCAGCACCTTCCAAACCCATAACCACTACCATCTAGAAGCACAAGGGCAGCAGACATATGGGAACACCACCACCTGGAAATTCCCCTCCAAGCCACCCCCCCATCCTGGCTTAGAAATATATCACTGGTCCTTCACTGTCGCTGGGACAAAATCCTGGGACACCCTCCCTATCAGCACTGTAGGTGTACCTACACCACATGTACTGCAGCAGTTCAAGAAGGCAGCTCACCACCACCTTCTCAAGGGCAATTAGGGATGGGCAATAAATGCTGACCTAGCCAGTGATGCCCACATCCCATGACTGTATCTAAAAAAATCCTCTGGTTTCCGTGCACACTATTCCCTCCCCACAACCCCCCCAACCACCTCTATGTTAACTTCCAGGTCTCTGCCTCTCTCTTTCTCACTCTTTCTTCCTCACATCATCAAAAAGCAGTATGATTATTGAAATGCAATAATGAAAGTCATCTGATGGTCTCAAGTTAGTCAAGCAGTCTTTTAATTACTTGTAATCATACAAATAACTACTGTTCTCATTCAATATAGAAACTAATAGATAGCCTGTGATTAGGCAACAAGTCACGACCCTGTCGTATCTTTCGGCCCAGTGGAGTTAGACAGCAGGGAGCAACTGATCCTGAACCAAAGGAAGATTGTGGCATAGGAATCCAGAAGAGGAGAGAGGAATGTGGTAAGTGAGACCAATGGGAGAGGAGGAAGGTAACACAGGGCGAGTATTAGGGTTGAGAGGCAATGGAAGATTGGATGCTGGATAGGCGGGAGTGGAAGAGTGAAGAAAGTTAGAAGTATGGGAGGCACAAAGCAGAGCAGCATTAGATAATGGGTAGGGAGGAGTTAAAGGAAGAGGGAATTGGGGGCTGGAGTGGGAGGTAAGAGTAAGGAAGTAGATGGAGAGAAAGTACATTCAGTGGCTATAGGAGAGTTACAGGCTAGGAGGGAGTAGAGGATCAATGGACAATGAAATGGAGTTGGAACCAATAAGAAATGTATGGAAGAGGGAATGTGATTAACAGAGGAGGAGGGAAAGCATGGAAACAATTTGGAGAAGGAGGAATGTAAGCAAAGGCGAGGGGCAGAAGGGAGCGGGCAAGGGCTGAGAAGGTGAGAGCCTTTTCTTCCATTTTCTACAACCTTCCACCCTAATCATCCAATTCAGTTAAATGTTCCTTTAATAGTGACACCTGTGGAAATAGCGTCCAGCTGTTCAGTTAAAGAACAGCCATTATGGCTGCTGCATATCTGAGAAAACTGTCTGCAAAGTTCAAGGTGTATGCTATGATAAGTCACAAGCAAATTTAACAAAGGAACCTGAAACATGCATTCGGACTCCAAATTGAAAAGTAAAACAGGCCTAATGTAAGAGAAAGTGCACAAATTCACTCCACAACATCTCCTGGTGGCTAGATTACACAATTACACCGCATGACAAGTTTACATAGGTATTTCCAATATAATATGGACAGAGGCATTTATAAAGGAAAAATGCCAACACAAAAGTGTGACCAAAAAAGACCTGAAAACAGGAATTAAAGTTTTGTAGATAAGGATTTTGTGCAGACATACGATTTTTCTTCAGATATAGATAAGTCATAGCAGAGAAGTTCAAATTTACTAATACAGTAATTTCTAAATTAAGATTTTGCTTCACTGAGACATCAAAGGGAAATATTGAGGTCCATAATACAAGAAAACACCAAAGGTGAAAAGGGCAAAAATGACGACAAGGTAAATAAAAAAATAATTGTACATATAATTTATAGTAAAATTTCCTGAGTGCCTATAAATCAATTGCTTATAAATGTTGCAGATAAAAATATGTAAACTGTAGTCAGATTAGCTCAAGTTTCAAATGCATAAATGAATTCACTTCTGCATGTACTTACTGTTTCATCTTTAATTGTAACAAAATACTCCATTAAGAAGACTTGAAGTAAATGTATTCATTTAATCTAATTCATATATCTAGTTGTTAACTTTGTAATTATTGGATTGGCATTCTAATTAAAAGAAATTCTAGAATATTAGATAATTCCATGAACACTTCAAATCCCATGGTGTCCGTAGTTCATAATGCAAATGAGGAATGCAGCTCGAATCAGAAAGACTATTTACTTTCAATGATAAACAGCAAAGGCGTTCACACACATGCAGAGTCATCCATGTGGCAATGCGTTATTGATACACCACAAGTCACATTATGTTGTCATTTTAAAGTACTGTATCTCTGATAGATGTACAGTATATGCCTATTATTTTAACATAGCTTTATTGAGTTATTTGGCAACTGATTTCATTTTTCACAGCTTCATAAATTGCACCTATGAAAGATAAAGGTCACTGTGAAGGTTGAAATGGTTAGCTATACTTTGCACAGACTCATGGATGCAATTCAAAAGGTGTGGGAGGGCCACTATTAATCAGAGAGTTGATACCATAAAACCTGCTTTTTTTGGGTATCCTATTTTGTTAATCCAATTCTGAATTGAAATTGAAAATGCCCTGTTAAGTATTGTTTTCTAGGTTTTACCCCCCTAAAATGTAAATATATTTCCTACTGTAGCACTTATTTTTGTTGACAGTTGTGGGATTACTAAAAATTGACTACTAACTGAGATAATGGGCCTGGAGTCTCAAGTGAGGACATAACCTAACCTGGGAGCTGCACCCCAAAATATATCCACTCTGCCAAGTTCAAGTTACATTCCAAGGTCCTGCCCTCTCATTAGCATGCACGCAAATATGGACATAAATCAGCGTAATTGGCCAGTGTGGTGTGGATGTGATTGGAACATTCAATTGGAGGGCCATTGGAGAACCTCGATGTTCAGTTGGAACACTATAAAAGAGGGGGTCGCTTTTGTTTAAGAGTAAGGTTGAGGAGTGCCAGGTAGCTATCTGTCATTAAGATTTTTCCTGAATTTATTCAGCTTGGTAAGTGTACTGTTTTCTTTTAATTTATTCTTTCATGGCATGTGGGGATCCCTAATCACCCCTGAACTGAGTGGCTTGTCATACCATTTCAGAGTCAATGTCATTGCTGCAGGTCTGGAGTCACATGTGGGCCAGACCAGGTGTGGACAGCAGATTTCTTTCCCTAAGGGGCATCAGTGAACTAGATGGTTTTTTACAAATATTAATGTTAGCATCATGATCACCATTACTGAAGGTAGCTTTCAATTCTAGATTTTATTAATTGAATTTAAACTCCACCAGCTGCCACAGTAGGATTTGAACCTGTGTTCTATTAGTCATTAACCCATTAGTTTGGACCTCTAGATTACTAGGCCAGTGATATTACCACTAGCCACCATCTCACTGATGCTCTTACCTTGTTATGGACTTCTCTTATTGGCATCAGTGTTGTGTTTCACTCCTAACTAGCAGCATCTCATTATTGATTTGTTACTTGCGGGCTACTGTGAATGTGTGCTTTCATTTTTGTTCTGCATATGTTAGAATTTTCTCAACTATAACTGCAAAGAACCCCTCTCAGGAAAAGGATTGTTGTTTACAATGATGCATTCGCAGGAAACAAGAGGATAATCACAGTGCCAAAGGAAAACAGAAACAATAGGACTGAAATAAGAAAGAATGCAGCCAGAGCAAAACAGCTAATATGGGGAAGAAGACCACATTCAGAGAGCAAAGTCAACGTTTTAAAAAGAATCAAAAAAGAAGTGAGAGGGAACAAAGTGAGAAATGTGCACCGAGAATACAGAGCCAAAAATCAACAAGGTGGATGACAAAAGAGAAGCAAATCCATTAAGGAATAGGAAATGTGGTGAGTAAGTTGCTGAAAAAATGAATATGAGGCTGCAGTTGGTTTGCCATTGCCATATTGATATGGATCTGTCATTCACATGTCCACTACACCAGCAGTGTATGTCACATAATGAGAAAAATCACTGTTACTTCAAGCTTTCTAAAATATAATCAAAACCATCTTGACTGAAAGCTTTACTCAATTCCACTATTTTTGGCAGCACAAGCCCCCCCGATATTGGCTTTACAGATGCAAAAATAGGCAGAATTTTAAGTGCAAAGTGCATTCAATGCAACTGGAGTTTCTGTGATCGTTTGCACTCATTTACAAACATTGCTTCAGAAGCAGGCCCACAAAAAAATATAGCCACACCTCCTGAGTGAACTAATCGCTATTGGGTGTTTAGGCTAAATGCGCTTGCTTGCGGGCATTCGAATTGGTTCCAAAGTTAAACTGGAACTTTTGGGCGCAAGGACACTAAAGTTTAGAAGGAGTTGGTTGATTTATTTTTAAAACTGTAATGCCTGCTGCCATAAAGGAGCAGGAAGTCAGCTTCCACTTCTTCCGCTAGCACATGCACGGTTTCGCCTGCTGCTGACATCCATTGTGCGTTCGCCACCTGCCGTTCATTTCCCAAAACTTCCTGCTTTCATTTCCATTCCGCCATGCTGCCGGCTGCTCCCTGCTGCCTCCCGTTCCCCACCACCCAATCCCAGCTTCTCACTCCCCATCCTCTGCCCTCTTCCAGTGCCCACCATTCTTCCTGCTGTCCATTCCATCGATTCCTGCTCCCTGCCATCTGCTCCGCCACTCTTCCTGCTTTCTTGCTCACTCCTGTTCTCTTGTCATTCCCTTTGCCGCTCCCTCCCTATGCCGCTTGTGAGTGGTGAAGGGAGATGGGCAACGTGGGAGGCATGCAACCAGGGCAGCAAGAAACAGTGAAAGGAGTGGTGAAGAGAGCTGAGGTAAGTGGACAGCAGAAGGGAGCAACAATGGGAGCAGATGGGAGTGGCGAGGAGAGTGGGAGTGAGCAGTGAAGTGGTGTACGTGGGAAGCAGAAGGGAGTGGAGGAAGGTGGCAGAGGAAGCAGGAGGGAGTGGCAAAGGGAGCAGTAGAGAGCAGGGAAAACAAATCAAGACGGAGCACCGAAGAGAGCAGCCGAGGGAGCAGAAGGAAACTGTGATCAGAGCAGGTGGAAGTGGAAGGGAGTAAGGGGGAAGTAGGAGGGGGTGGCAAACAGATCAGGGGTAAGTGGGAGGGAGCAGTGAAGAGAGCAGGGGTAAGTGGGAGAGAGTGGTGAAGAGATTGGAAACAGTATCGTTTTAATTCATTAATGGGATGTGGGCATCGTTGGCTAGGTCAACATTTATTGCCCATCCCTAATTGCCCTTGAGAAGGTGGTGGTGAGCTGCCTTCCTGAACCGCTGCAGTCCATATGGTGTAGGTACATCCACAGTGCTGTTAGGAAGGGAGTTCCTGGATTTTGACCCAGTGACAGTGAAGGAAAAGCGATATATTTCCAAGTCAAGGTAGGGAGTGGCTTGGAGGGGAATTTACAGGTGGCGATGTTCCCATGCATCTGCTGTCCTTGTTGTTCTAGGTGGTGGTGGTTGTGGGTTTGGAAGATGCTGTCTAAGGAGCATGGTGAGTTCCTGAAGTGCATCTTGTAGATGGTACACATTGCTTCCACTGTGCGCCGGTGATGGAGGGAGTGAACGTTTGTGGATGGGGTGCCAATCAAGTGGGCTGCTTGTCCTGGATGGTGTCAAGCTTCTTGAGTGTTGTGGGAGCTGCACTCATCCAGGTAAGTGGGGAGTATTCCATCACACTCCTGACTTGTGCCTTGTAGATGGTGGACAGACTTTGGGGAGTCAGGAGGTGAGCTACATGCCACAGGATTCCTAGCTATTGACCTGCTCTTGTAGGCACAGTATTTATATAGCTAGTCTAGTTCATTTTCTGGTCAATGGTAACCCCCAAGATGTTGATAGTGGGGGATTGGGTGATGGTAATGCCATTGAACATCAAAGGGTGATGGTTAGATTCACTCTTCTTGGAGATGGCCATTGCCTGACACTTGTGTGCCACTTGTCAGCTCAGGCCTGGATATTGTCCAGGTCTTGCTGCATTTGGACATGGACTGCTTCAGTATCTGGAATTCAGTATGGTGCTGAACAGTGTGCAAACATCAACAAACATGCCCACTTCTGACCTTATGATGGAAGCAAGGTCATTGATGAAGCAGCTGAAGATGGTTGGGCTTAGGACACCACCCTGAGGAGTGATGTCCTGGAACGGAGATGATTGACCTCCAAAAATCACAACCATCTTCCTTTGTGCTAGGTATGACTCCAACCAGCGGAGAGTTTTCCCCCTAATCCCATTGACTCCAGTTTTGCTAGGGCTCCTTGATGCCACATTTGGTCAAATGCTGCCTTGACGTCTAGGGCAATCACTCTCACCTCATCTCTGGAGTTAAGCTCTTTTGTCCATGTTTGAATCAAGGCTATAATGAGGTCAGGAGCAGAGTGTATTGTGTATTGTTTTCCCTGTCTATTTGGTCTGCACCATCTTTGATACAGGCAGCTGCCTGGGGCATCACAGTTAATGATGTCACAAGCACGGCAACTGCATTTACAGAGAGTGCGCCCTCTGCTGTTTTGACTTCGGTAAGCGCAGCTCTTTTCTAATTAACTAAAGAACTCACTGTTGTACCCCAATCTTATAACAAAAAGCTATTTTCTAATTTAAAATTAAGTTATTCACAGGTAGTAAATGAAAACTTTGAAGAAAAAATTTAATTGGTTGTTATAAATGGTTTTTTAGTGTATTAATCAAACACTACCACGTTACTGCTCATGAATAAATCTCAGAATATGTTTGAAAGCATTTTTTAATAAAGAAAACACCCAGCCTCACTGGTTCATTACAGATTTTGCATTGACGATATACAAATGAGTTTAAGAGGAAATTTGGGAGAAAAGAAACACATTCCAAACAGCTGTGAATTTGGGCACAATTTGTGCCAGAATTTTTTTTATTATCCGCCATATTTATGCTCATGTAGCAGGTACTCTGCCTTCCTTACTTACTTCCTTCACTACCCCTTTTTAAATTCATGTTATTGTATCTAGATTTCCTTCCGTATAAAACAATTGGCAAGAATTTGGGATCAATTATGCACACTTTTTGGTTGCTACTTAGAACTTCAAAACAGTGTCTGCAGCCTACACACTGCAGAGAATCTGTCAAGGAGACAAGTTGCACTCTGTAGAATTAAAATTCCACAGTGTGTGCAAGGAAAACCAGATTTCCATCATACCTCACTAACACCCCCTGTCCCATGCAGCCCACCCCTGTTTTTTTTTTCTTTCATGAGATGGTGGCCCATCCTTAATTGCCCTTGAACTGAGTGGCTTGTGAGGCCATTTAAGAATCAACCACATGTAGGCTAGACCAGGTAAGGATGGCAGATTCCCTTCCCTAAAGGATATTAGTGAACCAGGTGGGTTTTTATGACAATTGATGATATTTTCATAGTTGCCATTACTGTGATTAGCTTTCACTTCCAAATTTATTAACTGAATTTAGATTCCTGCAGCTGTCATGGTGGGATTTGAACTCATGTCCCCAGGGTTGCTAGCCCAGCAACATTACCACTACACCACCATCTCACCTGTTACTAGCCAGCTTTATGATTTTTCATATACGTCCATTTCAGAAACATTGGCAGAATATTATGCTTGGCATGCGGGCGCACGCCCAACACACCCAAACGAAAATGACACGCAACGATGTTGGGTGAGTGTCATCAAGCAGTCTTGTGATATTTCATTTGGCGGGTGCACAGCCAACAATTAAAAGGCCTTTTAAGGCGTTAAGAAGATAATTCAATTCAAAGTTACACTGCTTGTCCGACTTAACGGTTGGTGGGCAGGCGAAAAGGCCAAGCGGCCTTTATATTTTCTAGGAAACCTCATCCACGCGTGGGATGAGGTTTCCTAAAGCAAATAAACATCAAATAAAAATTATATTTTTGAATTAAAAACATATCCCAACTCATGTGACCCGAGAGGACATGGTTTATGACAATTTTATTTTCTTTATTTTTTTTTTAAACAGTGTTTTATCTCCCTGAGGCACGGAGCAGCCTCAGGGAAATTGAAGCACTCTTTCACGCGCATGCGCAAAGATCGTACTAGGCCTGCTCACCCTCCTCCCACTGCCTGCACAGGCAGCGCTGCTGCTTGCATTCCATGCTGGGCAGGCCTTAATCGGCCCACCAGTGTGAAATCGTGGTGCGGAGCCGATCGCGGGTGGCAGTTGGCTTCCCGATCACCCCCGTCTGCTCCAGCCGAGCACTCCCGCCAAGGGCAGAATCCTGTCCATTAATGGATATGTGACTGTGAAGAACATGGCATAAACCTACTCAATTGTTTTAGTTAAGTCAAACATTCTCCGTTTTCACCCGTTAGTTCAATAGCAATCCATTTTCTTCTAAAGCATTAAGATGAAAATTGTTGAAATGCCACAATTTTCGGGCATTTGCCAGCGATGTACTGGGTGTTCCTTATCGTTACCTGTGTCATTTATTTTCTTTATACTGTAAGGAAGTTTTGTTATCCTTTAAGATGTTCACTTCAGGTGATAAACAGAACTTTTACTTAGATTTATTTATGTTAATTAATTTTATTAGATATAAATTAATACATTAATTTATGTATTCCTGAAAAAAGGCACATGTTGTTGAAACTTTTCATATCACATTCATTAGGGCAATTTGCAAGAATACCAAATATAAAGGGAACAACAATTTATGCTGCATGGGAAGAGAGTACTTATTGGTTGGTAAGTTGGACATTGTGTCCAACATTAGATCTGATTCCATGATTGGACAACATTTGCTAAACAATCCTGACTGTGCTAATAATTACACTGACAACCAATTTAAGATTTTCAGTCAGGCTTGCAGTATGGCTCACTTACGTGTGCTAGAAGTTACATATATTAATACACATGGCCCTGTCACTTACAGACGGAAAGAACATATACATTGTACCTTTTTTAATTAAACAAAATAGGCAACTGCCATCTCTGGTTCATTCCCTGGGGCAATGCCTTGACCAATCAGAGTCTACCTGCCTGGTTTGAATTTAAACAAAGCTTGGCAGTTAACTGCCAGTCATCAGTTAACTGGTGCATTCTCCATGGCAACATCTCTACCAATCAGAGTCCAAGTGCCAACCAACCTGCACTCTCAGGCAGTATAAATTGTTGTCTGGTTTTCATTTGGGGTAGAATCTTCGGCTTGGAGAGTGGGGGCGGGTCTCGCTTGCCGTGGCGTAAAATGACGCAGGGTGACATCGGGCGTGCGTCCCGACATCACGTGTCATTCAGATTTTCAGCTTGGCCATTTAACAATCAATTAAATCATTGACCTGAGCTGCCCGTCCAACCTTAAAGCTGGCGGGCAGGCGAAGAGCCCAGGCGGCCTTCACGTTTTTCATGGAACCTCATCCATGGGTGGGATGAGGTTTCATGAGCCTTTTTAAAGTGTTGGAAAAATTTTTATTAACATTAATGGACATGTCCCAGATCATGTGACAGTTTCACATGAGGGGACATTGCCCTTAAATTTTTTTTCTCCCTTTACTCATTGTTTTATACGTGAAACCTCTGTGGCTCAGGGAGATTTGTGCGTTCTTTCGTGTGCCTTAATTGGCACATCCATGTAAAATGGTGGTCCCCAGCTAATCGGGGGCGCCGATCGGCAGCGCGACCACCCCCGCCCGCCCCCACACAACCCAACCCCCCCATCCCCGACGGGGAGACAATTCTCCCCTTGGTATTCTAGTGAATTGTCCCGATGTGAGTGCAAGATGAAAAGCTTTGACAATATGTGCCTTTTTTAGCAATACTCAAGTTCTGCACTATCAAATAACTGTATGAATTTGTGTTCAAGAAGTCAACTATTGATGAATGAATAAACTGGAACTGTAAGCAATATTTTCTACTGAGCTTGAAAATGACCTGAGGTTTTTGTTTGTTTAGGTGGGATAACAACAGTTAACCCACATTATAATATATAGTTTCTAATGTGCAACTGGAGGCAATTGTGAGCAGGAGGAATTCCTCACAAATTTGATATCATTGGTTGCTGAAAGCAGAAAAAAGATGTGGAGATATTTTATTGAGTTTCAGATTTCCTACAGATTAATCGAATTTTAAAAAATTTATTCATTCACAGGATGTGGGCATCTCCGGCTAGGCCAGCATTTATTGCCCATCCCTAATTGCCCTTGACAAGGTGGTGGTGAGCTGCCTTCTTGAATCACTGCAGTCCATCTTGTGTAGGTACACCCACAGTGCTGTTAGGAAGGGAAATCCAGGGTTTTGACCCAATGATGACTGAATGGATGGCGATATAGTTCCAAGTCAGGATGGTGCGTGGCTTAGAGAAAAACTTGCAGGTGATGGTGTTTCTACGTATCTGCTGCCCTTGTCCTTCTAGGTGGTAGAAGTCATGGGTCTGGAAGGTGCTGTCTAAAGAGGCTTGGTGAGTTGCTGCAGCGCATCTTATAACTGCTGCTGTCACTGTGCATCGGTGGTGGTGGGAGTGAATGTTTAAACTGGCGGATGGAATGTCAATCAAGCAGAGAGCATTGTCTTGGATGGTGTAAAGCTTCTTCAGCGTTGGTGAAGCTGCACTCCAGGCAAGTGGAGAGTATGCCTTCACACTCCTGACTTATGCCTTGTAGATGGTGGACAGGCTTTGTGGAGTCAGGAGGTGAGTAACTCACTGCAAAATTCCCAGTCTTTGACCTACTCTTTAAGCCACAGTACTTATATGGCTGATCCAGTTCAGTCAATGGTAACCCCCAGGATGTTGACAGAGGGGGCTTTGGCTATCATAATGCCGTTGAATGTCAGATTCTCTCTTGTTGGAGATGGTCATTGCCTGGCACTTGTGTGGTGCAAATGTTACTTAGTTATTCCTTAATTAATGTTAAGGAGTTACCCACATTTACTAAGCTAACTGAAACATATTTTAAAACAGGCTTAGTTGAATGGGCTGAATTTGACTCATTACTGTATTCTTAGCTCACTGTAGCACGAAGGAGATCCAAAGCAGGAATTTTCACAGATTTGCTGCTATTCATGGATGGTACCCAGGCTTTTGGAAGAGGAAAATAAGATGTAAACAACTTGCTCCATTTCAGTCCCTCTAAATTTCAGCTACAGCCATTCTGTTGGTAATATCAACAGAGGCAAACCTAATCTTCCTCCTCTTGTCATGGCATTTAACATCCACCGAAATGGTGGTTTAGCTTCAATGTTTGGCAGAACATCAGTCCCTTAACCTTGGAGGAGAACCTCCACATCTTCTTAACTTTAGTTATCGTTAAGAGTTATAAGAAGAAAAATAGCTGCGGCTGATGATCATTCAAGGTCAGAAAGGAGATTACAATTAAAGAAAATAATTTCTTCTGTCAATGTAGCTGTTAACACAGATCCTCATTAAAATATTATCTTAATGCAATCTCCTCTATTGTGGCGCATTTAATAAGTAACTGTGATCAAATGCAATGTTTACTTCATACCGTGGGATACATTATTTCACAAGAAAGCATGCCATTTCAAAGAATTCAGTGAGAAAGGCAGGGAAAGACCATAGAAATACATTCAGGTCTCATTCAAAAAAGCTCAATTCTTGGGTTAGCATAATAGAAGCAAAAAAAAAACTCTTAAGCTGGAACAGATTTAAAAGGACAACTGTCATCATTATAATTGCAGAAAAGCTTAAAGGTTGCTTTCTTGAATTGGACACAGAATGAAAATTTCCCTTTAATCAGAAAAGACCTTTCAACTTGCTCACAATCACTTGCAAAGTAAAATTATCCAAAATGCTAAATGCTGGGGTTGTTAACTTTGCAAAGAACTTTCAGGATAAACCTTTCTCGGTTAAATTAAAAGGGCCCTATTTCTGCTGATGACATTGAACTGGACTGCTTTCCTTTTTATCAGCCATCGCATCCACTTCAAAAAAATTCATCGTGAAAGCATGCCTGCATTTGTCGTGTAACCTAAATATTTTAATCAATAAAAGCTATATATATAAGGTGATTGATGATGCAATCTCAGTTTTACTGAGATAGATAAGAAGGTGTTTACATAAAAGTTAAGCTCCCATTTGAGAGGGTATTAGCCAAAGCTGTTGGAGTTATTGAAACATTGATAGTCTAGATCAATTTATCGTGAACTGCTTCTGGATTGTTCTAAGTTGCTTTATACAAAAAGCAACAAAATCTTAAGCACACAAACTTAACATCGATTTTAGAGAAGACATTACAAAATAATGTACATGGTATTATAAAGATATAGATATAGAGTATTGGCAGATAATTGGAATGCCTTATATGTCCTTAGATGTCAGCTATCGCTGAATTTTCAGATCCCGCTAGGAGTGGGAATGGAGGTAGGCGGTGTTCAAAAATACTAGTCCTGATGTTGTTTTCTATGCTGACCATTTCTATCAGGATGGGGAGGGCAGCAGTCCTGCAATCCCACCCAATCCATGATTGAAGGCCAATTGAGCTGGTTAAAGCTGATTAAGAGCTTGTTAATGGGGGATGTTGTGATTTTCTTGTGTGGATGTTGGGGGAGGGTTGAATGGATTGCACCCCCTGTCTAGGGCAGACCAGCTGAATGGAGGTGGACATGTGAATGGGGCATGGAGCCAGTCATGGTTGCCCCAGCAAAATGGCTGGGCCCCATAAAAGGGTGAACAACGGAAACAAATCCACAAATCGAGCGGCTGCCCTGGCCTGGGTTCGAGACCTCTGGCTCTGCTGAGACGTTGGACAGACTTGTCCCAGATTTGCATTAAGTGTGGTAGCGGGCAGGAAAAAGAACGTTTTACCTGCCGGCCGCAGTGGCAGCTTCTCACGTCGTATCATCCCAATCCCGCCTCATTAATCATGCATTCCCAGGAAACACCCCGTTTCGGGGTGGGCGGGATCTCATTTGCCCGTCATGCATTCACCTTGTCACTTCCTCACGCTGGTCGCCATATTTAAAATGCAGTCGCAGGCACACCTCTCAGTGCTTCCAGCCCAGGACTGCTGCACAGAACACATGGCCCTGAAAGACAAAAGACTGTAGCCCCCCGATTCAGTGATACGTCACTGGAACGCCTTTTGGACGTGTGGAGGCTCATCACTCTGGCCGCAGGAGGGGCAGCAATCACATCACTCTGGCTTGGTAGGTGATGTCAGCAGTGATCAGTGCCAATGCTGCACAGAAGAGGTTGGCCATCCAATGCAGAAAGAAGATGAATGATCTCATCCATGCCGCCAAGCTAAGGCAACCATCTCATCACTCTAAACTCAGACATTCAAGCCCATCACACATTCACTGGCATCTCACTCACTGTCAGCTCAAGGAGTATTATCACTCACTCACTTTCTCATGCATACCTCTCCATCTGGCCTCATCTCCTCTGGAGACTGCCCCCTCAGCCCACACCATCTTGAGGCCATTCGCACAGCTCAACTTGTGCTCCCACACACACCCTGGGAGACCCCCCATTCCCAGTACAACCCTCGCCCTGCAGCCTCTTCCCTTGCCTGAGGCCACTTCTCCCCCTTTCCCAAGCAAATCCTGCCCTGCAGCCATTGAAAAAGCCACCCCCACCTTATGGCTGGTCTGGTAGCCTGTGAGCCTCCCTAAAAGTGATGTGGTGCTGCCTGTGAAGCCTGGCACTGATGACCTTGAGTGCTGCCCAAAGCAAGGTAGGCAAATAAACCTTGAAGTCCTGAGCAAGGTGCAGCTCACCAGGTGCATGTTGCTTATGTGCTGTTGTGAAACATGCCAGCGTACTCGGATGACCCAGTGTGGGAGGATGATTCCAGCGAGCTGGGCTTATAATGATACGCAGACGTATTACAATGAGGTTCCCAACGACTGATGGAGGAAAACGCAGCCTGCTATTGACTGGCTGAGCAGACGATCGCAAACTGGATTCACGCCGTTGTGAAACCGATCTTTGGCCTTCTTGTTATATTGTCCACTCACACCACCAAACACTCCTGCTGCCAACGGGCACGGAAAACTCCGCCCACTCTGGAATTCGACACATCTGTGATTCTTCACTCTGCAGCAACAGCAGTGAAATGGCAGCCACAATAATGGCAGCTGTGATCAGTTTAAATTGGGCCCACACTTGAATTGTCCTGCATCTGTTCCTATCCCCACTGCCAGTAGTACTCAGCAAGCGCTTCTCTAACACCAAACACCAAATTTGGAACCGATTATTGTTTTACCCAGTGGTCGGGTCGGGGTCCAGAAATGGTCCTTACTTCCGTTCCCCATGTCTGGAAGGAAAATCCAGCCCCCATGTCTCAACTTAATTAAGGGGCAGGAACTTCCAGCTGGAGTGCGGGGGTGGGCCCAACACAACGATGCATAAAATAACCCGCGATGACATCGGTCGTGCTTCCTGCCGAAATGTTAACAGCCTATTAAGGTCATTAAGAAATGAATTAAAGCTTAAGAACGCTGCCCGTCCAAACTTAAGGTTGGCGGGCAGGCAAAAAGCCCAAGAGGCCTTCCTGTTTTTCAGGAAACCTCATCCACGGGCAGGATAAGGTTTCCTGAAGCTTTTATAAATAAATTAATGAATTAATTAATTTTCATAAGTATAAAAACATGTATAAAAATGTGTCACTTGAGAGGACGTCTTTGAATACATTTTTGAGTTGGTTCTTTCATTATCATTTCATATCCATTCAATCTCCCTGATGCACAGAGCTGACCCCCGACTCTCCCTCCTCCCCCCGCCTGCACAGGTGGAGCTGAGCTCTATCGACCACGTATTACGCTGGGCAGTCCTTCATTGGCCCGCCTGCATAAAATGGCGGCTCGCAGCCAATTGCGGGCGCCGATCGGCTCCGTGCCCGCCCCTGCCCAATCCCGCCCAGCCTGCCTGCCATAGGAAAAATCCTGGCCAAGATTTCTAAGGAATCAACAAAGAATGGATGAAGATGGTCCTGTAGATATTGTCGACTTTTCAATTTTCAGAAAGATTTTACATCGATTGCCATACAAAAGAATAAGAGAACAAATTCATCCATCCAAACCTTCCAATGGGCAGCTGTGCTCAATGTACAGGGGGAGATGGTGGTGTAGTGGTGATGCCATCACTGGGTTAGTAACCTCAAGGCCCAGACTAATGCTCTTGGGGACAAGGGTTCAAATCCCACCAAGGTAGCTGGTGGAATTTAACTTCAATTAATAAACATAGAATTGAAAGCTGGGGAGAATTTTCTCCCCGTCGGTGGCGGTGGGGGGGAGGTTGGATGGGAGCGGGCATAGGCAGGTGCGTAGCCGATTGGCTGTGCACCACCATTTTACATGGGCAGGTCAAATAAGGCAGCACAGAGCTGCCTCAGGGAGATTAGTTTGATTTTGGAAAATTTTAATAAAGAAAAATAAAATTTAAGACATGTCCCCTCACATGTGTTGGGACATGTCAATGAAATTTATTAGAAATTGTTATTAAACTTTAAAAACCTTCATGAAGCCTCATCCCTCTCGTGGATGAGGTTTCATGATAAATGGGAAGGCCGCCTGGGCTCTTTGCCTGCCCGCCAACCTTAAGGTTGGGCGGTCAGCTCATTTAATTATTTAAATTAGTTTTTAAATGGCCCTAATAGGCCTTTGACCATTTGGTGGGCGCACAGCCGACTCAGTGCACTCCGGCCGAACTGAAGGTCTGAATGATGCGTGTGATGTTGGGATGCCCGCCCGACATCACCGCACAGCATTTTACCCATCGGCGAGCCCGAAGACTTTGCCCCGAGCCTCAGTGATGACTATGAAAGGATCATCAATTGTCATAAAAATCCTATCTGGTTCATTAATTACCTTTAGGGAAGGAAATTTGCTGCCTTTACTCGGTCTGGCCTACACGTGACTCCAGACCCACAGAAGCGTGGTCGACCCTGAACTGCCCTCTGCAATGGCCTATCAAGCCACTCAGTTCAAAGGCAACCAGGGATGAGCAACAAACGCTGGCCTTGCCAGTGCTGCCCATGAAAGAATAAAGAAAAAAAATGGTTGGATATCGGCTTACAACACTGTAATCCTGACTCTGTTCCTTGCATCTTTCAAGTGTGACTCCCCACTGTTAGTGCAGAATTGATAAATTTACTTTAGATATGATGTTATGGAGCAATTGATGAATAGATTAGGATGTGGTTGTAATTATGTAACTATAGGTCAATTATTAAAGGAATGGGGTCTTGTGATAGCTTGAGTTTCTTGGAGCCGTGTTGAATCCTTTAATGTTAATTATTTTTATCAATGATATTGAGAAAGATATAAATAGTAATATTCTTAAATTCACAATGACCTAAAGCAATGAGAAGCTATGAATGCCCCCTCCTTGTCAGACTTTTCTGTACCGTTCAAACTTTTGATGAAGCTTCATCTTCAGGCTTTTTGATACGAATTGACTTAACGGTATTCTAGTATTTTTCCTGCTCTCTATACTTCTGTTCTCATTTTTTATTCAGCACAACCTCAGGTGTATTCCAGCAAAGGCTCTTTTTTTAGGATACACATTGTTCCTTTCTTTTTAATTTTTCCTTTTTTTGTAAAAGTACACCAGTTGCCACCATGTGGTTACGTGGATTCTTTTAATCAAATTGAGACACAGAGAAACAAACATTAATGCATTAATAACATAGAGACATTGTACTTCTCTCGCTAACAGTTCCAAGCCTATTGGCTCCTTACTCTCTGGTGTCACTGGAGGAAGGGATGTTCAAACTTTGGCCCATTGATTAGAAACAGCCATTGAGCCCTAGCAGAAGCATCCAGCTGATAAAGTCAAAGCTACTCTGTTACTATTTGCGCTTTAAAGGCCGACTTTCTGAATTTATACTGTCTACCTGGTGGTACGTGTTGGAAAACTACAAACATGTTGCCATCAATTTTTTTATATATTAAAACAAATGAATGCAAAATCGTGAGCAATGTATTTGCATTTTCCTGACACGCATTGGTGGATGAGGCTCAATGCCACCAATATAAACTTGGACAATAATTGCCTCTGTTTTTCTTACTTGCTGATACATCCTTTCTGAATTCTCAGGGTTTGAAAGTTGGGAAAGGCTGAAAGGCTTGGTGCTGTTGCCAAACCACTTGCCTGTCATTCCACGCTGCAAACAAATTCTAAAACTGAATGGTGCACGTACAGCCCCTCCTGCTGCCAATCAGGGGTCACGTGATGCTCTGGGAGGCTCTGACCAATGAGCCCTAAGCGCGGGCAATCCAGGATGGAGGGGGGGGGGGGCTCCCTAATGAGAGTCCTGATCACGCATATAGCACCTGAAAAGCTCGCTACAATTTATCTGTTTCTTGTTGAAATCTGTCCACTCTGTCAAGTCATTATTATTATTATTAGAAAATGCCAGAAAAACTCAACAGGTCTGACAGCATCTGTGGCGAGAGGAACAGAGCTAATATTTTGAGTTCTTATGAAGAAGAGTCCTATGGACTCAAAATGTTAACTCTGTTTCTCTCTCCACAGATGCTGCCAGACCCTGCTGAGCTTTTCCAGCATTTTCTGTTTTTATTTCAGATATCTGGCACCTACAGAATTTTGCTATTACCGTCAAGTCATTACATTTGGCAACAAGGGTAAAATAGCTCCGACGCCGCACCTTGCCTGGTTACCATGAGTACATCGAATCTTAAGAAAAGGAAAGACTACTCACCTGTCATTCCACGCTTTGGCAGAATTGATCCTTATGATGCAACTGTGGAAGACTGGAGCCAGTATATAGAGCACCTCGGGTTTTATTTCGTAATGAACAAAATTACCGTAGAGGAAAAGCAGAAAGCCATCCTTTTGAGTGTATATGGCTATAGACATATAATCTCATTCACAACCTGATGGCCCCGAGCGTGCCCAGTTATAAGTCCTCTAATGAATCGGTGGACCTCAGGAAAACACATTTCCAACTGAAGCCATCATAATAATGCAGCGTTTTAAGTTTAGTTCCAGAATTAGGGCCCCAGGAGAGTCCATCGCAACCTATGTGGTGAACCTAAAGCAGTTGGCATGGCACTGCGACTTCAGGGACACTTTAAATGGTATGCTGCGGGACCGATTAGTTTTGCGGAGTTCAGGGTGATGCACACAGCACTGTTTACACCCCAGTTCAACATCGACTTTAAGCACTCTCTAGGAATCTCCCTCGCCATGGAAAGTGCTGTGAGAGACTTTCAGGCTTTGCAACATGTACAACATGACGCTGTTCTTCATGTGGGGCAGGAACCCACTACCGAGCGTGGTGCGAAAACCAGAGACACAGCATTGAAACGAGATGCAATGTCTGCTGGCCGAAACAGGGAAAGGCTGAGCAGAAACACTTCAGCAGCAACTTCAAAATTAAACTGTTATCGATGTGGAGGTGACCATGGACCAGACACCTGTAAATTCAAGGAGGCAGAGCACCACTACTGCCATAAGAAAGGTCACATAGTAAGGTAACGCCAGGTAAAGTTGAAACAGCCCATAAAGCAGCGAACCAACATGAGTGAATTAAAGAGTACAACAGAACCTGAAGCTGCCGACACTGACATTTATTCCCTGTAATGTAACCGCTGTAAAAACTGAACCTATCAATGTTACAATTCAAGTTAATGAGAAGCCACTAATAATGGAGTTGGATAGGGGTACCCAAACTACAGTGGCAGGAGAGCACACTTTCAAATACCTTAACAAAAATAGAAAGCCAGTAACAAAAATAAAAATACCTGGAAAAACTCAGCAGGTCTGGCAACATCTGCGAAGACGAACACAGTTAACGTTTTGAGTCCGTATGACTCTTCAACAGAACTGAGGAAAAAGAGAAAAGAGGTGAAATATAAGCTGGATTAAGGGGGGGGGGGTGGGACAGGTAGAGCTGGATAGAGGGCCAGTGATAGTTGGAGATTGCCAAAAGATGTCATGTACAAAAGGACAAAGAGGTGTTGAAGGTGGTGATATTATCTAAGGAATGTGCTAATGGGGACATTAAGAGTAGAAAGCAGGACAAGCAAGATACAGATAGCCCTAGTGGGGGTGGGGTGGGGTGGGGTGGGGGGAAGGGATCGAAATAGGTTAAAAGGCAGAGATAAAACAATGGATGGAAATACATTTAAAAATAACGGAAATAGGTAGGAAAAGAAAACTCTATATAAATTATTGGAAAAAAAGGGGCATCGGAAAGGGGGTAGGGATGGAGGAGAGAGTTCATGATCTAAAATTGTTGAACTCAATATTCAGTCCGGAAGGCTGTAAAGTGCTTAGTTGGAAGATGAAGTGCTGTTCCTCCAGTTTGTGTTGAGCTTCACTGGAACAATGCAGCAGGCCAAGGACGGACATGTGGGCATGAGAGCAGGGTGGAGTGTTAAAATGGCAAGCGACAGGGAGGTCTGGGTAATGCTTGCAGACAGTCCGAAGGTCTTCTGCAAAGTGGTCACCCAGTCTGCGTTTGGTCTCTCCAATGTAGAGGAAACCGCATTGGGAGCAACAAATGCAGTAGACTAAATTGAGGGAAGTTCAAGTGAAATGCTGCTTCACTTGAAAGGAGTGTTTGGGCCCTTGGACGGTGAGGAGAGAGGAAGTGAAGGGGCAGGTGTTGCACCTTCTGTGGTTGCATGGGAAGGTCTGTGGGAGGGGGTTGAGGTGTAGGGGGCAATGGAGAAGTGGACCAGGGTGTCCCGGAGGGAATGATCCCTGTGGAATGCCGCCAGGGGGGTGAAGGGAAGAAGAGTTTGGTGTTGGCATCATGCTGGAGTTGGTGGAAATGGCGGCGGATGATCCTTTGAATGCGGACGCTGGTGGGGTGATAAGTGAGAACAAGGGGGACCCTATCATGGTTCTGGGAGGGAGAGGAAGGTGTGAGGGCGGATGCGCGGGAGATGGGCCGGACTCAGTTGAGGGCCCTCTCAACTACCATGGGTGGAAAGCCTCAGTTATGGAAGAAGGAAGACGTCAGAAGAACTGGTTTTGAAAGTGGCATCATCAGAACAGATGCGACGGAGGCGAAGGAACTGAGAGAATGGGATGGAGTCCTTACAGGAAGCAGGGTGTGAGGAGCTGTAGTCGAGGTAGCTGTGGGAGTCGGTAGGCTTGTAATGAATATTGGTGGACAGTCTAACACCAGAAATTGAGACAGAGAGGTCAAGGAAGGGAAAGGAAGGGAAGTGATAGAGATTGACCATGTGAAAATGATGAAGGGTTAGAAATTGGAAGCAAAATTAATAAATTTTTCCAAGTCCAGATGAAAGCATGAAGCAGCACTGAAGCAACCATTGATGTTCTGGAGAAAGAGTTGTAGGAGGGGGCTGGAGTAGGACTGGAACAAGGAATGTTCCACATACCCCATAAAGAGACAGGCATAACTGGGGCCCATGCAGGCACCCTTAGCCACACCTTTTATTTGGAGGAAGTAAGAGGAGTTTAAGGAGAAATTGTTTAGTGAAAGAACAAGTTCAGCCAGACGGAGGAGAGTAGTGGTGGATGGGGATTGTTCGGGCCTCTGTTCGAGGAAGAAGCGGAGAGCCATCAGACCATCCTGGTGGGGGATGGAGGTGTAGAGGGATTGGACGTCCATGGTGAAGAGGAGGCAGTTGGAGCCAGGGAACTGGGAATTGTTAATATTACTTGGGTGTCAGAGGTATCATGGATGTAAGTGGGAAGGGACTGGACAAGGGGAGAGAGAATGGAGTCAAGATAGCTCGAAATGAGTTCCGTGGGGCAGGAACAGGCTGACACGATCAGCCTACTGGGGCAGTCCTGTTTGTGGATTTTGGGTAGGAGGTAGATGCGGACCGTCCAAGGTTGGGAGACTGAAGTTGGAAGCTGTGGAAGGAAGATCTCCAGTGGAGATGAGGTCAGTAACAGTCCTGGAAACAATGGCTTGATGTTCAGTGGTGGGGTCATGGTTCAGGGGGAGGTGGGAGGAAGTATCTGCGAGTTGACGCTCAGCATCTGCGAGGTAGAGTTCAGTGCGCCAGACAACAACAGCACCACCCTTGTCAGCAGGTTTGATGACAATGTCAGGGTTAGACCTGAGAGAACGGAGTGCAACAAGTTCACAGAGAGACAGGCTAGAGTGGGTGAGAGGAGCAGAGAAATTGAGACGACTAGTGTCACGCCGACAGTTCTCAATGTAAAGATCAAGAGAAGGTAAGAATCCAGAGGGAGTGGTCCAGGTGGAGGGAGAATATTGGAGGCGGGTGAAAGGATCCGTTGAAAGCCAGTAAATCTAGAGCGGACAACCGCTAAATTAAAGACATACACTGGAGAACCTATTCAGGTAAAGGGCATCACCACAGTACCAGTGTCTTACAGGCAACAGGCAGCCCAGGTGCTTGTGATAATATTGAAAGAGGAAAGACCCAGTCTTTTGGGCCAAGATGGTTCAGAAAATCAAGCTTGACTGGTCAGAGATATTTCACCTGAAAACAGGAGGAGTTCCTGAATGGCTAAAGAAATTTGACATGGTATTTCAAGATAAATTAGGGAAGTTAAACGGCATGCAGGCCAAGATATATGTGGATCCTCAGGCGACACCATGTTTCTTTAAGGCCAGACCTGTGCCTTATGCATTGAAGCAGAAGGTGAATGCAGAACTGTGCCGGTTAGAAAAGCTAGGCGTCATTCAATATGGTAGCACCCATAGTTCCAATGGTTAAGCCTGACCAAACCATACGAATCTGTGGAGAATATAAATTGACTGTAAATAAGGCAGCAAAACTAGATAAGTACCCCATTTCAAGGATAGACAACTTATATGCAAAGCTGGCTGGAGGCAAGTCCTATACAAATTTGGAAATGAGCCGTGCCTACCAAGAGATAATACATGACTATAGACACACACAAGTCTCTTTATCAGTCTTTTTAAGGATCCTTTTAGAGGAAGCAATGGCGCAGCGGTATTGTCACTGGGCTAATAATCCAGAAACCGAGGATAATGCTCTGGGGATCTGGGTTTGAATCCTGCCATAACAGATGTGGAATTTGAATTCAATAAAAATCTGGAATTAAAAGTCTAATGATGACCATGAAACCATTGTTGATTGTTGTAAAAACCCATCTGGGTCACTAATGCCCTCAGGGAAGGAAATCTGCTGCCCTTACCTGGGTCTGGTCTACATGTGACTCCAGACCCACAGCAATGTGGTTGACTCTTAAATGTCCTCTGCAATTCAGGATGGGCAATAAATGTTGGCCTAGCCAGCATTGCCCACATTCCATGAATAATAAAAGAAAAGTATACTTGCATACCCTTTGGATTATCATCTGCATGTGCTATCTTCCAGAGAACAATGGAGAGCCTTATGCAAGGACTTTCCCGAGTGCAAGTATACCTCGATGATGTTTTGATCACATGGTTAACCAAGATTGAATACTTGGCCAACCTGGAGGAGGCGTTAAGGAGTTTCATGGAAGCCAGCGTATGGTTAAAGAAGGAAAATATGCATTTCAAGTGCCAGAAATTACTTTTCTGGGTTACAGGGTGGACACCATGGGTTTGCATCTGGTAGAAGAGAAAGTTAGGGCAATAAAGGGTGCACCCTCACCATCCAATGTAACCAAACTTAAGTCCTTTTTGGGCATGATCAATTACTATAGCTGCTTCTTGCCTAACTCATCAATGGTGTTGGCACCATTACACTTGTTAAAAAAGAATCACCATTGGTCGTGGAATTCACAACAGGAAGAAGCCTTTGTGAAAGTAAAGAAACTGTTGCACTTGTCGTGTTTATTGGCGCACTATGACCCATCGACAGAGTTGGTATTAACATGTGATGCCTCTCCTTATGGTGTAGGAGCCGTGTTATCACACAGAATGGAAAATGGATCAGAAAAGGCCCTCTGGCCAAGTCTCGGGAACCCTCTCCACAGCCAAGAAGAGTAATTCCCAGCTAGAAAAGGAAGGTTTATTTGTGGTATTCGGAGTGAAGAAATTCCACCAGTACCAGGATGGACGACATTTCACCGACACATTGTGTCGGACCAGAAACCATTAAACCATTAACCATAAACCATCTTCAGTGAGGTTAAGGCCATTCCGCCAATAGCATCAGCAAGAATACAATGTTGGGCTCTGATATGATCTACATATGAGTATACTTTTATATACCATCCTGGCTTACACATTGCAAATGTGGACATATTCAGTAATCTCCCATTACCAGGCAGCATTGTACATGCTCCTGTTCCACAAAAAGTTGTGTTATTACTGAAGTTCCTGGAATCTTCGCCTGTGTGTGAAGCAAATTAGAAGTTGGATGAACAGAGATCCAGTATTCTTGAAAGTCAGAGACTTTGTTTTGCAAGGATGGTCATATTCGCCTGTATCTGAATCTTTGGGGCCATTCCATGCCAGAAATACAGAGCTCTCAAAATAGAATTTTGTTGTGGGGATCAAGAGTTGTCATCCCATCGCAAGTTGGAGAACCACTATTGACAGAGCTTCACAGTGTGCATAGAGGCATATCAAGATGAAAATGATTGTACGAAGCTATGTCTGGTGGCCAGGCATTGACATTGAAAGAATAGTCAAGCACTGTCTCCATTGTCAGCAACAACAGAAGTTGCCTGTTTCCGCTCCCCTGCATCTATGGGAGTGGTCTGGTCGACCCTGGGTTAGACTACATATCGATTATCTTCGACCATTCTTAGGTGCCATGTTTTTGTAGATTGTAGATCCACATTCTAAATGGATGGATGTTTACAAAGTCAAACTGCCAACACTGAGCGCAACTATTGAGAAGCTGCATCACTGTTTCAGCATACATGGCCTAATTGAAATTGTCATCTCTGATAATGGTACAGTCTTTACCAGCACCGAGTTTCAGAAATTCATGAATCTGAATGGAATCAGATATATTAAAACAGTCCCTTACCTTCCCTCATCGAATGGATTAGCCAAGAGAGCTGTACAAACTTTCAAGTCTGGTATGAAAAGGTTATCAGAAGGTACTTGAGAACCTCGACTTCCCAGCTTTCTTCTCAGTTATCAAACAATGCCACATTCGAACACAGGTTCAACACTGTCTGAATTATTGATGAAACACCACCTACGTACATGGTTAAGCCTGGTGTTTCCAAATTTAGAGGGAAAGGTGGAGCGGAATCAGAGTAATCAAAAATTGAATCACGATATACACGGCAAAGCTTAAACATTCACTGCAGGTGTCATGATATTCGTATGAAATTTTGGAAATGGACATTGTTGGGTTCCTGGAACCATTGTCTCAGAGACTGGTCCATTATCTTTCCAAATACAAGTGGAAGACTGAATTGTCTGAAAGTATGTAGATCATGTTCATGTTCAAGAGGCATTCCAACAATCAACTATTCTGCCTGTGACTAATGTCGAGCCGTCAATTCCTGTGGTGACAGATCAATCTAGAATAGACATGCCCAATGTCTCTGTAGAGTTGCCAAACCCAGAATTGCCACTTTCTAATGATGTGTCTCATGCTGGAGTTCCAGATCCTGAGGAACCTCAAGTGGTAGAGATAGGCCACCCTAGCTGACTGAGGAGAACACCTCAGAGACTTGATCTTTAATCACCTGAAATTGTATACATGTATATGTTGTTGGATATTCATTGTTTCCCTGTACATAGAAATTGTAAAAAACCTAAAGGGGGAGGAAATGTAGTAACTGTGGGTATAGCCTCTCCTGCTGTCTATCAGGGATCACATGATGTTCTGGGAGGCTCCACCCAATGTGCCCAAAGTGCAGGCAATCTGGGGGTGGGGTGGGGGGTGGTGTGGAGGGTGCTTTCCAATGAGAGTCCTGATCAAGCACCTGAAAAGCTCTCTGTAATAAAGTTTATATGTTTCTTATTGAAACCTGTCCACTCCATCAAGTCATTACAATGACATTGATTATTATCCACAGCTTGCATTTTGTATAAATTAGCTGAAATACTTGAACTTGAACTTTATATCTGACCTGAGGTTTGATATAGTGACCTACAAAGGCGCAAAGTTTGGACATGCTTGATCTACTGTATACATCCTCTGGAACTGTAGAATGCATTTACAAAGCACAGAATCCTAGTTAACGCAACATGAGTAACATTATAATCATGAAACTAAAGCCTGCATTGTTTATAAAAGCTATATAAGAATGAGATTAAATTAACTGATTTTAAATTAACTGATATTGATCTCTATAATTAATCTCTGCTTGTCAGGCATTCAGTACTGGATGAGCAGAAATGTCCTCCAACTAAATATTGGGAGAACCAAAGCCATTTCCTGGTCCTTGTCACAAGCTCCGTGTCCTAGCAATGACTGCATTCCTGTAGCTGGCAACTATCTGAGCCAGTCTGTTCGCAGCCTTATGTTGTATTTGACCCCAAGATGAAATTCCGGCCACATATCCATGCCATCACTAAGACTGCCTATTTCCACCACAATAACATTGCCCAACTCTGCTCCTGCATTAGCACATCTGCTGCTAAAATCCTCATCTATGCATTTGTTATCTCCAGACTTGGCCATTCCAATGCACTCTTGGCTAGCTTCCAATTTTCTACTCTCAATAAACTTAAGGTCATCTTAATTTTCTGGATGGCAGTCTCCATGCTGTTGAGCCCAGCATGATGAAGGACCTTATTGTTTGTGATTTTGACCCATCACAGGATTCTCATTAAGAATGTCAGAGGTCTTTGGTGGAAGCATGCCAAAGCTTTGAGGTGTTGTCGAAAGCAACCCAGGATTCTGTGCCACTCAGCAGGATGGTAAGGAAAATGGCCTGGTAGAGTTTGACCTTAGTCTTCAGCTTAATACCATGCTGCTTCAGACACAATTATGGACTTGGCTGTAGGGAGTACTTTCTGGATGCACACACTGCTATCTTCATCAATAGCGGCATCCCAAGAGAAAACTCTGCCAAGGTATGAGAATTTTTCTACAACATTGAACGCACAAATGTACATATGAACATACAAAATAGGAGCAGAAGTAGGCCATTCAGTCCCTCGAGCCTCCTCTGCCATTCAATAAGATCATGGCTGATCTGTTTTGTGTTTCAAATTCCACATTCCCTTCTACCCCCAATAACCTTTGATTCCCTTGCCTAACAAAAATCTATCTAATTCCGCCATAAAAATATTGCATGACCCCACCTCCACCGCCTTCTGAGACAGAGTTCCAAAGTCGCACAACCCTTTGAGAGAAAAAAATTCTCCTCATCTCTGTCCTAAAAAGGCAACCCCTAATTTTAAAACAGTGCCCCCCACCCCGCAGTTCTGGACTCACACACAAGAAGAAACATCCTTTCCGTGTCCACCTTGACGAGACCGTTCAGGATCTTATATACTTCAATCAAGTCACCCCCAACTCTTCTAAACTCCAGTGGAAACAAGCCCAGCTTGTCCAACCTATCCTCATAAGACAATCCATTCATTCCAGTTATCAATCTAGTAAACCTCCTCTGAATTGTCTCCAATGCAGTTACATCCTTTCTTAAATAAGGAGACTAAAACTGCAAACGTTATTCGTGATGTGGTCTCACCAATGCCCTGTATAACTGAAGCATAACATCCTTGCTTTTATGTTCAATTCCTCTCGGAATAAAGGATAGCATTCCATTAGCCTTCTTGATTATATGCTGTACCTGCATACTAACATTTTGTGACATTATGCACCAGAACACCTGAATCCTTCTACACCTCAGAATTCTGCAGTCATCCTCCATTTAGGTAATACTCTACACTTTTATTCTTCCTGCCAAAGTGAACAACTTCAGATTTTCCCACATTGTACTCTAGCAGCCAGATTTTTGCCTACTCGGTCAACCTATCGCTATCCATCTGCAACCTTCAATGTCCTCTTCACACACACACTTTCCTACCTATTTTTGTATCATCTGCAAATTTAGCTACCATGCCTTCGCTCACCTCATCTAAGTCATTGACATAAATTGGAAAAAATTGAGGCCCCGACATAGTCTCCACTCATCACATCCTGCCAATCAGAAAAGGACCCATTTATGCATATTGTCTGTTTTCAGCCAGCCAGCCAATCTTCTATCCATGCTAATATGTTACCCCCTACACCATAAGCTTTTATTTTCTGCACTAACCTTTGATGTGGTGCCTTATCAAATGCCTTCTGGAAATCCAAGTACTGTATGTCTATAGGCTCCCCTTTATCAACAGCACCGTGACTCCTTCAAAGAACTCCAATAAATTGGTTAAACATGACTTCGCTTTCACAAAACCATGCTGGTTCTTCCCAATTACCTTGTGCTTTTCTAAGAGCCCAGCTATAGCCTCTTTAATGAATGACTCTAACACTTTCCCCACAACAGACGTCATGCCAACTGGCCTAGAGTTTCTTGTTTTCTGCCTCCCTCCCTTTTTGAATAGAGAGGTTATATTTGCTACATTTCCAGAATCTAGTAAATTTTGGAAAATTAACACTGACGCAACCACTATCGCATTAGCCACCTCTTTTAAGACCCTATGAAGTCCACCAGGACCCAGAGACTTGTCAGCCCACAAATTCATCAGTTTGCTCAGTACCACTTCCCTGGTGATTGTGATTTCATCAAGTTCCCCTCTCCCTTCCACCTCCTGATTTATAGCTATTACTGGAATGTTTTTTTTTGTATCTTCAATAGTGAAGACAGAAGCAAAATATTTGTCCTTTTTCTTATTATCTATTATTAACTCCCCATGGTCACTCTCCAGAGGCTGGTGCCGTGAACATTTATGTCTGGTGCTTCATGGTGTGTGCCCTGGTTTTGGGTGAAACATAGCCCTTGTCTAAGTCATTGATATATACCATGAACAGCAAGGGGCCCAGCACTGAGCCTTGTGGGACCCCACTGGAAACAGCCTTCCAGTCACAAAAACACCTGTTGACCATAATCCTTTGCTCCCTGCTACTGAGAAAATTTTGGATCCAACTTGCCACTTTACCCTGGATCCCCTGAGCTTTAATTTACTGATCGGTCTGCCATGTGGAACCTTGTTAAAGGCCTTTCTAAAATCTACTTAGACTACATCAAATGCTCAATCTACCATCCTCAATCTTCCTTGTTACTTCCTCAAAAACGTCAATCAAGTTAGTCAGACACACCCTAACAAATCCATGTTGACTGTCATTGATTAATTGGGCACTTCTCTAAATGATGATTTGTACCATTTTCCAGAATTTTTTCCAATAATTTGCCCACCACCAAGGTTAGGCTGACTGGCCTATAATTACTCAGGATATCATTTTCTCTCTTTAAAAAGAACTACATAAAGTTAGCAGTCCTCCAGTACCACACCTGTAGCTGGAGAGGATTGGAAAATGAGGAGCAGAGTCTCGACTATTTTTTCCCTTGCTTCCCTTGGCACCTATGGATACATTTCATCCAAGCCTGCTGACTTATCCGCTTGCAAGGACGGTAAACACTTTAGTATTTTCTCCCTGACTATGTTTATTCCCATCCGATATTTCACACTTCTCCTCCTTAACTATAATGTCTGCTTTGTCCCTCTGTTTTGTGAAAACAGACACAAAGGCCTAGATTTTCGCCTCCTGGCCGTATTCTCTGAGTTGGGAGATTTCCTGGTTCGGTGAACCTGACCTTTAAAAATGTCCGCCTGCAGGTCAGGTTTTTGGTTGGGGGGATGGGGGGGTGGGGTGGGGGTGGGGGGGGGAGTTGGTGGGTTGGTGTGAGCTGAAACATGGGTCAGGGCAGGTAACTCCGGAACAAATACGCAGGTTGCCGGGTGTGGAGTTGAGCTGGGCACAAGGCCTGCGTCTGTGCCCTGCCACTGTGTTTAAATAAGTAAAAAGTAATAAAACAAAAACCATCCCTCCAGGCCTCACCCATTATGTCCCCATACATTCCCTATGCCTCATCCATGTCAGCCTATGCCAACCCATGCCCCCACCCCCCATGGCCCCTCACATCCTTATGCCAACTTAGTTTCCCTATACCCACCCCCATCTTCCCATACCCCCATGCAAACTTAGTGCCAACTCATGGTAACCTATGCCCCCACCATTTGCCCTTACCCCCTCCATGCCAAATCACATGATATCCTTGGACAATTCCTTGAGACCTTTGACACTTCCTGGACAGGTTTAAAAGCTTTGACAGCTTTGATATCTGAACATTTCTTTGCCTTTCCTTGATAGCTGGACAGTTCCTTGACAGATGGACAGCTCTTTGACAGCACCAATGAGTGTAAGCATAAAAAGTGCATAATTATGTTCACTTTCAACAATCCCAAAGGGTTCCTTACCTCCCCCAAAGGCGTACCCTGTCTATCCAAATGCATTCACCAAGTTCAGACCTCCTCTTACCATAATACTCTGCTCCTGCCAGTGGCGGGAGTCAAGGTGGGCGGGAATGCAAAACTGGGCAGGAGGCCAAAAGTCGGATATCTGCCAGCAGGAAAATAAATTGGAATTTTCCCCTCATGGTGGCCTAATGGTGGATTGAATTTCTGGCAGATCCATGTCGGCAACCCTATTTGCATGCATTAGCTTATCATGAATATTCATTAAAACCAACCCCTGGAATCACATTCTCCTTCCTAATTTAGTGCCATGTCAGTGAGTATTTAGACCCATCTGATTTTCTACCGGATATAAGTAACGTGCACCTGCCCACCTTCACTTCCCTCATGACCTAGAGGTGCATATATGTAGCTTTCTCCGACCTTTCACTGCGCTGCTGCCATCTCTCACCACTGCTCTGACTCCTGACCTCTGGCCAAATGGCTCTCTCAGATGAGACCTGGATTGGGTGGATTGTCAGGGCTGCACAGTATGCAGACCGACTGTTGTGGGGCGCAGGCAGGGCTACACTGTACCTGGAGAGACTGTTGTGGTGCACAGGCAGGGCTGCCTTGTACCTGGAGAGACTGTTGTGTGGCACAGGCAGGGCTGCACTGTACCTAGATGGACTGTTGTGGAGTGCAAGATGGGCTGCACTAAACCCGGAGAGGCTGTTGTGGGGCACAGGCAGGGCTGCACTCTAACAGGAGAGACCAGACTTGGAAAGTGGTGGGAGTGGTGGTTGGGGGGTGTTGGTTGGGGAAAAGGCAGATTCATGCCAGAGGGGAGAGTGTTATGGGTTTCAGATGACCAAGGGAGGGAGTGATGAGATGACAGACAGAGGAATGACTGGGGCTGGTGGGGTTCTGAGAAACAAGGGAGAGGAGGGCTAACATGCAGAGGAACAATTGGGACTGATGGATTTGAACCTCAACATGGAAGGGGTGGACACAGGCTTATGAGGGGGTTGGGTAAGGGTAGTTTTGTATGAGAGGGAGGGGGTGCACATGCTCATGACTGGGAGAGGGAGTGGTTTGAAGGAACAGAGAGGGTAGGTGGCTATTAGTCATTTAGTCCTGGGACTGAGGCCATATGGTCAGGCTGAGAGATTAAAGGCAGTCCTGGGGCTCTGTGGACCACATTGTCAGGGTCAGAAATTAAAAGCCCGTCCTGGGACTGTGCGAGCCATACCACAGGGCATGGCATGCACGTCGTGGTCCCAGCCCAGCGAGGGGGAAGGCCCGTCTGTGCAATGGGGCAATGCACAGAATGGTGTGTCGGACGTGGTCAGTGCCTCATACACGGGTTCCTGGGGGTGCAAGGCTCGATCCTGGGATGCAGATGGTATTTTCATGGTCATGGGAGGCATCTGAAGTCTGTAGATGGGGAACACATAATACGGAGGGGGGTACACTAAGCTCTGGTGGGGCTGGTCTCACTATGTGATGGTATTGACAACCTTGAGATGGGGAGGGGTGAGGTCCACAAGGGGCATAGGGACACCTACAGTGATGGGTTCAGGGGCGAGGGCAGGAATGTCCATGATTACAGTGGGCTTCAGGGTTACTGAAGGAAGCGGGAGAGTGACCGGAGGGAAGCCTACCTGCACGTTGTGAGATTCCAGGATGATCTGAAGGATGTGAATGGTGACAAGGGAAGGTTGGAAACTGATCTCACAGTTAAAGTGCAGCACCACCATGTTAAATTCTCGATGGAATGATGTAGTTAAAAAAGACCCTTAGAATAAAGGGGAGGGGGTCAGCAGCCCTATGGAAGGAGTTGACAGCTAGACTAATGAGCCCATTCAAGGGGCACCCTAATTTTTGCAAATGAGAACATTGAGATCACAGCTCTACTGAAAAAGGTAATGAAGACTCATTGTAAAGGTAATGAATCAGAAACCCTAACTCATGGTGCGCTTTCACTCGATAACACATGAGGGCTTGGGGTCACATTTGAGTTGGTCTGACTGAGCTTTTGCCATCAGAGGAATGTGAGAAGGGAAGAGGAATCACATCATTAAGGGAGTGCAGTGGCAGGACATATGCCATATGCAAGAAAGTCCATGTGACCCTGCACATTGCATTGTGGAACCGACATTGCTTACAGCGCACAAGGCTTCCAAACGTTCATAATATTCAAGGCAAGGGTGTATTCGAATTGAAATGAGGCAGCCTGATAGGACCTTAGGTGAGTCAGAAATCACATGGCTGTGCTCAGCCCTCTCCAATCCTATATGTGATTTGCTGTCAAGTTGCTGGGGTGATTATTAGGCACCTATGATCCTTGAGTTAGTGCCTTAGCTGCAAGGGTGGAGCTGGGAATGGCACATATTTAATGAATGTAGCTCAAAGTCTTTACACTGGCTTTCTGCCTTGGAGTGGGAGGTTGATCCTTGCAGGGTAAGCTGCATGCAAGTGTTTGATCTATCTGTCCACAGGAAGAAGGAGGAGTGCAGAGTGGAGGCTGTCTTCTTGATGGCTATATTCAGAATAAGGAGGAGAGGAAGGGCCCGTTGCCGCCTGACAGGGCTTAGACAAGAACCTTGGCCTGAGGTGCATGGCCCAGGTGGGCCTCAGAAAAACCCAAAGGCTGAGAAGGTGAGACCCATTGGACAGAGGCAACTGGTGCCACTCAGGGTGTACTGAAGAAGACACTGGTATTTGGAGATGACTGAGAGAATGCTACAGACGCCTTCGTTTGTCAAGGGACGTGGTGGCTCACATCTGCCATATTCTTAGGGAGGATCTGATGCTGCGTGGACTGGGAGGCCATCCCTTGCCAGTGGCTGTAAACGTGACGGCCACACTCAATATTTTTGTAAGCGGCTTGTTCCAGGAATGCAACATTTCTCAGTCCTCCACACATACATGAATAAGGGAAATTACTGATGCCCTTTACAGTAAGGCACATCATGACATCCTGCTCACAATGGATGAAGCCAAACAGGCCAGCAGATTTCTGGGATATGTGCTGATCTCCAGCTTCCCACGAGCGAGGGCTGCCATCAGTTGTTCACATGTCACTTTAAGAGCTCCATGGCAACAGCTACTGAACTTCATCAACAGGAAGTGTTCCAGTCCCCCAATGTGCAGCTGGTCTGCAATCATCAGAAGAAGATCATGCATGTTTATGCCAGGTTCCCTGGGAGTTCACGTGACTCCTATATCCTGAGCCACTCCCAGGTGCCACAGATCTTCGAGGGCCTGTGCGCTTACAGAGTTGGCTGCTGGGTGACAAGGGGTACCCGCTGAAGACTTGGCTTCTGACACCCGTGTGTCATCCTCAAAGTGCTTTGTTCGCACTCTGTGACAAGGTCCATCATAAAGCAAACCATTGGCATCCTGGAGATGCATTTCTGATGTTTGGACCATTCAGGCGGAGCTCTGCAGTACCCTCCACAGAGGGTGTCCTGCATCATCATGGCCTGATGTGCACTGCACAACCTCATGCTTCAAAGGAGAATCACTTGCCAGAGGGAGACACGGAGGAAGCAGAGATTTTACCCGGATGAGGAAGACTTGGAAGGGCAGGAACCTGAGGAGGGCCTGGGTGGCAATGTCCCATGTGAGGATGCCATCACAGTGGCATGATGCAGAAGACATGCCTGTGACATGCTAATTGCCTCTAGGCTCCAGGCAGTGTAAGGTCCACACAAGGTGACAAGTGCACATTTCTCTTCTCCCTTAGAGGCATGGAAGAGATCAGGAAGTCATTTCCAATCATCGACTTCTCAAGCAAGCTCAACATACAGCCTGCGATCAGTAACCCTGAAAGATAATGAGGGGATCAACGTTAGTGAGGCCTGCACCTAATGCTATGATAAAAGCAAATAATGCGGATGCTGGAAATCTGAAACAAAAACAAAAATAGCTGGAAAAACTCAGCATGTCTGACAGCATCAGTTCTGATGAAGAGTCATACGGACACAAAACGTTAGCCATATTCCTGCACCTAATGCTGCCTGTTAAAGACAGCACACCAGCGTGCAACCTAAGTCACCTGCATATTTTGCAGACTTTGCCATCAGCACACGATACTTTCAACAGACATTGAGAATTGGACTTGGTTGCAGTGAACATAATGCATCCATTCACAATGAATACAGCTCAGTTCTGATGCCACATTATTAGATCCACCCTCTAAGACAAAGGTGCACAAATAATTCAATCATTTGTGGGAGACTTAAAAGAGCATTTCACTTTTAGGCTTTGGTGTGACACATCTCCCTTGGAAAGTGACTAACATGACTTTGCTAAACACAATATGAATCTGAGGGACACGAAGGCAGACCATTGAGGAGCGAGAGCCTAGGACACCCTTTGAAATAAGACAGCACGTAGAATCAGATGCAAGAGCCTGAGTCTCACAGCCTGGGACTTTGGGTCATAAACTCAAATTGTATTTACAAAACTGCATTATATATACAGTGCATGAGCACTTGTGCCACCAGTGTCCAATCATAATTTCTTAACTTTACACACTCTACCACTATGCCTGGGTACAGCACCAACATCTTTAGCAGAAGTGGAGGCAACCAGTGGACTGCTATGCCCTATTGTCTGAGATGAACATGGTGGTATCCTCTGGAGGCCTAGGACTTGGAGGGCTCTGGCCTACTTTGGACCTCCTGCTGTGGGGAAGGTGTACCCACCTTGGCCTGAGCTGGAGCTGATGGGGTGACAGACAGAGGGGATTGGACAACCTTAGAGATTCCTGGGTGGATGCCCCCAGGGTGTCCAGCAGACACTCCTCCTCCCTTTGGGTGCCTTTGGGCCCCTTCCTGACTCCTTGAGGAGAAGGGGTAACTAGATGGAAGTTGAGGTGCTCCATCCCCCTCTCGTCTAGCCACTGATGGATCCCACCTATACCTAGAGTGATGGAGTGCTGGTCCGAGTGCAAATCTAGCAGAAACTGTTGGACCAAGGTCTCCAAGGTGGATGCCAACCTTCCCACGGAGACCTCAAAGTGCTTGCATGCCGGAGCCACGACATCAGAGAGAATGTATGTGGACTCCTCCATCCCTCATTCTAGTCTGCCTCTGCAACTCTGCCTGATGTTCCCTTGCCTGCCTTTGCATCTCCAACATGTGTGCAATGGCCAAATGCAGAGGATCATCATTTGATTCAGACTCAGCAGGGACTTGTTCACCACCAGTCCTCGAGTGCCAGAAACCTCACTGCTGGGGAGATGTGTCTGTGTGGTGTTCTTCATATAGTGAATCTGAGCCTAATCTAGATCTGGGAAACACAAAGGTGTGTGTCTCTGCACTGGTGGAAGGTGCAGCTGAGCTCAGTAACTGCTCGACACCTAGTGGGTTCTCATCATCATTATCCATGGTCGACTGGGGGCTGGGGCTGAGGAGCTGGCTGGAGGTTAGTCTCGGCCTGTTCCTGTTGGTGCCTGGCAGATAGAGAAGATAGAATTAGTTCCTGGATAGGCAGAATCCAAACTTATATTTAACACACTGAATGCCATGAAGTGTTTGAATAATGGAGGGCTCCTCCATACTGTTCTTCTGGGGCAGGTTGATTCTGCCTTTGCCACAGGAATGACCCCTGTCTTACCCTGCCAACTCAGCTGCCTCCTCTCGAAGGGAGTCAGCTCCTTTATCTCGGGGGCCCCTTCACTGGCCTGGATCTCTCCTTCTTGTTGTGAGCTAGCTTTGCCTGCATGAAGACAGGTGGAATGGAATGTGATGAGAACGGGTCGAAGAGAGGTTGGGAAGCATGCATGGCGGCTGTGTGTGCTGTGCCTTCCCCAATAAGGTCAGAAGATGTTGATTGTGCAGGATGATACATCAGATGAGAAATGGGGATGTTAAAGTGTGTGTGCGACATTCAGTACAGATGCCCCTTCTGCTAATAGTGTGTGAGATCCCTGTGGACTGCAACCCTTAGCGTGCCTGATGCCGTCATGAAAATTTGAGTCCAGAGTGAGTAGAAGGTAGACTTAAAAACAAAGAACTGCAGATGCTGGAAATCCAAAACAAAAACAGAAATAGAAATACCTGGGAAAACTCAGCAGGTCTGGCAGCATCGGCGGAGAAGAGCACAGTTGACGTTTCGAGTCCTCATGACCCTTCAACAGAACTCAGTCAAACAAACAACAAACCAGTTCTGTTGAAGGGTCATGAGGACTCAAAATGTCAACTGTGCTTGTCTCCGCCGATGCTGCCAGACCTGGCGAGTTTTTCCAGGTTTTTATGTTTTACCCTGGTGGAGCGGGTGAAAATATTTATCCTCTTTCTGCACTACAGTGTATTTCTTTACTGAGTGCCACGGGCACAGACCACACTGGGGATCTCGTCCCATGCCGGTGAGGTCAGGTTTGTTGCACTCCTGCTGCCATCCCTTGGGAAGAGGACATCTCGGCGTTTGCCGACAACCTGGGGGAAAGTCACCAGAGAGTCGTGGCTGACTCTCCTTGCAGACGTTTCGTTTGGTGACATCACACAGCTGGCCTGCAGAGGGTGAATGTGTTTTTGGGCGCTGCTTAAATGTGGCGCCAGGAACTTTCGCTCCATAAAATAACGACGAGTGGATGAATCAGTGCCTGCCCTGCCATGTGCTTCAGCGAGCAGCTCGCCGATACATAATTAATGAGCTTTCAAGTAGAAGATCGGACTTGAGAACCCATACTGCCGATCAGCAGGAAATACTCCGACTATCAGGGATGGTCAGCATGGATTTGTTAAAGGAAGGTCCTGCCTCATAAATTTGATTGAATTCTTTGAGGAAATGACAAGAAGGGTTGATGAAGGTAGTGCAGTGGATGTTGTGTACATAGATTTTAGCAAGGCATTTGACAAGGTCCCACATGGCAGATTGGTCAGGAAAGTAAAAGCCCATGGGATTCAAGGTAATGTGGCAAACTGGATAAAAGGTTGGCTTTGTAACAAGAAACAAAGGGTAATGGTCGATGGATGCCCTTGCGAATGGAAAGTTGTCTCAAGTGGTGTTACACAGGGCTCGGTGTTGGGACCCTTGCTATTTGTGTTATATATTAATGATTTCGACCTGAACGTGGGGGGCACAATTGGGAAATTTGCAGATGACACAAAGATTGGCCGAGTAGTGGATAATGTAGAGGATAGCCATAATCTCCAAAATGATATAGATGGGTTGGTGGAGTGGGCGGCAAAATGGCAGATGGATTTTAACATAGAAAAGTGTGAGGTCATACATTTAGGGAGGTCAAACAGTTACAAGGATTACACAATAAATGGGAATATACTAAGAGTGGTGGATGAAGTGAGAGACCTTGGCGTACAAGTACACAGGTCCCTGAAGGCAGCAGTTCAAGTAGACAAGGTTGTAAAGAAGGCATATGGAATACTCTGCTTCATTGGCAGAGGTATAGAATATAAAAGTAAGGATATAATGTTGAATTGTATAAAACCCTGGTGAGGCCACAACTGGAGTATTGTGTGCAGTTCTGGTTACCACATTACAGGAAGGACGTAATAGCTCTGGAGACAGTGCAGAGGAGGTTTACAAGAATGTTGCCAGGGTTAGAAAACGAGGAGAGATTGGATAGGTTGGGGTTATTTTCCTTAGAACAAAGAAGGCTGAAAGGTGACTTGATTGAGGTGTACAAAATTATAAGGGGACAGGATAAAATTGTTTCCCTTGATGGAGAATTCTAGAACCAGGGGACATAGATTCAAGATAAGTGGCAGAAGGTGTAGGGGGTCATGAGGAAGAACTTTTTTTACATAGAGGGTAGTGTGTGTCTGGAATTCATTGCCCAAGTTGGTGGTAGAGGCAGAAACTCTAAACTCTCTTAAAAAGTGCCTGGATCTGCACCTTAAGTGCTGTGAGCTACAGGGCTGTGGGCTGGATGCAGGAAAGTGGGATTAGAAAGGGTACTTGGGTATCTTTGGGCTGGCATTGACAAGATAGGCTGAATGGCCTCCTTCTGTGCTGTAACTTTTCTATGGTTCTGTGGTTCTATCCCGCCCACCATTGCACTTAGTCTGAAAAACGGAAAATTCATCACAGTTTGTCTTTTATTTTAAAAAAAGAGACAGATAGGATAGATATCATACTCTTTATTTATTCTGACGGATTGATATTTTAATATTCACTCCCATGTTGCCAGTAATGTTGATGAAACCAAGATTACAGTCTGCACATTATCAAACAAAGAAAAATTCAAATTAATACAACAGTTGAGTAAAACCACTATCTGGAATCTGGAATAACACAATTTACTGTCAACATCAATTCAATTATTAGAGTAACAAAAACAACTTGTATTTATATAAAACCTTTAATGCCAGAGCATAATAAAGCGAAATTTGACACTGAGCCACATAAGATGACATTGCAAACAAATTTATTAGGGCAAATGACTAAAAACATGGTCAGTGATGTAGGTTTTAAGGAGCATCTTAAAAAAGGGAAAGAGAGGAAGTGAGTTTTGAAAGGGTATTCCAGAGCTTGAGGCCCAGGCAGCTGAAGGCACGGCCACCAATGGTGGAGCAATTAAAATTGAGGATTTTTAAGAGGTCAGAATTAAAGAAGCATAGTGGGTTAGTCATCTGGAGGAGATTACAGAGATAGGGAGGGGCAGCCATGGAGAGATTTGAAAACAAGGG